>NC_058130.1:394461152-394592946 GCF_016433145.1 Gracilinanus agilis
TTTTTTTCTAATTATAGAAGTCAAAATAATTGCCTTCAGATGATATGAGAAGTAGAATAAAAAAGAAAGTATAAATTACATATCTAAAAAAGAAAGTCTGATTTTTCTGATTTTTGCCTTTGATTGCAATTATATTAAAGAACTCATACAGAATCCAGGATCTCTAGTAAATTCCAACTTTACTCCGTAATGTAGAAGTCTACTTTTTCAAAGATTGGCTTACAGAAAGCAATAGAAAATAAAATGAGTAAACCAGGCAAACAATATATACAATAATGTAAATAGAAAAAATAATTATTGTAAAATGATGAAAACTGAATGTTGTGCAATGATGGAAACCAAGGTTGTCCCCAAAGAAGAGATCTGAGGAGACACGACTCCTACTTCATTTGCAGATTTCAGTGTCAATGGTTATAGAAAAATGTATGTGATGGCAAATTTTTCAATGTGTGATCCATTTTGCTGAATTTTTCTCTCTCTCTCTTTAAAGACAATCCTTTGTTATGAAGAATAACTTTCTAGAAGAAGATATGGGTGGGGAAATGCTGGGTGATATTATTGGATTATTATTTTATTATATTAATTAAATATTTTGACATATTAATAAATATATTACTATACCAACAAATGTTATTAATGATATATTAAAACATAGTACTGTATTAATAAATATATTGTTAATAACATATTAACAAAATACTGCTATGACAATAAATAATATATTAATAATATATTTTTGTTAATAAATATGTCAATACTTTATAAATAATATTTGGATATATAAATAATACTTATTTTAAAAATGAAATCATTTTTATGGGAAAATGACAAAATGATGACTATAAGGTTACACCAATGAAGTATATAAGCTTTTGTATGGAAGCTCTGGCCTTGGGAACTAAAAACTCCTCTATTGATAATCTGAATTGTATATTAAATTTTTTCTTTCAGTCTTCAGAAAGAAAAGTTGTCCATGGTACTAACCGAATGTTGTTCTCATGTTCTCATTCTATGCAACTCATTTCTCAAGTCATTCCTTTTCCATTCTCCTAAGTTTTTAAATAAATTCAAGTAGCAATGGAGCCTGGGGAGTCATTTTTCATGCATGGTTCTCTCATATTTATTCACCTGTTCAGCAGAACAGGCTTTGATCTCTTTTTCCTCACATATACCCTATGCTCCTGTAAGGACTCTTTTCACAAGGTGGGTGGTCTCACTTGAGCTCTGCCTCAAGCCCATTTAAGCCAGAAATACGTGTAAGTTTCAGAAGTAAGAGTTCTCTCTCAGCATATATCCAGCTTCTTTCTCCTATGTCCTGTCCATGCTTCCTGATGTAGATGCCAGCTCAATTACTTTAAAGAGGCACTGGAGGGCACACTAAAGAAATGGAATTAATGGCTTTTCAATTTAGATAACTAGTCTCGTAAGTACATTTGATGTCAGTGCCAGAACTGTTTCTCTCTGAGAGATCAAAAGGACAAACAGGATTTCACTGCCAGATAATATAGCACTAATACAAATACCATCTTAGATGACCAGATGGTGGAGAACAGACTGTTACCTATCCACATCTAACTTTTTCTATCCTTATCTGCTTCAATAAAATCGAAACGTGTTTATTAAGGACCTACTAAGTGTCTGACACTCTGCCAGATGCTAGGGATTCAGAGACAAAGAACATTCTCTGCCCTTCGGAAGCTTGCATTCTATTGGGGGGAAATGACATGTATGCATATAAATAAGTACAAAATACATACAAATTAAATACAAGTGGCTGGGGGACTGGGGAAGGACAAGCAGTCATAGCAAGTGGGAAAGGCTTCATGTAGAGAATGGAGGTAGTGTTTGAGCCGAGCTTTGTGGGAAGCCAAGGATTTTAGGAGGCAGAGGCAAGGAGGGAGGGCACTCTAGGTATGGGGAAGGAACAGGCAGAGAGAGAAGATGGAATGTGTGAAGAACAGGAAATAAGACAATTTGGATTAGGAAAAGAGGGAATGGGGAAGAGTCTTAAGTAATAACTCTAGAAAGAAAGGCTGGAACCAGATTGCAAAGAGCTTAATTTTTCCATTTTCCCATAAAACTTTTAATTTAAAAAATAAATTGTATTAATATATTTTCTTTTCATGTCAACTAAATTTCTTCTTGCACGCTCTCCTAGAAAGCCATTGTTTATAGCAAAGGATTTTTTTTTAAGAGAGGAAGAATATGTATTTGTTTATAGGGATCAATGGAAACCAATGGAATTTTTTTGAGCAGAAGAGTGAAATGATCAGCCCTGTGCTTTAGAAATATCATCATGGCACCTATATAGAGGGTAGTTTGGAGAGGGAAGAGGCTGGATATAAGAGCTAATAAATCCAGCTGAGAAGTGATCAGGATCTGAAGTAGAATGGTCGTGGTCTAGATAGAGAAAAGAAGATAGAGAAGAGCAATGTTATAAAGGTAGAATTATCGAGACTTGGAAACTGGATATTTGAGGTGAGGGACAGTGAGAAATCAAAGATGACGCCAAAGGTGTGAATCTGGGAGACTGGATAGATCATGGACACTTTGACAGAAATAGAGATGTTCAGAAATGGGGTGAGTTTTGAGGGAAAGCCAAAATAGTTAAGTTTTGGATATGTTCATATGGGAAGACTACATCCAGTTGAAAGTGTTCAGTAGGCGGTTGATGGTGTGGGAGATGATATTAAAGAGAGAGGCTAGTGTAGATATATAGATCTGTGGGTCACAGACATAGAGATTTTCATTAATTCCATAGGAGCTGAAAAGATTACTGAGAATGTAGAATGAAAAGAACCCAGGGTAAAGCCTTACATAGTGGGTCTCAAGAAGGGAACAGAGAAGGAGTGGTCAGATGGAAAGGATTAGCATGAGAGAGTGGTGGCAAAAATTCTCAAAGAAGATCCAGGAACAGGGAACAGTCAAAAAAGATTAAGGGTTGAGAAAAGCCCCTGAGTTTGGTAATTAAGATTCCATCTTGAAAAAGTATATGCATTCTAGAAGCAATCTAGCAAAATCCAATTAACCAGCAAAATTTGCAAATGCATCAGTTAGGCTCTAAATCAATCAAAGCAAGCTACTTGGTCTGACTTACTCATCCAGTTTCTGACATTTAAGAAGCTCTGTTGACTGGTGAGGTCAAACATTAATAAGAAGCCCATAGCATCTCTGAAAAATGCTGTGGTAAGACTTCGAAATCTGCCAAGAGAGCATAGTGAAAGAACATTAATAACAGTAATCCAGTCAATCAACCAACAATAACAATAGCTCACATTTAAGAGGTCTTTATCAATTTATATAAAGCACTTTTCTTCCTAACAACCCTTTAAGAAAGGCCAGGTTGGTGTTCATTTTACAGATGAGTTTAGATTAATATCAGTTTTTTTGACTGATTCTTCTTTCCATTCTGCTACATGATTCCTCCAATATTGTCTCTCACCTTTGAAATCAGAATTAATCACTTACCAAGATTTCCACATAGATGGGACACAAAGAAAGACTGTTCTAAGGTCTGTAATTGTTCCATAAAGGAAGTGGTCATCGAGACAGAGAATCTCAAAGTTCTTCAAAAGAAGAAGTTTACATTTGATTTTGTCTACTTTGCTCTGTTAGCTCCATTCTAACTATTTCTAACTAAAGCATGCTTTTTGATATGTTGCTCTGAAATCTTATCATTCACTAGGTGTCTGGGTGGAAAAGTCTAGTGGAGACTCAAGTTCAAAATCTAACTAACACTTATGGTTGTACAACTATAGCAAGTCACTTAAACTCAGTTTCAATTTTTTCATCTGTTAATTGGGAATAACACTTGATTATAGAGCTAATGTAAAAAATACATGTCATAAGTCTTAAGAGTGTTATAGAAATGGGAGTAGTTACTAGTTACAGTAGCGACTCATGTCTCTAGATTATAAAGAAAGAGAAAGTAGAATGTATATATGTATTATGTATATCTATCTTATATTTACATATATTCTATAGTGGTAGCAGAGGGACACAAAGTAAGCACATGATAAAAATCTTTGTTGAGTGACTTGATAATGAATGAATGAATGAATGAGAGTTTAGCCCTTAACTCTGAGAAAGTAAGAGATTGTTGGAAAGAGGGAGATTATTTGTCAAAAGAGAAAAAAAAAAGAGGCAAGGGGGAAGAAAGATAAAGGTGGAGGATAAAAAGCCTTAAGTAAATTATTACAGCAAGTTAAAATCACATGTTTAACCTGGAGGGAATAAAAATACAGAAATATTTGAACATTTTTAAATGTCCAAATGAGAATTTTCCTTGCCCTAAAGAAAACAAACCCAAAACCTCTGGCAGAGAGAACATAGAGAACAGCTTTATTTTTTTTTCCTGCCACCATCTTGGTGTAAAATCATTTAAATTTGACTTGTGGACTAGATATCTTGGTTCTCAGATCTGCCCAGCAAATATGACGTTAAATGTTTTTCATTGACCATTCCTCTGGTAATTAAGGCACATTGCTTGGCACAGAAAAGTTACTTAATAAATGTTTACTGATGGCCAAATGACTGATTTAATGGCCTGGGTTAGTTGGAGGGCCAGAACAAGGAAAGGGGTGATGGAGGTTAATCTGGTATGATTACCTTCTATGAGGATAAAGAAAATCACATCCCAGAGAATCATCATTAACTCTACTTGTATCACTAAGCAACAAGATTATACCTTGTTTTCCTTTAGATTTGTGTGTGAATTTAGAATTGTGTATGAATGTAGAAAGAGTATGAATTTTCCTTTGAGGGTAACATGTTTGTCAGTGACATAACCACAGAGACATTATGGTGTATATATTGGCATACACCATAGACACGGCAGTTGGATTATGTGATGCTACAGGCCTCATTGCTTAGCTATCCTATAAACATACTATGTGCAAAATTGGCAGGATTTGCAATAGAAGAATGACTGACAGTACCTAGGACTGGCCCCTATTTTCATCCTGTCTTGCTTTATAGAGAACCAGTTATAAGAATAAACTATAAAACATCTCTGCTACTTGGCCAAGTCCAGAGCCCCATTACATGTTGGCTACATTTTCCTATTTTCATAATATCCAAAAAATGTTTGGTCTATAATGAAACTTATATATGAAGATTATTTGAATAATAACTTCATAGGGAACATAACTATGATGAAGGCTGCAAAGAGCTCACAGTTTAAGAAAAAAAAACAGAAAAAAATCACAGCACCTTTCCTGACATTTACCCATAGAAAATATGAGTATTTTGGATTTACTTCAAAAACTGAATCATATCTAACCTCAAAAATCTGAGGAAGGAGTAAGAAATGAAGAAAAAAGACGTGTATATAAGATTTGGAAAATGAAGGTACATTAAGAAGTGAAAAGAATTAATCTTTATCCTTACTCTTTACTGAATAGTTTACTCCTAATCTAATAATATGGCAATATCTAAAAATATGCTATCATCTTGCTGATTTGACTCTGATATTATGGTAAAATAATGACCTGGAATTGGAATAGGACTAAAGAGTTTTTCAGTCATTTTCAGTCATGTCTGACTCTTTGTGGCCCCATTTGGAGTTTTCTTGGTAGAGATACTGGAGTGGTTTACTATTTCCTTTATCTCCTTATTTTAGAGATGGTGAAATTGAGGTAGATTGAGTTTAAGTGATTTGTCCAGAGTCACATAACTAGTTTCTGAGGCCAGATTTGAACTCAGGTATTCTTGACTCCAGGTCCAATGCTCTATCTACTGTGCCATCTAACTGCCTTTAGGCCTTAGAGTTGGTCTAGTCCATTGATGGTGAACCTTTTAGAGATGGTGTGCTGTGCTCCACCCCCATGCTGGTTAGGCCCCGCTCCCCCTTTACCCCGCACAGGAGAGGGAGGAAGCACTTCCATTGGGCTACTGGACAGAGGGTTGTGTGAAGTGAGGAATGTCCTCAGAGAGTGTAGAGAGGGGGAAGGATGTGGCCTGAGTCCTCTGCTCCCCTCCAGCTCTGCCTCCTGTGAGCCACGCCCTTTACCCATTGTGTGCTCCCATTGGCTGCTTGGCAGAGGGGTGGGCATGTGAAAAAAATGTCATCAGGCACAAGGATGGAGGAGGGGAGCAGCTCTGCCCAAGTCCCCCTGCCTTTCTAGTAATGAACTCTGGGGTGGGGGGGTGGCCTTGTGCCCACAGAGAGCACTCTGCATGCCATCTTTGGCACCCGTGCCATAGGTTCACCATTACTGGTCTAGTCCAATTCCCTTATTTTTACAGTTGAGGAATGTAAGGTCGAAGAAAGGTCTGTGTTGTTTGCCTAAGGTTAAAGATTGAGTTGAGTGAGCCACACTAGAATCTATACCTTCTAAGATTTAGACTGGCTGAGTTAATAACACAAAATAGGCATTCATATAATAGAATGGATAACAACCAGCCCCCTTCAAAATCAATGAACCAACAAGTCCCTGATTGCTTCTTTTGTGTAGGGCACTTTGTCATGGGGTATCCAAAGATGAATGATTTTAATGAACATGTCTAAGAGGGAGCTCAATATCTTCCCCTTAAGAAACCTATCTCTTTTGTTACCTTTCCCATAGGCACCACCACTCCATCCTTGCAGGCACACAGTTGACAACCTTAAAGTTACTGGGTGACTCTCCCTTCTCCCTTACCTCCCATATCTAATCACTTATCAAGCCCTATTGATTCTGCCTCCATGCCTCTTATCTCCAACACTTCCTCTTCATTCATACCCTAATCTCCCCCTTCCTCTCTTAATTCATACCTTCATCACTTTCTGCCTGGACTACTGTAATAGTTTCTTCAGATTTTCCTGCTTTTAGCCTCTTTTCCAATTTATCCTTCACATAGCTAAAGGAGTATTGGTATTTCTAAAGCACAAGGCTGGTCATGTTACTTCCCTGCTAAGAAGAGTTTCTTTGGCTTACTATTGCCTGTAGGATAAAACATAAACTCCTCTTAGATATTTAAAGTCCATTATAGTCTGGTTTCAACCTATTATCATGGGGGCCCTGTATATGTGCATTTGATGTAGCTTGCTTCTGGGAGAATTGTGATACTTAAAGAAAATAGAGTTGGTAGAGCATACATAGATATTTCATAGCTTGAGGCAGCCACATGGGGAAGAAAAGGCCCTTTGATTGAATTCAGGGTCATTCAAAAAGCCCTATTGGCATTAGCTACTTCCTCTTTTCCCTATTAGTGTTAGAGTATCTCAGTGGAATGAACCCCCTTACTTCTGATGTCTGGTGAGAAACCATGCAGTAAAGCTATAGGTCTTAGGACCTTTTTTTCTGCTCTAGGTGAACAGAGTAGAGCCTCATGTCCCAATGGATTCTAAATGTCATTAGGAAGATACTCTAGTGTCTTGGTGTTTCATGATTTGCAAAGTTCTGTGAAAGGCAATTCTTTATTCTCTTTGTCTATTTTGAATTAATCAACCAAAATTTTAACACTCCTACTTAACACTAAGTAAGGGGGTTCACAAGTCACTTACTTGGAGAGCTCTACCCTTTTAACTCAATCAGTCAGAAACTTATAAATCTTTTGATAAGAGTTTACACCCTCAGAGGATGAGAGGTGAATCCCACAGACACTGCCCCCCTGGGCTCTTTCCAGAAGCCAGGAAAGGAAGGACAGCTACTCACTCACCCAAGAGCCAGTCCAAGAACTAAGGTCCCAAGTTGAAGCTGAGGTCCAAGTCATAGCTCCAAGCTGCAGTCCTAGTCCAAGATCCTCCAAGCTGAAGATTCAGGCTGAAGAACCCTTGGACAGGAAGTTCAGGACGTTTTACAGTCCTTTCTCCACCTCCCTTCCTGTCCCCTCCTCCACTTCACAAGGGTCAATCACAGCTTCCAAATTGTCTAGTACTGTCTGGGTGAGGTGGGACAGTGTTTGTGGGATCCACCTCTCATCCTCTGAGGGTGTAAATTCTTATCAAAGGATTCACAAATTTCTGACTGGTTGAGTTAAAAGGATGGAGCTCTCCAAGTAAGTGACTTGTGAACCCTTTACTTAATGTTAAGTAGGGGTGTTTAAGTTTTGGTAGGTTAATTCAAAATAGACAAAGAGAATAAAGAATTCCCTTTTACAGTTCTAAACCAATGCAGCATTGGTGCCTCCCAATTCAGCATTGGTGTCTCCCAATGCAGCATTGGTGCACTCTCAAAAGCAAGCTTTGAGAGTGACCTTTAGGATCCCAGTCCAGTGGTAACTGAGACAAGGACTCAGATTTACCAGCTTTGGATATGAGCTTGGTGGGACCAATAATATGTAGAATTCAACTAAATTTAGAACCTATAGTGAAGAGGATGCCCCTTGACATAGAGGTGAGGGAATATTTGTCCTGCTATATCTTTAAAATAAATATTCCTTGTAATAACCAATCAAGTTTAAATGATTAAATAGATAAGGGGTTCTAGTCAAAAAATGCCTAACAATGGAAGGAACACAGCTTGAGTGATGGTGGTAGAGAAGATATTCCAGCCCTTCAGGGTATCTTAGAGTAGAGAGTTGCCTCAGTTTCAGGGATGATTATATATCTATGTCAGAGGTGAGATTTTGATCCTAGATATTTCTGACTACACTATACCCATATTGTTTCTCTTTTGACAAATACTTATTTTGTAACTTGTGAAATAATTGAGGTGAGGGCACTGATCTGGAAGTCAGGAGGACTTGAAGTTGAATCCCGCCTTATATATTTCCTAGTTATAGCTAGTTAAAGTCACTAGCCAGGAAGTCATGTAACCACTCAGAATCAGTTTCCTGATCTGTAAAATGGGGATAATAAAAGCACCTAATGAGAGCTACTATGATAATTGGGTGAGATAATATGTTTAAAATACTTTGCAAACCTGAAACCAGTATATACATCTTACTATGATTATTGTCAGTATTTTTATCATCCTTATTATATCTATTATTTATTATAATTACAATAATATATAATACATAAATATAAAATAATATAAAACACAATAAAATCATGTTATAATTAAAATAAAATATGTAATATAATATTAATGGTTATTATCATTATTAGCAATTTTCAAAAAAATTGCTATTAGAAATGTATAGCTAGAAGCTAAAAAGTATAATATTGCCTACAATAAAACCAGAAGAATGGTGCTAGAGGCAAGTTTGTAATACCTAACAGCTGAGTGATCATTTAACTTTTCTAAATGCCAGTTTTTTCATCTGTAAATTTTGGACAGAAAATATCTCATAGGATTGTTTGTTGTGAGTAAGGTGCTTTTTATGTTATGAAGAACTCTGTAAAGGTGAGATTCACTATAATTATTGTTATTATTATTATTATTATTATTATTATATATTATAAATAGTAGTTACCTTTCCTGTCCTGCTGTATCCCAAAGCTGAAGATGTACCTTAAAAGCTTTTCCTGGAGTTCCATTTGGTCCTCGACCATTGTATACCTGAAATACACAAATATAAAAATAATCAACCTATTAATCAGGTGAAGCAGCAGTAATAGATTACTTCATCACCATATTATCCACTTATTTACTCCCATATCTTCTTTATATTATGTTTTATCTATGTTACTCTTATTAAAGTTCATAGAAACCCCAAATAAAAATTTCCTCTCTTTCTCAAAAAAGGTGTTGTAAATACAATCACTTACCAACAATTACTTAAGAATTTATACAAAAAATTGAATACAATGGTAGATTTTCTCAAGAATTTAGGTTTAGTACTGATGCAGAATCTTAGAGATTATCCTCATAGGATATATTATCTTCACATAGTAAATTTCTAACATTAATGTCTTAGCTTATGGTGGCCACTGTTGAAACAACAAAACAATACAATAAGAATCATATTTTTGAAATGTGTTTGCTTCAGGAACTTAATGAATTCCTTTATTAACCATGGTTGTCATGCTCATGAAAGAAAACATTTCATTTTAAATTACTGCTCCATTACTTTTTAATAAAACCAAGCAATACAGAACCCTTTCTGTTTAAACAGAATCCCAGATCAAGAGTTACTGGAAAATATTCCACCTAGGAAAATTGAGAGGAAGAACCTATCTCCAGATTTTCAAGAATTATCAAATATAAAACAATTATTAAATGCATTCTACATGCCTAGACAAAAAGTATCTTAAGTGCTTCTCAACAACTGGAACTTTCTGAGATAAGAGCAAACTCTTGCTTTTGCCCAGTGAATATGCAGACCCTAATTTAAGTAGGTCTTATCTGGGATGGAATTTTTGAGGAAAAACTGAATATAAGGTGATAATCACAAATCTTATTTTATTTTTTAAATAAAATTTTATTTTTTTTAATGAGCAAAAATAAATTTTTCTTTCCTTCCTATGGGGAGAAATGAATAAAAACAGAAATCTTTAGCACAAATATAAATAATCAATAAAAATTCCCAAATTGAACTAATGACCATAAATCTTAGATCTGAGACATCATTAAAAGTTATCAAGTTTAACTGTATCTTTTTGACAATTGAGAAAAGTGAGTCACAGAGAGGTTACAGCAAATTGCCTAGTTTAACAGAGCTAATAAGATCTGAAGGACTTTCTGAATCAGTCTTTCTGCCCCAGAATCTAGTCCTAATCCAGTATACTTGGTTGGATCTGGTAAGACAATAGTAGTTACATTATTCTTGAAGAATTATTTTATTATTATCATAAGACTTACATCCAACAAATAGAAAAACACAAGATCACAGAGTAAAGCTCTAATTAAAATCTTAAAATTACAAATTATTTCCTTGTTAATTAGGAAAGTAATTATATACTATAAATTTTAACAAGTTATTTATTCTCATGTTTCTCTATGAAATCCATTTGAGTATTAATAAAATTTGGTTTCTTTTGGCTTTAATATTATTATAGTCAGTGTGGTGCTCATGTTTTCCATTCTGTTGACCTTACATCATTATATATTACATCTTTCCATGGTTATGCATTTTTCATGTTTCTTATGAAAACAGGGTAGCAATTATTTCATTCCATTAACACACTATTATTTCACCATTCTGCAGTCACTGGACATATAGGTTGCTCAAACAGTATAAAGAGGCAATTAGTATTTTTGTTCTGGTAGATCCTTATCTCTATCCACTAATCTCTGGAATAATGTCCTAGCAGTTGGATCTCTGGTTTAAAGGGCACGATGAAGAAAGAGAGAATGTTACATGAGTACCTTAGCTTTACTCTTTGATTAGAGGGCTTCCTTCTATTCATTGTTTTGTTTTTCCTCACAATACTAGCTCCTGTACTTTATTTAGAAATCCTGGGCTCTAAATAAATGTTAAATAACTGAAAATTAAGTCTGGGAAATGGCAATTTCTATTTCACCACACTTAGGTACTTGATAGGTATCACTTATGATTATTTTTATTATTAGTTTTAACTTATGCTAATGATTAAAAATGGAGATTTGAAAACAAAATAGAACAAAACCAACCTATATTTTCACTTGAGAGTGTGTCTGCAAACAGTGGAGTGGTTAAGGCAAAACCAAAGACCCTTGAGACTATAGTGTAGGGAGTCTAGTACTTTTGCTAAGTTCTCTCTTAGAAAATGGACCTGAAGAGAGTGTTTGGATGGAAAATCACTGAATTTTTCACACTGAAGTCTTATGTTATGAGCAACAATGATGCAGCAACACAGAATGTGCTGGTGGGTATGGTTATCTTGACCATTAACAGTTGTTTTCATGGAATGGAATCCAATCATTCCAGCTTATATGTGTCTAACAGTTTATTATTGTCCAGTCATTTTGGTCAGATCTGACTCTTTGTGACACCATTTTTCTGGCAAAGATACTGGAGTGGTTTGCCATTTCCTTTTTTAGTTCATTTTACAGATGAGGAAACTGAGGCAGAGTTAAATGACTTTCCTAGGGTCACACAGATAGTAAACATCTGAGGCCAGATTTGAACTCACATTGATGAGTCTTCCTGATTTTAGCTCCTCCACTGTGACCCTGAGTAAGTCACCACCCTTTCTGGGTCTGTTGCTTCACCGCTTAAATGAGGGAGTTGGGGTTGATGATTTCTAAGGTCCCTTTCTGATCTAAATCTATGATCCCATGAACATGAGCACTGCTACCTCCACTTTACAAACAGGAAACCAAGGCTCTTAGAGATTAACTACATTGCCCAAGGCCATCATCAAGTAAGTGTTTTGAACCCAAGTCCTGATTCTAAATCTAGCACTCTTTCCATTAGGCTACATATCTCATATGTCACAGTATCTCTGCTCCTCTAAAACATATCTACTTCTGGGAGAGAACGTGTCTGAGCACTCTAGGATAAAGACATCCTTTTTATCTTGTTCCTTGAAGAGCGATTGGGTTGTTCTCGCACCTGTGATTCAACAAATATTAAGTGCCTACACCCTGCTTGTCTTGGGGCTATAAAGAGGACCATATTTGTGCCTTCACAAATCTAGCCAAAGGGCTATGAGAAATTTGAAGAGGAAAAGATCACTTTTAGTTGAGCGTTGGGAGTTAGAGAGGGGATTCAGGGAAGGATTCATAGGAGAAATGATCCCTGAACTAGGACTAGGAGAAAGAAAACAATTTCAAAAGAAAAATATATAGAAGGAGGGAATTACAAGCTTGAGGGAAGGGCTTTGAAAATTAGAGGAAGCAGAGGTAGGTGGGACAACATTAGGTAACAACTAATAGTCCAACTTGTCTGGAATGAAAGAGTACAAAACATATCAGAAGTGAACCATAGCCCCATATTGTAGAAGACTTTAAATGCTAAGCTAATAAGAGACAACATGGCATAATGGATTTAGAGACAGCCTCAGAGCTAGGAAGCCCTGGGTTTGATTCCTGTCTCTGACATACATTGGCTATAGAAGACAATTTGCCTAGTCTATCAAGTGCCAACAAACAATACTCTAAGATTTTAAATTGCATAGTAGTTGTCTACCTGTATTGGTAGAGAGAGTTTTGTCATTGGGGGAGGGGGAAGCTTTTATCCTGAGGAAGTCAGGGATACAATTTATTTTTTAAGTTTATATTTGATTTTTTATGAATGTAGAGCAACTAAAAACTAAGGAAGAGAGGGAGATGGTCAGAACTGTATATTAGGAAGACTGATTTGTCAGCAGAGCAAAGGATGGATTTGTTGTTATTTAGTTGTTTCAGTCATGTCTGACTCTTCATGACCCTATTTGGGGTTTTCTTGGCGAGATATTGTAGTGGCGTGCCATTTTCCTTTCCACCTCATTTTACAGAAGAGGAAACGGAGGCAAACAAGGTTAAGTGACTTTCCCAGGGACACACAGCAGGTAAGGGTCTGAAACTGGATTCGAACTTATAAAGATGAGTTGTCCTGATTTCAAGCCCAATGTATTCCCCATTGTGCCCCCTATCTGCCCTAGGATGGGCTGGAATAAGGCTATGTATCTTGCCTAAAGTCATACAATACAATGAATCTCAGAGATGAAATTTGAATTCAGGTCCCAGAGACTCCAGAACTAATGCTCATTCTCTTGCATCACACTGTATCTTAATAACCAGGATAATCATTAAGATAGTCTTGCCTTGTTTATACCTTTTAGGACAGCCATTTTTCAGAAGCTTCTGGTCTTTTTGCTTAAAACAAAAGAGATTAACTTTGGTTTTTACTGATAGAATCTAATTTGAGCCAAATAAATAAAAGTCAATGGATTCTAAGTTTTAAAGTTATAATATAACTTTTAGAATCTCTAGAATGTGCTATTCAAATGGATTTTCTCTTATTCACAATATTTCTTATATTTGAACAAACTATAGGAGTGACTGTTAATGAGGAATATATTCTTCCTATCCAAGGATTCTTTTCACACTAGAAGGGAATATATACGATTAAAGATTAAAAAATGAACTACCGAGCATTATGGGTTCCATTAGAGAAAGTAATTGGATGTTATTTAATAAGAGCATCCCCATCTTTATGGGGGAGAAGCACCTGAAGATGAAATTGAATGAAAAACTCACCACACGTTTTTCCCGAAAGTCTATTCCTACTGTAGTGATGAATTTTGGATTGAATTTATTGTCAGTATATCTATAAAGGAATGTAGTCTTCCCCACCCCTGAATCTCCAAGGGCCAGGAGTTTGATTAGATAGTCATAGTCTCCATCAGTCATAATGCTGATCTTGGTGGACCTAGGGAAGAGGAAAAACATTGGGTTACCTTTAAATTTCTTTTCACTAATTCTGAAATGCAACATCAGTACAAGCATTTTCTCATATGACCTTACTGAGAATACAAGAAAAGTGTAACTATAATACAAAGTAAAATATAGAGAGTAAGATCTGGAAGTTATCTTAAGGTTCTTCATCCCAGCCCAATGCTTAGCAGAGTATCTGATACATAGTAAGTAAGTAATAAATGATTGTTGACTGTCATATGATAGATGAAGAAACTGAGGCCCAGAAAAAGTAAAGTGAATGACCTAAATTCACAGAATCCAGCTAGAACTTGGGTCTCTTGTTTCTTTATTCTCATATCCTTTGTATAATATTTTGTGCCAGAAATTCCCTTTGAAAAATTTGCAAGTCTTTAAATTTAAAACACACACACACATTATTCAGGAATGATATCCTAAAGGAGCTCAAACTTTAATAATTACATTCAATTCCTCGAATATTTACCAAGTCTTTTCCTACCATGTGTATTGGTCTGGGTACTAGTGATACAAAGATGAAAAAGTGTTGACAGTGCCTGCCCTCTAAGAGCTTACAATCAAATGAGCTAAAGAGCTCCGCGAATCTTGAAATGTTAGTTATTTTATTGGAATCATCATCATCCATTGGTGAATTGAACATGTACACAAAAGGCATGATACAAAGTTGAGTGTGATTGGTAAAAATCATGGATTAAGACACAAATGTCAGTAAATTTGTAAAAGGAAAGAACATAAAGAAAAGGCTTTAGAAAAAGCCACAATCACATAAAATGATTGAGAACATGACGATTCTAGACATTCTTGAAACAAACAAATAAATAAACAAACAAACAAATAAATAAATGTATAAATACTGTATAGTCAAAGTTATAGTTTTTCCAGTAGCAATAACGTATGGTTCTGAGAGCTGGACTATAAGGAAAGCTGAGTGCTACAGATTCAATACTCTTGAATCGTGGTGCTAGAGAAGACCTTTGAGAGTCACTTGTACAGGAGGAAGATCAAATGAGTCAATACGTAAAGAAGTTAACTTATACTCTTCATTGGTAGGTCAAATACGGAAGCTAAAGCTCAAGTACTTTGGCCACATGGTGAGAAAATGGGACTCACTGTAAAAACCCTTAATGTTGAGAAAGATTGAAAGCAAAAAGAGAAGGGGATGATGGAGGATGAGATGGTGTCATGGAACTGATGAACATGAGCTTGCCAGACTTTGGGAGAGAGGTAGTGAAGGATAGCAGGGGACATTACTGAACAATATGTTTTGTTGAGTTTTTGTTTTGTTAGGTGTGTGTACATATATAAATTAATTAGATCTCTGTCTACTGCAACATCATGCTACTTTGGAAAGTAGCATTCCTTCATTTGGAATCACTGAATCTCAAGTTCAAACCCACAACTTAGCTGTGTGACCTTGGGTAAGTCTTTTAATATTTCTAGGTGGAATTTCTAATCCTTCCAATATCCCTTCTACTCCTAAATTTATGATCCTATAATCTTTCTCTGTTTTCTTTTTCCATTAAAAAAGTAGAATTAAGATGATGTGAGAACCCTTAATTAGTAACCTTTGGTTCTCTTTTCTTTGACACTAAATCACACCCAATATGACTACCATTTGTTAAATAAATTATTCAGGTTTTAGGTATGCTGACCACAATTTTTTTTTCTTTCCTCAATATTTAGACAAGACATACATCACCCAGCAGGATATACATGAACAACCAGCCTATCAGGAAAGTCTCACCCTTACACAACCTAAAGGACTTTCTTTATGAAAGACAAATAATCAGTTCTCTCTTTCAATTGCCTCTCCAACACCAATAATGAGTAGTCTTTCAAAAAGCCTCTTAGTGCTAACAAAATCAGTAGAACTAGGACAAGAAGTGAAAATGGCAATTAGGGGGGAAAACCCTTTGCATTAAGAACCTCTCATAAGGGTCTAATTTCCAAGACATAGAGCACTACCTTATATCCGATACCAGGCACTCCCTGATGGATAACCAACCAAATGATATCAATCATTAAATTAATAAGAACTTAATAAGTGCTGACTTATGTTCCACACATTATGGGAGACTGGAGGGTACAAAGACAAAAATTCTGCCCTCAAGGAACCTATGTTCTATTAGGGAAGTAAATATGTATGTGTATAGAAATATACTAAATCGAAACAAGGCGATACCAACATCTGAGGGGTCAATAAAGGCCTTTTTAGAAAGGTGGTTCATGAGTTGACTTGAAGGAGACCAGAGATCCTAAAAACTGAAGAGAAAAAATAAATATGTTCCAGACATAAGTAATGCAAAGACATAGAAACAGGAAATGGAGCATCTTGTTTTGGGAACAGTAAAGCAGAGCAATTTATAAAAGCTGGAAAAATGGGGTAGGTAGGGACAGACTGGGAAGAGCTTTAAATACTAGAAGAGTTTTTATTTAATCATTGAAGTAATAAGCCCGTCTAGACTACTGTTTCAGGAGGGGCCCTAACCATGCTTCATTTTATTTACAAGTTAACTCTCTATTTTCTCATTCTCTTCTTCCTTTTCTCCTCTTCCTCTTCCTTTAACTACACCAGTTTTCCCAATAAACAAAATTAGGAAAGTACCTGACAGCAATAATTTATACTTTACTATAAAAGGCTTACATCTGCTTCTTCTCATATAGGCGTTATCTTTTAATTCCTTTTACCTTCTTGTTCAAGGTTTGTTTTGTGTTAATGGAATTTCAGAATTGAGCTTTGGAAACATTGGGGCCATACTTAGGTGCTTAAAATTTTTTTTCCTCCTTCATAACATTATTTCATGCTAGTATCCTCCCTTACTTTACTCTTTTCAATCTCCCTTATTGACTATCTGTCTGTCTGTCTGTCTGTCTGTCTATCTGTCTGTCTATCTATCTATCTATCTATCTATCTATCTATCTATCTATCTATCTATCTATCTATCTCATCTATCTACTATCTGTCTGTCTGTCTGTCTATTTCATCTACCTATCTGTCTGTCCATCTGTCTATCTATTTATCTGTCTGTCTGTCTAATACAAATTTATAGATATCTCCATCCAAAATGCTCAGATGGGATATATGTGCCTAACCTGTGGCAGAGCCTTTCCTCCTGCAGCCACAATCAGACACTGTAACATAAACCCAACATAATGATGTCACTTTTGTCTTCAGTGAGTATGAAGAACAATAGTTTATTCTGAGTTGAGCAAGAGATCACAAGATAAATTGAGAAGTTAAGGTAAAAATATAACTAACTCATTGTTAACCCTTTGCTGGAGAAGTTCTCTATGTTTCACTCGAATTTTATATTGGAAGATGCTGTTCCTTTTAGCCACGGGCAGGGTCGCTTTTCATACATAAGCAAAGTTGATTATTTCCAACATGGCATAATTTTAAATGTGCCTATGAAGGGACCCAGTATTTCTAAGCTCAGGTCTGAATTCCATGAACAAAAACCAAACCTTTCATAGGAAATTAAAAGGCATTAAAATCACATCTCATCTCATCTCATCTCATATGAAATAGATTGACTTACACTTATTTACACTAAAAACTAATAACTGAGATCAGATACTTTCCTGGTTTTCATCATTAAAAAATTGGCATAGATGAAGAAATTTTGGATCTGGAGTCAGAGGTCCTGAGTTCAAACTCCAGCTATGAAAATTGCTACTTCTGTGACCTTGGGCAAGTCACTTACCTCTATGGGCCTCAGTTTCCTCACATGTAAGTGTGAAATTAGCAATGAATGGCTTCTAAAGTCTTTCTAATTCTTATGAAGAAAGAACACTAAAGCTACTGGAAACCTGAAAGTGTGGAGGGGGTAGAAGAGCAAAAGGGAAGAAATAGAGATGCCTAGAGAAGATATGGCAAAGGGTAATTAAAGGGAAGACCCTGCACACTAACTTCTGTTATTTAGAATTTTGCTTCTGCCTATCCCTATTTATTGTTATTCCCTTGCCTGAAAAAGTTATTTCTTTCTGAACAATAAACTGTGAGCAAAGCCCAGAAAGAGATACAAACATGAGCCTGATACCTTGCCCACAAAGAGCTTACATTACAATCCAGTTAGAGGAAAACAATACATAAAGAGATGAATAAATAAATAATAATGCAAGGCAAAAATTTCCAAGATATGATGAGATAGCCAAATGTGTGTGTATGGGGAAGGGGGTTAAGGAATAAGCATTATATACCACCGACAATGTGCCAGGCACTGTGCTGAGTTTTATCTGATATGATCCTCACAACAGCCCTTTAAAGTAGGTGGTACAGGTGTCTGAGCCTTGTGATTTTAAGAAAAAGCCAGGGGATTTCACAAAATATGTGCAGGATTTAGACAGAGAGGGGAAAAGGAAGATGTCAAAGACTGGACAGCTGGAGCAAACACACAGCAGTAGTGAATTAAAAGATCTTCTGGGGGACAGTAAGCAGACAGACCATTCTGGCTCTTAGAACATCAGGTTCAAGGGGAAGAGAAGTGGGATATAAAGCTCGAAAGGAAGATTAGGGGCACAATGGAGAGAGCCTTGAATTCCAGAGGAACACAGTTGTGCCTTATCCCGGCTCAGATAAAAAGCATCCTTTGGTTTCTAACTGTAGGTATCCTTCCCAGGCAACACCAATATTGGCAGTTCTTTCCCTTGCACTTACTCCTCTTCTCTGCCAACTGATTCCAAATATTACAGGTGTTTGCAATCATTGTTTAATTCTCCTACTGAAGGGCACAGGTAGATGATTCAGAGCCACGCCAAGAATACAACTTTCACCTGCTTTGCTTTCCTGGATTACTGTTTTAGATTAGTTCTAGAAGCATGACTAAGGTTGTTCTGTAAGGCCAATTGCCTCGGTCATTCTGGCTGATTTAGTGGGCAGCCCATTTATAAAAGTACAAACACAGGGCAAGTTAATGATGAAAGCCAAATGGGCATATTTATTACAATGGCCAATCCAGGGAGATCAAGGATCTTGGATAGATTTTTTTCTCTCTGCTTAAGGGTACTCACTATTTGGGATTAAACCCAGAGATGCTTTTCATCTAACTTTTCATTAATTTAGCATTTCTGAGTATAGACATACAATAATACTAATATGTGCATATATTCATACATATATGCATATATACACACAATAAAGTAACTATATTACATAATTATAATAAAACAGTCTAATTTTACACTATATCATACCATGTAATGACACAAAATATATTTATGCATATGTTTATATTAATATATGGACACATACATATACCATACATTATGTTATAATTTAATAAAACATATAGTCTAATTTTATAATATACAGTATCATGTAATAACTCAATGCATATGTTTATATTAATAAATGTACATGTGTATACACACAGCATACATTATATACTTGTAATTAAAATATAGTCTAATGTTACAATACATCGTATCATGTAATAATACAACAATATATTTATGTAATGTTTATATTCATACATGTACACATATATGCACACCATAAATTATGTTACAATTGTAATAAAACATATAGTCTAGTTACAATATACTATATTATGTAATAACATAATATATTCTATCACATACATGTAATGCATGTGTTATATAAATACAGGAAAACAGGTATAAATATACATCTTTGTATATATAAAACATATAAATATATGTATGTATAAATGTATGTGTATGTATATGTACATCTTTCTGTTTATTCATCTATTTATTCATTCATTTTCCATTTGTTCACTCATTCATTTAATCATTCATTCATTCATTTATTAGCATAAGGAGTAGCCTAGGCATAGAAGCTATAGACTTGGCCTTGTAACCATAAAGATCTGAGTTCAAGTTCTTGTGATGTGTGTAAGAAATTTATAAGTATGTAATGGTAGTATTTAGCCCAAACTTGAAATTTCCCTTTAGTACCTTATTCAAAATTCATTTTTTCCTTATAAAAATATCCCATGAGGATTATCCATTTCTTTTAAACCCACATTGGTTTGATGGGTCCAAAATAGGCCTATACTTCTAAGTTTGGGTTTTGAAGCATTGCAACAGTGTTTAAGAAACTGGCTTTGGAAAGTGGATGCAAAAGGCTTGCCTCTGACACACACCAGCTCTGTGACCCTGGGCAAGTCTCCAGATAGGACCGAGAGATCAATGATTCTGGACTCTAAAAAGGTTTAACACGCTTTCATCTGCCACACATGAGACAAAACACTGTTCAGCTTCGAGTCTGGGAAGGATGAAAAGGCCCAGGAGGTCCCAACACCAGTTATTCTCGTTCTGTGACTGATAGCCCTGTCATCCTTTTGTTGTACTGACCCACAGAGAGAGAAGATCCAGGGTAGTGTCATGTCTCAGGAAATGAGGCTGATCCTCGGTCATTATCACTGCATCACAAGCCCAACCACAAGAAGCCCAGGCTCTTTTAGATAGAGGAAGGACAGTGTCACATGCTTGGCCCTTCTGAGACCAGAAGCGAAAGATGGAAGGACAGAAGGGAGATGCAGCTGAATTTCAGCTTTGCTTCCTCTTGCACTCTTTTATGACACTATAGAAAAAAAAAAAAAGAATCCCTGGATTCTTTGAGATGCTCTAAGGCCCATAGCAATCAGTTAGTTTAACTCTGATTTTGTTGTTGTTGAATCATTTTAGCTGAGTCCAACTATTCATGACTCCATTTGAGTTTTTTTTTTTGGGGGGGGGTCAATCATACGACCATATAGGCAAAAATACAAAAATTCCTCAATGATGCCTATTTCAAAATAATTACCAAATTATAGCAATTTACATTTATAGAGTGTTTTGTAAGGTAGTTATAATAAAGAAATTCCATATCACATTTAGAATGCTTTATGGTTCATAAAACACTTTACATATACTGTCGTATGATATTCATAATCCTATGAGGTAGGTAGTTTTATCAACATTTTATAAATGAGGAAACTGAGGCACAAAGTGACAAAGGAGCTTGTGTAATGTTATACAACTGTTAAATGGTAGAGAGAATTTGAATTGATGTCATTTGACTCTAAAGTCTATGTTCTTTACAAGTCAAAGCATCTAATGCTACCTGACAACTGTGTGTGTCCTTTGCCATATTTGATGCTCAGATGAGATGGTACTTTCTTCATGAAGCTTTTTATAATTACCAATAGTGGGATCTTTTCTATCATCTTTGAGACATTGTAGTTTTTTATATATTATATTGTATGTCATTTATCTACCAAATTTAATTGTAAGCTTCTTGAGAGGAAGAACTATCTTAATTTTATTTCCCCTATTATAAAATACATTTATTTAAATATAGTAAGGGTAGGGGGCAGCTGGGTAGCTCAGTGGATTGAGAGTCAGGCCTAGAGATGGGAGGTCCTAGGTTCAAATCTGGCCTCAGACACTTCCCAGCTGTGTGACCCTGGGCAAGTCACTTGACCCCCATTGCCCACCCTTACCAATCTTCCACCTATGAGACAATACACAGAAGTTAAGGGTTTAAACAAAAAAAAAGTTTGTAAATATAGTAAGGGCTTAAGAAATAGATGTTGGATGAATATGATAAAAAGAACAATATAATACCTAGGAAATGCAAATTTAATGTCAAACACTAATTTAACACTTAAAATTAATTATTAACATTTCCATTTTATGGAGGGAAGCTAATTGAATTTTTTATTTTAAAATTTTTTCTTTTTTATTATGAATTAAAGACAAAACTTTCAGCATTCAAAGGAAAACAAAAGAATTGCATTGTGGAACTGTGAGTTTCTGTTATATGTACTTTGGTTTTTTTAAAAACATAAGTTAGCAAGGTAGTAAAAAAAAATCTCGTTTGTGTTACCTTAATTTGAATGATTAACCCAAAATGCTAGCTACCTGAAATGTCTACTTTCTAATAGAAACAAGTATGAATTCAGCTCTCAAAACCTCATAGGAAGCTGAAAAATGAGCAGTTACTAAATTGAATCTGTACTGAAGCTATAAACCAAGAAGTCAGGATGCAGAAATAGCTTGATCCCCCTACATCAGCTTACCTCCCCCTTGGCCAGATAAGATGCATACCAATATAGTTTTTAAAGTTATGTGGAAGATTGATTAGAGAGGGGAGAGATGGAAAGTAAGGAGACTGATGGAATAAAGTCTTAGAGAAGATACAAGAGAATCAAGGAAACAGAAGGATTAGCTTTAATTAAGAGCAAATTTTTCCTCTGGCTGGAAGGAGAAAGAGAGTAATGATGCTGAAGTCTGAGGAATGGAATCCAGTGGTGAAAGTGGCTTAGAAAGCTCCCACCATATGGCTTCAAGGTTTTCGGTGAAGTAGGAGGCTAGATCTCAACTATAAATGTGGGTAGGTGGGGCTGGTGATAAAAGGAGAGGAAGACAAAGTATATCACAGATTCAGTGGGAAATGAGACAAATATTCAATAAGAATAGAATAAAAAGGCTTCTCAAGCAAAGATGTAAAACCAAGTGGGATTATGAGATTATATGCTTGTGGATGAAATCAACTCAATATCAATGCTTTTTTTCCCCCAGCTATGCTCACTAACTCTAGAACTGGAGGGGCCAAAGTGGATGGTCATGCAAAGATAAGATTAGACATATCAAAAGCCACAGAAGATCAGTGGGGCAAGGGATTCTACATAATGCGGAGTGCCATGATAATGGCAGACAATGGCTGGGGGAGAGTGGTTAAAACATGGTATGGGAAATAAATGGAATGGTTTAAGGGGCTGAAAGTCATGATAAGGGTGAAAAGTAGGTTTACTGCTGAGAAAATACAAGAGATAAAAAGATCATAGAATTGTAGGACCAGATCCAAAAGGGACCTCAAAGGTCATTAGGTCTAACTCCTCATTTTATACATAAGGAAACTGAGACCCAGAAAGGTTTAAGTGACTTGTCCAAAGTCACAAAGGTTAGTGGGACGTGAACTCGGGACTGTTGACTCCATAACACATGATCTTTTCATGAACCACACCACCTACTAAGATGTGGTCAGAAAATAGAAATTCAAAGCTCTGGATCTTGATTTTGGTGCAATTCTAAAAAAAAGAAGCTCTAAGGTATAATTACATTTCCATGTGTTTGGGGTAGAAAGGGAAGCATTTGAAAATGAAGAGATTGAATCATTGCGAGGTCAGGCTTTAATTTTTTGTTCCTTATACTTCTATTAATCCTCTTGCCATATTGTTGTTGTTCATCCTTTGTTTTTAAAGAGGACTGATGACATCACAGGTGGATGTCTTCACTTGTTCATGAATTGGATTTAAGTGACTCAGAGCTGCACAAAGTCATCAGCCTCACTCTCTCTTGAAGAAGCATCCAAGTCCAGTGGCAGGACAAAAGTCAGGACAACTGCCTGGGATATTAGTAGATGATCTTGGAGTTTTTGATGTCTGACCTAGCTCCGAGTGCTCCACAGCCAATGCTTTAGTCACCTTCCTGGCCTTTGGAACAACTTGTTTTCATCTGCTCATTCCATTGGGGGAAGTCTTCACAAGAATCCCCCCGACTTACTGATGGTTTTGAAGGCTGTCAGTTACCCTCAGCATGATTTAGCCTATCTGCTGAGATGGTTTTACTGGTATGTGACAGCTGCTATGTGTGCTTGGAGATTGGATAGCATATAAAGGAAAAAAATAACTCAGTTCAAGTTCAGCCAATGAAGTTTGTAACAACATCAGGAATAGAACCCAGGTTTTGTAACTCCTATTTTGAACCAGTACTCTTGCTGCTGCTGAAAATTCTTTACAGTTGCCTGGTTCCAGGAAACATCAGACTGGAAAAATTTTTAGAGATCGTCTCACCAAACCCCTTCATTTTATTGATGAGGAAACTGAGGTGAGGTTCTGACCTCCAAGTCAACCAACAAGCATTTTGTAGGCGACTGCTATGTGCCAGACACTGCCCTGTGTACTGGAGAGGTACAAAGATGGAACAGTATCTGTTCCTTCCTTCCTTGCTTTGTTTCCTTCCTTCCTTGCTTCCTTCCTTCTTTTCTTTCTTCCTTCTTTTCTTTTTTCTTTCTTCTGTTTCTTTCTTAATTTCTAAAAAGAAGCTGTTTTATTGATGCTCCCACTCTTTTATATCACAGTCACTTCCCCTCAGTAGAACCTTTCCTCACCAACAGGAAATACAGCTAAGCAAACACCTATATTTTTCTGAACACTATATCTACATGTGAAGATTACATCCTTTGTGCCCTTGGTATACTTGCTTTGAAAACTAAACACAGTGGATAGTTCCCATCCCATGTAATATAAAGGGAATAGCACAAATGATTCTTTCTCTAACCCCTCTCCAATATTGTTCCTTGTTCCTCAGTAGAGGGGTGAGGTGAGGTGAGGAGGGGAGATAAAGAGGAGGAGAAAATGAGATAGATTCTGTCTAAAAAGTCATAAAAATAAAATAAACTTATGCTATGTCTTTATAAAATTTATCCCTTTAAGTTAAACTTTTTTTTCATTTTTTTAATTATTTTTCATTTTTAACATGGTTACATGATTCATGCTCCTACTTTCCCCTTCACCCCCCCGCAATCCCCCCACCCATGGCGGATGCACATTTCCACTGGTTTTGTCATGTGTCCTTGATCAAGACCTATTTCCAAATTGTTGATAGTTGCATTGGTGTGGTAGTTTCGAGTCTACATCCCCAATCATGTCCGCCTCAACCCATGCGTTCAAGCAGTTGTTTTTCTTATATGTTTCCTCTCCTGCAGTCCTTCCTCTGAATGTGGGTAGCATCTTTACCATAAATCCCTCAGAATTGTCCTGGGTCATTGTATTGCTGCTAGTACAGAGGTCAATTACATTCGATTTTACCATAGTATATCAGTCTCTATGTACAATGTTCTTCTGGCTCTGCTCCTTTCACTCTGCATCAGTTCCTGGAGGTCTTTCCAGTTCACCTGGAACTCCTCCAGTTTATTATTCCTTTTAGCACAATAGTATTCCATCACCAGCATATACCACAATTTGTTCAGCCATTCCCTAATTGAAGGGCATACCCTCCTTTTCCAGTTTTTTGCCACCACAAAAAGCGCAGCTATAAATATTTTCGTACAAGTCTATTTATTTATGATCTCTTTGGGGTACAAACCCAACAATGGTATGGCTGGATCAAAGGGCAGGCATTCTTTTATAGCCCTTTGAGCATGATTCCAAATTGCCAGCCAGAATGGTTGGATCAGTTCACAACTCCATCAGCAATGCATCAATGTCCCAATTTTGCCACATCCCCTCCAGCATTCATTATTCTCCCCTTCTTTCATTTTAGCCAGTCTGTTAGGTGTGAGGTTACCTCAGAGTTGTTTTGATTTGCATTTCTCTAATTATTAGAGATTTAGAACACTTTCTCATGTGCTTATTGATACTTTTGATTTCTTTACCTGAAAATTGCCTATTCATGTCTCTTGCCCATTTATCAATTGGGGAATAAGTTTAACTTTTTTTTAAATAACATGTTGTGCCAAGGAGAAAGAGTCACTGAGTATGGCTTAGGATTCTGGGGATTTGAGTTGGGTCCCAATACAGTTGTTATTTTGAGGAAGTCATTCATGTATTCTACTATTCTGTTTCCTTATTTATGAAATTAAAATAATAAAACTAGCTATCTTCAAACTCTCTCTGGCTCCCCAATATTAAGAGAAATAGATGACATTTACACACATACAAAGATGAAAATAAGCAGAGCACTATAGTGGTGCTATAAAGGGGCAGATAAGTGGCACAGTGGATAGAGTACTGGGCCTGAAGTCAGGAAGACTCAAATATGGCCTCAGACACTTCCTAGCTGTGTGCCCCTGGGTAAGTCACTTAACCCTGTTTTTTTTTTTCTCATTTTTCTCATTCTTAAAATGAGTTGGGAAAGGAAATGGCAAATCACCCTAGTATCTTTGCCAAGAAAATCACAAATGGAATTATGAAGATTCAGACATGATTGAAAAATGACTGAAAATAACAGTTATCAAAAATTTTTCTATGTTAAATTAATTCTTGATAATCTAAAGACCAACATAATTCCAAGAACAGCAAAAATTAAAAAAAAAGAATCTTTATTCTTTTATGAAAGGCAAGCTGGCTGGACATTTGTATCAGTTAAACACAGAATAAGAGGTATTATTAATTCAATAAATGTTGAAGGAAGAGGGAAATATTTCTATTTAGGATAGTGTCAGTCCAAAGAAAGAATTTTCTTAACTCAAAAGTTCCTACCTCATTTAATCTTCCCCCTGACCCAAATCCCTACATTTATGTTCTTAAAACAATGATGTGTGTGTGGCATATTATCTAATAAACAGATTCACAGAATCTCAGATTTTAAAAGGAATGGAGAGCTCAACTCTAGGCAGCCCTAAATCCCCTCTAAAACAATCCTAACAAATAATCAATCATCCAACCTTTCTTTAAAAAGCTGCACTGAAGAGGAACCTACTCCCAGTTCTAGTTGTGGATAGCGCTAATGGGTGAGAAGTTTCTTAACATGGATTTGAAAACTACCTCTCCATAGCTTTGATCTATTTCCTCTCATTCCTCCCTCTGGGGTTAAGGAGAATACATCTAATCCATCTTCCACAGGTAATTTTTTCAAATACTGGATGATAGTTATCATGATGACTTATGTCTTCTTTTTTCCAGACTAACCATGCATGGTTCCTTCAAAAGATTACCATCTTGCATGCCCTTGACATCCTTTGCTATCCCCCTCTGGGCATTCTACAATTTACCTTTTTTTTTCCCTTCCTCAAATGTAGTGCCTAGAATTGAATTGAATATTGAGTGACCATGTCAAAGCATAGTAGGACAATTTCCTGGTCTTTTAGTTCTGTCCTAAGTTGCTTTTTCCCACTGACTTAATATTGAGCTTGAAGTCTTCTAAAAAACCTCAGATATTTTTCAGACAAACTTTATCTGATCAATGACTCTATAATCTTGTGTGAAGCAGAGTTTCAGAGTCCAAACATAAAACTTTACCATTAACTATCTAGGGCAGCGAGGTGGCACAGCAGATAGAGTGCCAGGTCTGGAGTCAAGAAGACTCATCTTTTTGAGTTCAGAACCAGTCTCAGATGCTTACTAGCTGTATAACCCTGGACAAGTCATTTAACTATGTTTGTCTCAGTTCCTTATCTGCAAAATGAACTGGAAAAGGAAATGGAAAACCTCTCTAGTCTCTTTAACAAGAAAACCCCAAGGGGGTCAGGAAGAGTTGGACATGGCTGAAAAACAACTGAACAACAACAGAATTATCTCTATAGAATTTCACATTATTAGATTTCATTATTAGATTCATATTATTAGATTAGGTGTGCCTATTAAATTCATTTGGTGTTCCTAATAAATTCATTGTTGGACTCGATGCTGCAGATCTCTTAGATCTGGGACTTGTCTAATGTATAAGTTGTCCCTTAGAGCATTGTATCATCTGGTAAGTTTGATAAGTATACCATCTGCATCTTTATCTAAGTACTCTATGGCCATGAGTTCCTGGCCAACCTCATTGGCCAGGGAGCCAGGCTGTTCTGACTGGTGGCTTACTATCTATGATGGTTATTTCAAGAAAGCCCAAACCCTTCCTTACTTCATTTCTGTTCCTTCTCTCCTGCAATTTCCTGCTGACCAAAAGACCTTGTTATCTCATGGGTATGCTTTCCTTCTCTCCTCTGAGGCCCTTTCCCTTACATGTAGAAATATGTTCGTTGATCAAATCAACTTTGCCAAATCAACCCTGCCACAGTTCTTGGATGGTCTGCATCAATACAGACCCCTGAGGTCCTACTATCCCCTTTGGGAGGCAATATCATAGTAGACAGTGTTGTATATGGATTTGAGGGAACCAAGGTTGAAATCCTACCTCAGACCCTCACTAACTGTGTGACCTTTAGCAAGTCACTTAACTTCCCTGGGCTTCATTTTTCTCATCTATAAAATGAAGGTGTTGTAACACATAGTATGGAAGGTCCCTCCCAATCTTAACATTATGATAATATGATCCTATAGCCTTTGTAATTTCCTAAAATAAAGTGTTCATCTTGGCCAGTGGTCCCTTTTTTATGTTGTTTCCCACATAAAAATATAATGATATAAATGTAAGTATAAAAAATGTAAAAATTAGGGCAGGGATTGTCTTTGTTCTTATATCTGTATCCTCAGTGCATAGAATAGTACATGGCACATATTAAGCACTTAATAAATACTTTTTCATCTTTCCATTAATTCAATTGTTCATTGATGAGGAAGTTAAATGATGCAGAACTCAGATCCTTGGGATACTTCCCTAGATACTCGCCAGGTTGATTAGGGATCTTTGGTTCTAGTCATTTAGCTAGCTATGAGTCTACTTAACCTTAATCTCCATTAGCTTCCCTTTCTCTGTCTTGTCCACAGGGATATCATATCAAATGTTTTGTTGAAGTCATGATAGGCTACACCTGCAACCTTTCCCTGATCTGCCAACCTAATAACTATCACTAAAGGCACCTAGATGGTGAAGTGGAATTCAAATTCTGCCTCAGACACTATCTGTCTGACCCTGGGCAAACCACTAAATCTCTCTTTGCCTCTGTTTCCTCAAAGTAAAATGAAGATAATATCAGCATCTATCTCCTAATGTTTTTGTGAGGATCCAATGAGACATTTCAAAAATGCCTCGTAAAGCCTAAAGGGCTAAATGAATGCTTGCTGTCACTCTATAATGGATAGAGCCCTGAGCTTAGAATCGGGAAAACTCATCTTCCTGAGTTCAAATCTGGCCTCAGACACTTACTAGCTATATAACCTTGGGTAAGTCACTTAACCCTGTGTTTGCCTGAGTTTCTTCATCTGTAAAATGAGCTGGAGAAGGAAATGGAAAACCGCTCTAGTATCTTTACCAAGAAAACCCCAAATGGAGTCACAAAGATCCAGACACAACTGAAATGACTGAAAAAAAACCATCATTCTTCTTATTATTGTTATTTTAAAAAATGTTCTTGATGAGCCATCTAGCTCCCTGTGATCCCTGATCCCTTATCTGGATGTTCACTAACTCTTTCATAAATAAAATATTGTAGAATTTTTCTAGAAGCCAAAGTCAACTTGCTGGTCAATCATTTGCAAAATTCCATTTAAAAAAATACTGGGACCAGATGTGCCTTTCTCCAGTATTGTGGCACCTCTCCCATTCTTCACCATTGTTCAAACAGCACTGAAGGTGTCTAGGCAATTAAGTTCTCAAGTTTGCTCAAAGTCTTAATATGTCATTTTTCCTGCCCTGGTAGTTTGAAAGTATCAATACTTTCACTATTTCCTATTGGGCTTTCAATCCTTATTAGCTATTTCTCTTCTTCCCAATCTAAAGATAATTCTTCTTGGCAGAGAAAATAGAAGCCAATTAATAAATAAGCATTGCTGCCTTTTCCTAGCATTCATTATAATTGTTCCCCTGCCTTGAACAATGGTTTTATTTTTTATTTTTTGATGTCCTTCTTTCCCCTACATCATTAAAATCAAATAAAAAATGAACTGACCCTAAAATGAAGGCTAACAACCAGTTTTTGTTATACTTGACATTTCTTGCCAGTCTTAAAATTATTCTTTGCTAATACTAGGACAAGAAATAAAAATTCTTCAAGTTAATAGGAGTGCCTAACTAGATGTATGTGAGCTAAAGGATACAATTTACTCTCCAAATTGCCTGTGTCTTATACCTGTAATAGAGATAATACAGATAAGGTCAGTAAAACTAAGGCAAAATGGCTAGATTGTCTCTCACTCCTGTTCTAAGAACAATGATGTCTCTTCGCATGATACTTAGCTTTCACTGACAAACCAAAGCCATGTAATAGATAGTCACTTCATTTCAATGTGTGAGAAATGGTCAGGATGCTGGCTGCCCATGGGTGTGTTGGAACCAGCTTGTGCCAGCTTGAGAAAGCCAATTGTTCAATTTTCCAGGCAGGCATTTACACCTCAGAAATCAGACAAATGTAACAAATCAGGATATCATTGATTGTTCTGTTGATTGTCTAGAAATAAGAAAGTGATAGAAAAATGTAAATGATATAGATTAAACTTAAATGTATGTCCTGAGTACATTTTTAAAGATATTTATTATTTTATTTTTTCTTATTACATGTAAAAACTGTTTTTGACATTTGTTCTTTAAACTTGAATTTCAAAATTTCTTCCTCCTTTCCCTTCTGCTTGAGAAGGCAAGCAATTTGATATAGGTCATACATGTGCAGTCAGTACATTTTTTTGATAGATAGCTGTTAAATATTTACTAGCATGTTCCTGGTGCCACCTGCCTTTTTTTATCACAGCATAAGGAAGAGGAAGGCGATTAAAAGGACCAATTAATTAAACAAATATATTGAGTGCCTGCTATATGGCTCAGCATTTTGTTAAGTACTAGGAATGTGGGATCCAAAAAGTATATGACATGGTTTCCATCCTCAAGGATCTTATTTTCTAGGGAGAGAACAAGGCATAGTGGAAAGAGTACTAGAGTTCGATCAGGAAAATCTGGGTTAAAACCCTGACTTCAACACTGACTAGCTGACAGCCACTCAGTGCCTATTTCTTCATCTATAAAATAGGGATAAAAATACTTTTGTAATTATCCCCAAAGGATTGAGGTGAGAAGAGCACTATTCAGAGCTTGAAGTGCTATATGAAAATGAGTCATTAGGAGAAAGAGTTGTAATTGGGAAGATAAGAATATGAACATGAAACAGCCAAGATAGATAAGACTAGATGAAGTAAATAAGGATAGTGTGATAGAGTGTAGGCAAGAGGAGGACCTTGATTCAAATCCCACCTCTGACTTTTGTGATCTTGGACAAGCCAGTTAAACAGCTTAGGACTCAATTTCCTCATCTGCAAAATTAAGGAAGTTGGATTAGGAACCATCTGAGATCCCTTCAAATTCTCAGCCATAGATCTCTAATAAGGGAAAATCCAAGGCTTGTTAAAAAATGGCACAGGAATTCACTCAGAAATTCTTGTGGAGAAGATTTCAGTGAGATCAACAGGGACTGGAGTAGTTGTGAGTTGAGCTGAATCTTAAAAGATAGGTAAGATTAAGTGGGTGTAGGAAAGAGGGGAATGCATTCTAGGCAAGGAGAATTAAACGAATCAAGACTCAAAGGTGAATGATCATGGCAAACTTTTGTGATCCTAGTGAGCCTTGGGGCATCCTGGGTGCTGAGGCTGGATAGGCAGAGTCAGGAGAGAACATTAAGGGCTTTGCAAGGTAAGCAAAGGAATTTAATTTCATGTCCACAAACACTTAAAAAAAACATTATCAGAGTGGCCAATAGAATAGTAAAGGAAAATAATAAATATTGGAGGGGATGTGGAAATTGGAACACTAATGCATTGCTGGTGGAATTGTGAATTGATCTAACCATTCTGGGAGCCAATTTAGAATTATGCCCTTTGTGGGCTTTAAAAGAATGCATGCCTTTTGATCCAGCAATACTACTACTGGGTTTATATTCCAAAGAGATAAAAAAGATGGGAAAGGATCTATTTGTACAAAAATATTTATAGTTGTGCTTTTTTGTGGCAGCAAAAAACATTGGAAAATGAGGTGTCCATTGATTGGGGAATGGCTGAACAAATTATGGTATATGATGGTGATAGAATACTATTGTGTTATAAGAAATGATAAACTGCTTGATTTATATAAGAACTGGGAAGACTTACATGAACTGATGCATAGTGAAATAAACAGAACCAGGAGAACATTATACATAGTAACTGAAACTTGGAACGATCAAATGTGATCAACTTTGCTACTAACAGCAATACAAGAATCTAGGATGACTGAGAGACTTATAAGAAAAAATGCTAACCACGTATCGAGAAAGAACTGTGAGAGTAGGAAATACAGAAGAAAACATATGATTTATCACTTTGTTTATATGGGTGTATGATTTGGGATTTTGATTTTTAAAAGATTATTACAAAAATTAATAATAAGGAAATAAGATTTGAGTGATAATGTATGGGTAATCCAGTGAAATTGCTTGTCAGCTCTGTAAGGGAGGGCCAAGGGAGAGAGACAACAAAAATCATGTAATCATGGGAAAAATGAAAAATTAAATTAAATTTTAAAACCCCCATTACTTTTCATCTTAGAATCAATGCTACGTACTTGTTCTAAGGCAGAAGAGTGGTAAGAGATTAGGGGTTAAGTGATTTGGCCAGGGTCATACTATTAGGAAGTATCTGAGGCCAGATTTGAATCCAGGAAACTTCCCATTTCCAGGCCTGGCTCTCTAACCACTGAACCACCTAGCTGCACCCCACCACCTCACATACACATATACAAACACTTTTAAAAACACCTTCTATGCACAAAACAGAGTGCTTGGTACTAGGAATATAAAGATGAAAAAATGACCCAGCCCTGTCCTAGGGTCCTACATTACATGTACACAGATAAGGTAATAGAATGTAAATTGTGATAGGGTCTAAGCAGAGATCAAACCCAAAAGCTCTAGGGGTTTTTGAGGTAGGAGAACTCACTTTCAGTTGGAGGAAGATGAAGGAAAGCTTCAAGGAGGGGGTGCCATCTCACTAAACCCCAAAGAAAAAGCAGCATTCCAGCAAATGGAGATTAGGATAAAGTGTATTACAGGCCATAAATTACCCGTAAGAATGCACATAAGTGAGTGAATACTGGGAAATATGGGGGGGGGGTGATTAAAAAATAGAGGATGTTAAGGGCAGAAGTATGACACAAAATAAGACAGGGGAGTTATAGGATGCAGATTGATATATTTAATAAATTAATAAAGGTTATTTGTTAGAGAAGCAGTGTACTTTAGTGGGTAGGGAGCTGGCTTGAAGCCAGGAAAATCTGGGTTCAAATCCTATCTCTGATACATACTGGCTATGTGACCCCGGGCAAATCACTTAACCTCTTCATACTCCAGACCAGAGGTGGCAAGCATGCCACTGATTTGCCTTCCTGTAGCCCCACTCAGTCCAACCAGATTAAAATGTAATGGGGGGGGGGCAGTTAGTCCAGTGAATAGAGAACCATATCTGAAACCAGGAGAACCTGGGTCCAAATCTAGCCTCAAACACTTTTCTAGCTTTGTGACCTGGGGCAAATCACTAACTTTAAGTTGCCTAGCTTTTTGCTCTTCTTCCTTAGAAAGGGTACCAATTCTAGGATAGAAAAAGATTTAAAAAAATATATATATATATATGGGAAATATCTAACAATAAAAATAAAAATATAATAAAACATATATGTTCATTGTTGTGTTAATTGTGATTTTCTAAGTCAATAAGTGGCCCATAGGGATCTTTATTTGTGTTCTAGTAGCCCTCTATCTATTTGAATCTTGGACAACTCTCTAAGAAGGGAAATTGCAGAGAAGGTACCAGCCAGCATCAGCAGAGGAAGTTTCCCGTCACTTGAGAGTCTCATCTGCCAGTGAAATCTAGGCTCATTACCTGTCTCTGTCCTACTTAATAACATACCTGTGGGTGAGCAGCTAATTTTGCAGGAAGAGTAATGCTACAGAGAACCCATGAAGCAATCGTGACCTTTGAAATGCATTTTCACATTTACCTACAGCAAAACCAGGTGATTGAAAGTCACCTCACCTACTGCTAAAGCTCTGATTAAACACACAGGTATCTCAGCTATGACTAATTATTGGCCTAATGATTCTATTGTTTCCTTCTTGGCAGTAGTCTAGTCAGTGGATCATGTCTCAAACTCCACTAACATTTTCCACTCTAAAAGATTTATAGCTTTTTTAAAAAAGTCCTCCTGCCCTCCCTCACCCCCAGCTGTTTCTGGTGAGCAAAGTCATCATTAGCACAGAGCCACTGACAGCTGAAACAACCTCTTCCCGCTGTTCAGAACAGGATGGAGCCTTTTCACATTTAATCAGAACAGGACTGATGGCCACACACTACATTGAGGTTTTCCCCTAAACCTGGTACAAGGAATTCTAACAATAGGGGCTTAAGGGCCTAAATGAGAGAGGGAGGGAGATGGGAAAGACAGGTGGCAGCTCCTATCCCATGGCCCTAGTCACTATTAGGTGCTAATTCTGGAAGATAATGTTAAAAAGTAGATGAAACACTCAGAAAAACACCACTGATATCCAGCTGCTTGTTATCTTCCTCTAGAAAGGTATTTTCTACCTTTCCTCAAGATTTAGCTCAGGTGCTTTTGCCTTTGTGAGACTTCCTTTAATTCTCCTATTACTGGTACTTTATCCCCAAATTACTTTGAGCTCAGATGCTATTTAGTCCTCCCAGCTCCTGTATTAGAATCCTCTAATTGTCCCATGGGGCAGATAGGTGGCAGTGAATAGAGTGCTAGGGCTGGAGTCAGGAAGACTCATCTTCCTCAGTTCAAATCTGGCCTCAGACACTTCCTTCCTGTCACTTAACCTTATTTTCCTCAGTTTCCTCATCTGTAGAATGAGCTCGTCAAGGAAATGGCAAAACTATTTAAGTGTCTTTAACAAGAAAACTCCAAATTGGATCACAAAGAATTGGACATGATTAAAATAGCTAAACAATAACAATTTCCCCATAGATATTTCAAACTCAACATGTCCAAAATAGAATTCTTCTTCCCCCTTTGATTCACCCTTTGTTCAAACTTCTTAATTTCTATAGATGACACTACAATTCTTCCAGAGACCTCAGTTCTCAATCTGAGAATCATTCTCAAGATTTCCTTCTCCCCTAAGCCCTATATTTAATTTAGTCAGTTGCTAGGTCTTATCAAGTCTAACTACTCAATATCTCTTGCATCCATCTTTTTCTTTCCCATTGAATCTCTTAGGTAACACCTTAATTGAGGTCTTCACTTTCTGCTATCTGGACTATCATAAAGATTCCTGATTGGATTTCCTACTATAGTTGTTGTATCTTAGTAGAATGTAAACTTTTTGAGGGTAGGGATTATGAATTTTATATTTCCATCCTTAGTTCCTAGCCTAATACACTTGAGTTGAAATTAATTAGTCATAACAGTAGTAGAACAAAAAAGATAGAAATTCAACAAGCATATAAAGGAGCATTCACTTGTTGAAAAGAGCCTATTTTCTAACTTGGGAAAATGCTAGTTGATTCACTAGTTAATTACAGCAATAAATAGAAATATTCCTCTTCAAATAACCACAAAAACAAAAAGTAAAAATAAAATATTGGGGTATAAACAGAATCTTCCAGGAATGTAGATTAATGCTTTTTCCCAACCTTCACTCTTTTTTTTTCTCATGAAAAAAATATTTACACAAAGTCATTTCTTTTCTATTGATCTCCATAGTAACTATTCTTGATGAAAAAGAAAGAGGATTCTGTTTGGGGAATGTGTCAGAAATATATGCTCTTATAAAGGCCCATGTAGAGTAGAGGAAAGAGGAACTTGAAGTCAGAAGATTTGAGTTCTGAGACCTTGCCTTGAACCACTTACTAATCATAAGACTCTGAAAAAGGCAAGCTACTTTTCCACCACGATTTTCTTATCTGTAAAAAAAGTGATGCTCCCAATACTTGTAGGGAGAGGTAGCATAGTATATTGGACAGAGATCCGATGATAGAGTCAGGAAGGTCTGGATTCAAATCCTGGCTCTAACATACAATCTGGGTGACCTTGGGCAAATCACTAAATCTCCAAGTGCCCCTACTTACCTATCCAAGATTAAGCTTTAGAAAAGTTACCTATCTTCATCAGTTTTCATACTGGGAGTGCCCTACACTGAGGAAATTACAGATCTGGACCAAAACCAAAATATTTTTACTGCCTGGCTCACAGAGGTGGGGTTGTTGTGAGGAAAGTCCCCTTTGAAAGAGACATATAAACACGAAATATTAGTAAATGCATCATTTACTATACTACATGAAACTTCTCCCCCTACCACTTTTCTTCTCCCCCATTATTGACACTGTAACCTCTTGAAATTACTTTGTTTATATTGCTTGTGTGCCTGTTGTAGAGCCTCAGCTAAATATAAGCAAGTTGGTGGTAGAGACTGTTTCATTTTTCTGTTTTGGTGCATAGCACAATGTCTTGTCAGTAGGTACTTAATAAATGAGTTGAATGTGGCCCCTTAAGCCTGGCACACAGTAAACATTTAATAAATGTTTATTGGTTGACTCACTCGGGGAGAATGGCAGCTAAGTTAAATTAGCTTCATGTATTTTCCAAAATATACATGAGAGGAGAGATAAGCTTTAGGCCACCTAAAGACATCTAGGATATTTTATACTTCAGCCTGGCTAAGTGCTTTTCATTCAAACATCAAAATAGAGGCCCTATTATTTTGAAAAGAGGAAAAAGACCTCTAATTTGTATTCATGAGCCAAAATATCAAAAAAGAGAAACGTAGACCTTTTAACCCGTCTTGGTGGAGACCAACCTTTGTCAATGTCTTGCAAGCAAAAAATCGTGGTTACAAGAAGTTGTCTTTTTCTTCATCTTCAGATGGGGCTTTTCCTAATATACTTTGGACAGATTTAGATCCATCTTATTCATCAGGGAATTCATCTTTTAATATGTTATTTCATTTCAATGCCCCAATTACTTTAACTGCAGAAAGTTCTTCATAATGCTCTGTAATCTGCAATCTTCCTGCTGAAATTCAATCCTGTTTTCTGGTCCTTCTGTAAATGCTATATATTTGTAATGGGAACCAGGGAAGGAGATTATGGTGATAACTAAATGTTTGCAGATATCAAATTCCATGGATATCAAATCCAATCACATGAAGAAATGAATAAAAATGAGGAAGTTTCAATTTTGTTTGGCAGAGTCTCTGGCCTGTACATAGCCACTTCGGTACATTCGGTTCTTAATCAGACAGTTTCTAAGGCCATTTCATGTCTCTTTAAAGCAGGATTTAGAGATTCATAACAATTCTAGCATATTACTGCCCTTCTCATGGAATGTTCAACAGCCTGTTATTATTCAGGTCTTATTGACAAAATGGGAAATGACCACATCTCTGAAGTCTATTGTTTTCTCCCCCTTGTCAAGCAAACGCTATGACTCCTGAGTTCTACAATTTAAGCCTTCCAATTTTACCCACATCTGCCTATGCAACAAACATTTTTGGAAGTTACCAGTGAGGGACACTGATGATGGCTGGAGGCATATTTATTTTTTTCTGTAAGATCTAAATAAGAATAACTCATTTTAGATAATGACAGATGAATGGCCAGAGAGATAGACATGAAATATAAATTAGCAGTTCTTATCAACTGAAATAGGTCTCGACCAAATAGACAAACAAAATGCTTTTACTACATGCCTTAGAAAGTGTTGTTCTAAGGAAAGTCTCCTTTTGAGGGATAGCTAAACATGAATTATTAATCAATGCACCACCTCTTACATGAGACCTTTCATGAAGAATGATATCTATATAGCTTGTTCTTTCATTTTACATATTGATATCAATACATGATACATATATATATTATATTTATATTTTTGTATGTATGAGGCATTCAGGAAGGAGTAGCACCTCCAGTGTGAGGGCTCATTGAGCCCCTTTCAGGGCTGCTCATCCACCTTTGGTGTCCACCTTTCACCCAATTCTCACTCATCGCTCTAAGAAGCTTTGGCAAGAGCAGCAACCACAGCCTAGTAAACCATCTTAGCAGATGGGCTAAACCAGGTTAAAGGCAATAGATGGACCACAAATTTGTAGGTGAGTTGGGGGGGGGGTGTCTCCTCAAGCATGTAAAAACTTTTCCTGGCAGAAGGGATGAATGAGAAAAATTTTTTTCCAAGGGCCATGAAAGTGGTTGAAGCAGGCACTATGAAATGTTTGAAGAAGCCAAGGTCATCCATTGAGTTCCAAGCCATCACCAGTAGTCCTTCCTTTTATCTTGCCACTGGACTTCTATGACTCCTGAAGACAGAATGAAGCAGACTGTGCAACTCTGACTCACTTAAATCCAATTCATGTACAAATCAAGGTATCTCTCATTGTGATGTCTTTGGTCCTCTTTGAAAAAGGACAATCATACATATCAACAGTTAGTCTTAGAAGACCTTATGAAAACATAAAGTATGTTATAACCTCCAGCCTATTGGTCTCTCTCTCTGGTAACTTCCTAGCATTTGTAGTCTGATACATAGGCAGATACGGCTAAATTCTGAAAAGTTTAAGTTGTGGAACTTGGGAGTTCCAGCCTTTGTTGGAGAAAGGAGATGAGAATAGATTTGGTATTTGTAACTTTTAAAATAATATATATATATATATAGACACATTTGTTGCCTACATATGTGTACATACACAAAATATTTATAGATCTATGCATATATACAGAAACACATCTATTCATTTTATTTATTCATCCATCCATTCATTCATTTATTCATTTATTCATTCATTCATTCATTCATTTATTTGTTTGTTTATTTATTTGTTTGTTTGTTTATTCCTGGAGCTGTTTACATACCAGGGGTGTTTCTGGTAAATATTTAACAACCTTCTCTCCAGAAATACTTTTAATTTTAATCTGCATGGTTCCAATTTTCTCCATTGTTTTCTTAAGTCTAGAGTTAGACCATCAACAAAACAATAATTCAAGTCTTGATTTTTAGGGTTTATCAATTTCTGAGGTGTAAATGGTCTTACCGAAAATTTAGCATTTGGCTCTCACTAAGAATAGGAGCTGGCTCCAGCACACTCCTAACACATATATGGAGACACACACACATATTTACAGACACATATATACATATTTAATTGAAGATAAAGTGAGTAAAGTACTTAGTAAGCTTTAAACTGATATACTATCTATATATACATATTATATACATACATGCATACAACACATGTGTGAATGTATGCACTTACATATATATTAGTTTAAAGCTTACGAAATGTATTACTCACTTTATCTCAGCTGAATTTCCTCACTGTGACAACATTTTTATCTCCATTCTATATGGGAGGAAGCTGAGACTCAGATTAAATAACTAGTTCAGAGTCACATAACTAATAAGGAGCAGAAATAGGATGAAAATCCAGGTTTTTCTGACTTCAAATTCAGCACACTACCACCCTACCTCTATATCTGGGGGCCCTCGAGGTGCTTCAACATTTAAAATATCCGTGGCTTTTGCTGGTGTGGGAACATTCTCTATGAACACTCACAAACTCTCTATGCCTTCATAATATGGATGGTCTTGATGAGCGGCTGTGGCCAAAAATCAGTCATCCTCAGCTGATGAGCAGCTTTGGATGGAGGAGGGCAGAGAGAAGCCTTCCCCAGCCTGCCTAGGTGGGTGTTCAAGCTGAGCTTCCTATGTACAAGCTACAACAGGCACTGGGCTGAGAAGGTTAGAGAGCTGGAATTGGAGTCTGGGCAAACTTGTCCTAGTCCTGAGTCTCTGCCATGTACTCACTGTGACTCTGCACAAGGACTTAATCGAGCAGTGCTCCAATCAACTCTCTAAGATTAGAGGTTGTAGAACTATTGCTGATCTGCAATGACTGGGAGAGTTCTTCATAGAGAACTCCCTATTTGTTTTTTTAAAGTACAAGCTATGTGAACACATGGGTTGAGGCAGACTTGATGGGGGATGTAGACTCGAAACTACCACACCAATGTAACTATCAACAATTTGGAAATAGGTCTTGATTGATGACACATGTTAAAACCAGTGGAAATAAGGGTCAGCTATGGGGGTGGGTGAAGGGAGTGGGTGAAGGGGAAAGTAAAAACATGAATCATGAAACCATGGAAAATTTTTTATAAAAAATATGAAGTACAAGCTATGTATCAATTATGTTAGTTGTGCAAAGGTGCCAGGATACAAAGACAAAAGAAAAATGGCTCTCCTGCTAGTATTGTATTTGAGAACCCAAACTCACTTCTATGCAGGGTGGCAAAGTGTTAGGACAGGACTTTAGTGGGAAATCTGTTTTTGCTGATTATCTGGATGGAGGGAAGGAAGAAAGGAAGCATTTATTAAGCTTCTATCATTTATTGGGCACTGTATTAAGCCCTTTAAAATATGATCTCACAATAACTGTGAGATAGGTACTTTCCCCCATTTTACAGTTGAGAAAACTGAGGCAGAGTGATGGGCAAACTATGGCCAGCGGGCCAGATGCCGGTGTTCTATCTGGCTCTTTGTTTGGCATTATTCCTAATCTGACAAATACAATGAGTAGGATACAATATAATGAAACTTTGAAAGAGTTGCCTTAGAAACAGACTGACAGATGAGCATTTCCTTTCCTTTGGCCCCCTCTTTAAAAAGTTTGCCCATTACTGGCCTAGGGTCACAAAGCTGGTAAATAACTTGAAACCAGATTTGAACTCTGGTCTTTTTGACTCCAGATTCAGTGTTCTAATTGCATCACTTCAGCCACGGGAAGAAGGTTCTTTGACTTATCATGGAATATTATGGAATAAGCCATAACTATAAGCAGAACACATGCCTTAGTATTTTTTCTCTGTCATAATTCAGATTTTGCCATTCTATACACCTGTAAAATTTTCCCTACCTAAACTAGAAGTAGGATAAAGTAGAAATTATATTCAGACATTTCCCCTGATCATCCTAGCATCAACCCTGTCCTTACTAAATCAGCTAAGAGGCAGAACAAGGAGGGAATGCCTTTCAGAAGTGCAGAGTTAAGGAAGCAAGATGTTACATTCTTCTAATGAGACTTGACAAGGCACTCTAGTGATAGGTGAAACGTTAAATATGGCACCAGGTGCCTCGAACCAGAGATCCAAAAATTGCCTGGGAGCCTGGCACTCCCCAAATGCTGCTTTGGAAAGAGCTAGTGTCTAAGTCAAACCTATTTACTGTGCAGATGTGGAAAAGGTGAAGCAACAGGAGGTCTAGTTCTGAACCTTGAGGAGCTTATAAAATATTTAGGAAGGAAAAGCAAATGGATGCCAGGTTGCTTAAGAATATTTTTAAAAATAACCTCTCTCAGTAAGCATCTTTACATGGTAAGCATTCAGAAAATGTTGGCTGAATTGAAAAATAAGACAGGTGTCCTTCCATGGAATTTCTTATTTTCTTTCTGTGGCCAAACAAGGAATAATGGAGAGAGGATCAAGATGCTCTCCATGAAGACACCCAAGGCATTATCTTCAGTGCATTTAAAGATCTGGGCAACTACTACCATAAGGGCCATCTTGGAATATTCAAGTAACTCCTATTTGTCTCCTCCCCCAATATTCCTCAGTGTGGTTTACGAGATCTATTTTGGAGGATGCTAAATGGTTTTTTGGGGAAAAAAAACAAACAGAAAAAACAAATCTCATCTGACAAACAAAAAGGTTTATTATGAGTTTTATATTCTTAGGGTCTTCCTCTCCCTTACCAAGCAACTTTCTACCTATTTTCATGTCTCACAAACTAAAAAGGAATTAAAGTCTACTACTTGTCTCATTTTTGCTTCTTTTGTTGTTCTTTTACTTTAACTTGTTCATATTTTATTCTATTTTAGAAATTTCTTTCTATTCCTGTGGAATCACAGAATATGAGAAGAGGAAGGAACTTCAACGTATATCTGATCTGATCCGTACATGAAGGGAATCCCCACTAAGCCATACCTAACAAGTGATATTTTATGAATGTATCAAACCACTACCACTGCTACCATCTCACCCACCATTTCCCCTCAAACCATGATGGAGACAGGCCAGGACTCTTGAGTCCAAAAGGCCAGGGAACAGCATTGCCCCCATTGAATACCAGCCCTACTTTTAGTCTGGCCCCTAAAGCCATCACTGTGGGGAATAATCCTTTACAAAAAGGGTCTGATAAAGAGCTGGAAACTAAGGAGTGCCCATAAATTGAGGAATAGATTACAGCTATTACTATAATGTAATACTATTATGCCATAAGAAATGATGATGGGATTTTTCAGAGAAAGCTACAAAGACTTGTATGAATGCAGAGTGAAGAAAGAAGAATTAGGAGAATGGTCACTGCATTAACAATGCAGAACAAAAAACTAAGCTTTGCAAGCCATAGGAATTATGATGAACACGATGACCAATTATGATACCTGAGGACAGTTGCAAAAGCATATTACCCACACCTTGTAAGAGAATGAGACATGGCAATGCTTAAGAACTTGCTTTGCTTGACAATGCATATTTGTTACAAGGGGTTCATTTTTCATTTCCACTGCTGGCAGTGGTGAAAGGAAGGTAAATTGAGTTTTGTTAATTGAAAAAAAGATTTTAAGACTGAAACTGCCATTCTTGCCATCAATTCAATTGCTGATCAATTTAGCAGGTAAACCCAAGAGCCTCTGGAAATAGCAGTGCCTCCTAGACCACTGAGCCTGCTTCCAACCTAACCTCCAGTCGTCATCCAGGGAATCAACCTTTATGGAAATAGAACCAAGGAACAGCTTCTGTAGCCCCTGTTCTATACCTTTGCCTAGACATACTCGCTCCTGACCACCTCCTAGAATCCTTAGATTATTTACAAGCTCAGATCAAATATTGTCCTATATAAAGCCTTTTATGATCTTCCCCAACTTAAAATGTCTCCTTATAAAATCACCTTGAATTTATTTTAAAAAATATTTTGTTATTGTTCTGACAACTGTCAGCTGTGTCTAATTCTTTGTGACCCCCTTTTGGAGTTTTCTTGGCAGAGCTACTGGAATGTTTTGCCATTTATTTCTCTAACTCATTTTACAGATGAGGAAACTGAGGCAAACAGAGTTAATGATTTGCCTAAGATCACATAGTAAGCATCTGAGTACAAATATGAACTCAGGTCTTCTTGTCTCCAGGCCTGACACTCTATCCACTGTGCTACCTAGCTGCCCCAATATTTATTTCCTTTACTATAAGGGAAAACTATGTTAAGTGCCTTATAATTATTATCTTATTTGATCTTCATAACAGCCTTGGGAAGTAGTGTTATTATCCTCATATTACAGATGAGAAAACTGAGACAAATAAAGGTAAAGGGACTTGCTCAAGGGTCACTCAAGGGTAAGTGTCTCTGGTCAGATATTCCTGACAATAGTTCCAACATTGTGCATGTAGCTATATATATACATATATATGTATATATATATATGTTTAATTTATATGATGTTTCCTCCATTCAAATGTAAACTTCTTGAGAGCAGGGCCTATCATTTTTGCATCTATATATCACAAGTGCCTAGTACAATTCCTTTTGTTCGGTCATTGTTTCAGTTTTGTCCAACCCATTTGGAGTTTTCTTTGCAGAGATACCAGATTGATTTACCGTTTTCTTGTCTAGCTCATTTTACAGTTGAGGAAACAGGAGCAAACAAGGTTAAGTGACTTGCCCACAGTCACACAGCTACTAAGTATCTGAGACCAGATTTGAACTCAGGAAGATGGATCTTCTTGATTCCAGACCTAGTACTCCATCCATGGTACCATCTAGCTGCTTTAGTACAATGCCTGACACTTAATAAATCTTTGCTGGGGAACAGCTAGATGGCTCAGTGGATTGAGAACTGCTCCTAGTGATGGAAGATCCTGGGTTCAAAGCTGGCCTCAGACACTTACTAGTTGTGTGACCCTTAGCAAGTCACTTAACTCCCATTGCCAAGCTGTTCTGCCTTGAAACCAACACATGGTATTTATTCTAAGGCAAAAAGCAGGGGTTTTAAATAGATAAATAAATAAATGCTCAATGATTGGATGATCTAGAAGTTGAAGGAGCTGGATGATATATTCTCTAATATCCATTCCATCTCTATAATCCCAGTTAAATCTGGAAGGACCCATCCAGTAATAATACTGTCTTGAATCTCATTTTATTTAGAAGCCTATTTGGCAATGATAGGCAGAAAAACTCTTCATAGTAGCACAGTCTTGCATGATTAGAATGATGAGGGAAGTCACAGAGAAGGAACACTAATGTTAAGGTGTCAATGTCAGCACTTTGATCATTTGGATAGATTTAAGCATTGACGTCTAAAATTCTAGATTGAAGAAGAAACCAACCTTAAATGATAAATTAAACATTAAGTGATTAAGAAAAGTTTTAGAATCAGTTTTTTTTATCACTTATCTAACAATATCTGCTTCATGTTTAATAATAGCTTACATTTATATAGCACACTAGTTTTGCAAAGTACTTACAAATATAATCTTATTTTGTCCTGGGAGATAGGTGCCATTACATTCATTTTACAGATGAGGGAACTGAGGCAGCAGAAGTTAAGTGACTTGTTCAGGGTCATACAGCTAACAAGTGTTTGAGGTTAGATCTAAACTCATGTCTTCCTGACCCCAGGTCCAGTGATCTATCCATTGTGCCACCTCTAGCTGCTATTTAACTGAATGAAATTTGACAATACTTCTACCTTCTCTTCCTTGTATTTTCCCAATTGATTGCAACAGAAAGATGTGAGAGTGGAGATAAGTTAGAGGGTGAATTAGTAAAGAAGGAAGCTTAAAAGAAATTTAGTATTGATTAAAGGCACTCATCAAGAGCTTTGGGAAGATCTGAAAAGGCCCCTTTGCTATAGAACTGAGAAGTCAGGTCCAATGAAGGATCAACTGAGAGAGGATGCTCTATAAGACCAAGCCACCACCATCCTACCTTCAGCCTTTCCTGTGGATCAGGCAATATTGCCTTAAAGATTAACTTACTAGAATGAGATTCTATAAGGCAGAGGAAAGGAGGAGGTACATTCCAAGCATGGGGGAAAGCCTGTGCCAAAGCAGAGATGGGCCACATAGCCATGAAATCCTAAGTCTTATATTTTACTATGAATACTACAGGATCCCAAAAAGGCAGAAGGACTATGCTATTACACTTAATTCTAAGCATTATAAATTCTATTATGTATTCTATGATAAATGATATGGTATATACAATATATTACATGTCATATAATCTATCAATATTATAATTATAATAATATAAGATATATAATATAATATACAGTGTATTATAAATACTTAGTATTTCTAAATCATTAGGAACTCTATCAACAAGGACTAAGAGCTTGCCGATATGTCTTAACTAAAGGGCAAAGTTGAACCACTGTTTTTGCTTTTAGCCTTTGTTATTTAACAGCTGGTAAACTGAACACTGAGACATTGAATTCCAAAGCTCTACGCATGTTGCCAAAGCTCAGATTACATCAGCTTGTCTGTATTCAGGTACCCGGTACTCATAATGCCAAATTCCTGTCTGGCAGTAAACATGGGGTTTATATCAAAATCACCTACATGAAAAATTCAGAATCAATGTGGAACCACAGCCAAAAGAATAATGTCACTACAATTAAGGGCACAATATCATAGTTTCTAGTTTTGTTTTATTTTTTTTTGTCTAGCACTAACTGTGTGACCCTGGGAAAGTCATTTCACTTCAAACTCTATAATTGGTTCAGATCTGAATGTTTATTTATTTATTTAAATATTAAATTCAATTATTTTAAAAGCTGTTGTGTGGAAAAGGGTAGACTGTTTGGTTTGGTTCAAGGATGAAACCAAGAGAAGTGGGTCAAAGTTTCAGAGACAGATTTCTACTTAAATCAAGAAAAGCTCTTTGACAATTTAAATTTTTATGGAACTTTGATGTGCTCTCTTGAGCAGAGGTGGAGAGATCTTGTTGGTGGATTATTTTGAAGGGAAGATGGAAGTGATCTGAATCATATGTGGTTCCTGGGGTTCCTCTGAGTTTTGTGTGGACACAGAGAAGAAGAATGGTGGAGACAAAGACAATCTTTGCCTCCTCAGGATAATGCCAATGGGTCATCCACAAAGACTTCTATGACAAACTATTGGCCAGTGTTTGCCAATTCCAAAGGGAACTTTCAATGGGAAGTAATTTGGGCTCATGATATTGGAGGTTTCAGATTCTGCCTATCAGCATTAATAATGAACTTGGATTATATCAGGATGCCCTTTACCTTTGGTATTTAATAAGAACAATAACTCATATTCCTTAATACAAAATGAAATGTATTATCACCAGGCCATCACTTGTAAAAGCCGAAAGCCATAGGGCAATGGGGGAGGAGGATAATAAGGAGGAGGGTGCAACTGGAGGGCAGGAAATGTCCAGAGAGCTTGCTTCACACTAGACAGAGTTAGACTAGATGACCTTTGAGGTCTCTTTCAGCTCTAAGTCTATGATCCTATGAATCACTGGCTCCCATAAAAGAATGAGCTAAAAAACAATAGAAATGTTGAAGTGGGGATGGGAATGGGAAAAGGATGAACTTAAGAAAGAAGCACAGAAGCAGGAGGGGCCAGTTGAAATACAAATCATAGGAAAGTCATAAACCTTTGACCAGAACTGAGACCAAGCTTACAAAAGGATAGACAGGAGAACTTTTCATATTAATGCCTGATCCAGAAGTAAAAAGAAACTCCCCACTCTTTTGTATATTTGAAAAAACAAAATTTCACACAGAGCATATGGGATGCTGGTAACCTGAAAAATTGCCAGGAGAAAGGATTCTCAAACAAGGACATGCTTATGGAAATGAATTAATTCCCATAAAGTCACTAATTTGTGACTATTTTTCCTGTGTCTTCCATAGTCATTAAAAATGCTCTATATTTTGTATTACCGTCCATAAAGAAGTGGATTCCATTTTGGATTCTGAGTCAAAACATAAATCTGAGCTACCAGAGAGATGGTAGCATCATGTTCTTGCCTCTAATGCCTACTAGCTGTGTGACCCTGGGGAGTCACTTCATTTAGGCAGCTCGCAAAGGCTATAAGTATCAGAGAAAGTGGTTAACATGGACTGGCATTGTGAACTCCTTATATCGATGGAATAATAACATCTAACTTTTATATATCTCTTTAAGGTTTGCAAAACACTTTATACAGATTATCTTATGTGATCCTCACACCACTCTGTAAGATAGATGCTATTGTCATCTCTATTTTATGAATGAAGAAATTGAGCTAAATGATCTGTCCAGGGTAACATAGCTAATGTCTGATGTAAGACTGGTCTTATGAATTCTGGGTCTGGCACTCAATCCATTATTTGACTTAGCTGCCCATTTCCTTGACTGTAATGAGAATGTTGGGTGAAGTGGTCTTTAAAGTTCCTTCCAGATCAAACATTATCTAACAGTCTGTGGTTTTGTAATTCTATTATAGGTTCTTAAGTATTTTGCAATTAACTCCCTTATACTTTATATGATAGGAGCAGCTATATGGTGCAATAGATGAAGTACTGAGAATCAGGAAGACTCATAATCATGAGTTCAAATCCATACTCAGATACTTATTAGCTATGTGACCCTGGATGAGTCACTTAACCCTAATCACTTCAGTTCCTCATCTATAAAATGAGCTGGAGAAGGAAATGGCAAGCCATTCCAGTATCTTTTCCCAGAAAACCCCAAATGGGATCATGAAGAGTCATTTATGGATGAAAAATGACTAAACAGCTGAAATTCTATTTAATTGGCCCCACACCATGCTTTACATCTTAGCCATTAATTTTCCAGATCTGAAAGGTCTACCCAGAACACTTTTCTTGACCTGGCACCACACACATATCATCCCTTTTCCTCAACAATCAAATTAAAATGGACAAACTTACACAGAATAAACCCTTAATAAATACTTTATTGATCTAACTCTGACTCTACTCACAATTCCTATGATGCTTAAACCTGGTTCAGAAACTTATTTTTAAAGTATCTTGATGACTATTTCAACTTAATTTGTTTTCTTTTTTGATCTTTTGTATTTTATGCATTTAGAAACATTATTCTAAGAAGGGATCCACAGTTATACCAGACTGCCAAAGGAGTCCAGGACACAAAATAAGTTTAAGAATCTCTGACTTGCTTGCTTTATGAATCGCTTCATTTGCTTTCCTCCATGAATTTTTCTCTAATGTAAGCAATATATTTCTTTTTTCACAACATGAAAACATGGAAATATATATTATATAAGAACACGTGTTCAACTTATATTATCTGCCATCTTGGGGAAGGGGAGGAATGAGAAAGAGGGAGGGAATATGGATCTCAAAATGTCAGAAAACAATTGTTGAAAATTTTATTAACATATAAATAATAATTTAAAAGTACCTATGAACTAGAGTAAAACTCCCTTTCCTGATTGCCACTTCCCTAACAGTTTTGTATCTCTTCATTAGAATGTAAACACCTTGAGGACAGAGTTCTTTCATTTTTGTCTGTATATCCCCAGAACCATCCAGTCCAATTCCTGGAACATGATAGGCACGTAATGAATGTTTATTACTTGACTGATCCACTTCAGTCAAACTACTTGGAACACAAACCATCTTTATTTTTCCAAGAAAAGAGAATGCCAACATGGAATTACATGGTACATTCACCATCAGTAGCTGAGCCAAGGGAGGAAAAAACTAAAACAAAACAAAACCTTATCTTCTGTTAAGCTTCCTTCTCACTTCCCTAAGTCCACTCCTTGCACAAGAGTAAGATACCCTTTTTTCCAGTCATCAAGGAACTATTCTGCAGGAAAAACTCTTCCTAGTTCACAGGCTAAGCAGGAGTATCTGACCATTTACCACAGCACTAATTTTATAACCACACATGGAGAAAAGGGGAGAAGACTTTGTTTAAACATATCCAGAAACAATATATTCTTAGTCAGCTTCATCCTTTTCATTCAAGACATACATCACAGAAATAAGTACTATGTAGACATAGTTTGAGTGAAAATGTCCAATGGCCTATCAATTAAATCATGAGATACAATGTGTTTACATTGCACGAATGAGCATTGTTTATTGCAAGACTCTACTCACTCTCCCAACAAAGCAGAGCTCACAGTTATTTCATTCACTCCCATTTCATAAGATCTTGATAGCCAAGTCTTCCAAGTTGTTCATTTTGCTATTTAACCAAAAGATAAAATGAAGAAATCTAGGCTTTAATAAAGACCAAAATGAACTTGGATAGAAGGATTCCTACCATTCTCTGCCCTCTCCATTTGTCCTCCATAGAAAGTTCTTGTACTTACAACTCTGACCTCTCCCTGAGAATCAGAAACATCTGTTCAGAATCCCATATTAATATAACTCTTTCCTTTCCAATACTAGGGATTATTACTATAGAAGGTGACATTATTTTAGAATTTGGTGTGAATTAAGGACAAGTCACCTGATTCTTAGTTTGTGTTTCCAATATATAAGGAGCCCATCAACCAAAAAAAATCAATCAATGAATATTTCTGAGTTCCTACTAATTGATCAGTGCTATTATAGCCATGAACCATCATAGGATTATAGAGATGAAAGGAAGTTACAGGTAATCTAGTGCAATCCTATTTTACAGATGAGTAAACTGAAGCCTCAGAGAGATGAAGTGACGGAAATATGACATTGTGATATCGATAACTATATAATCCATTTGAGGAGAAAAGATGGACACACCTTAAGGAATAAAATTAAGGGAAATTACAAAGAATATTTACATCATTCCAAATGTAGCTAGATCATAGAAATGTTTATATCATAATATAATGCACATAGCCTAGACCAGTGATGGCAAACCTTTTAGAGGGATGGGTGATGTGAGAAATGTCTGCAGGTACACTTGGAGAGGAGGAGGGGAACAGCCTGGCTCCTCCTCCCTCTGACTTTCCAGTAATGAACTCTGATGAATTCTGTGCTAGGAACGGCATGCATGCCCATAGAGAGGCTCTGAGTGCCTCCCTCTGGCATGCCTGCCATTGGTTCACCACCACAGGGCTATACTATCCTCCTCGATTCATTCTATGTCTAATAGAGTGCCTTACACACAGTTGGTGTTAATAAATATTGGTCAAGTTGAGCTGATGATGTCAGTGCTATAGGGAGAAGAATGAGCAAATACAGAATTAGGTTTCTCTTCAAGTTAACAAGATAATGCACTTCTATTTCTTACTATTTAAACGAACTTTCTGGTGAATCCTTTTTACTGTGATCAATCACATATCTTTTATTTTCATTTTTTTTTATTTTAAACCCTTAACTTCTGTGTATTGACTTATAGGTGGAAGAGTGGTAAGGGTAGGCAATGGGGGTCAAGTGACTTGCCCAGGGTCACACAGCTGGGAAGTGTCTGAGGCCGGATTTGAACCTAGGACCTCCTGTCTCTAGGCCTGGCTCTCAATCCACTGAGCTACCCAGCAGCCCCCACATGGATCTTTTAAATAAAGCCTAACCTTTATATAGATCTTTACAGTTTGCAAAGCACTTTATATGTATTATCTTATTTGGCCTTCACAATCCCATGAAGTAGATTATTATCCTTATTTTACAGATGAGGAAACTGAGGCTGAGAGCAATCAGGCAAGTATGTCTAGGCAGCTGGAAAGTGTGAGGCTGATTCTAAACTTAGGTTTTTCTGATATTGTACTGTAACCATTATACCACCTAGCTGCCTCTAAGGCATTTTATAAATGCCATTTTAATAGACAAGGTAACAAAGTAGAAAGCAGATAATTCATGAAGTCTGTTAATTGGTCTTCCTTGCTGGCAAAATTATAGAAAGCAAAGAGCGCTGGCCCAGGTGCTGAGAGGCCATAGCTTAAATGATACAGTACTTAGCTAGTTAAAACAACATCCAGATCTAGATTTGAGCCTGAATTTGTATTTAGCTCAGTGCTCAGTGGCTATGAACAAATATTTGCAGGAGAGTAATAGAATGCCACTTAACAGTTATCAAAACTGAACTGTTTCCATATCATATCAGTGGTTACCATGGTGCTTAGTTTTTTTAAAGTTGTCAGTCTTTATTCCTTTAAAAATACACACACATATGCATCCATACCATATGTACCTACATGCATACAAGACATATATATTATATGTAGTTGCTACTGCTACTGTTGTTCAGGGGTTTTCCAGTCATGTCTGACACTTTGTGATCCTATTTGGATTTTTCTTGGCAAAGATATTAAAGTGGTTGGCCATTTCATTCTCCAACTTGTTTTTCAGATGAGGAACTGAGGCAAACAGGATTATAAGTGACTTTCCCAGGGTCATATAGCTACTAAGTGTCTGACTCTGAATTTAAACCCATTAAGATAAATTTTCTAGACTCCAAACTCAGTGCTCTATCCATTGTATACACACGAACAACCATATGTGTATTTCAATTGTTCATTTTCATTTATATAAGGTCATAGATTTAGAACTAGAAGGTGCCTCAGAGACCATATAATCCATTTTGGCTCCTTATTTTACAGATGAGGAAACTAAATGACTTGAACAAGGTTGCAAAGGTAGTATTTAATTATGGGGGGTGGGATTTGAATTGAGGTCCTATGACTCTGAAGTCAGTCTTCATATTTTCCTATAATTACCATGATAATTTAGTTGGTTTTAGACAAAATGTATACTGAACTGTGGACCTAAAAAGTCACTCTTACTGGATTTCAAGGAACTGTCAATTTTTAAAAACTGGTAGCTTTGTTAAAAAAAAACAAAAACAAAAACCAAACTACATTCAACCCTTCCATTCTTTACTTAAATAGTCACTTTTTAAAAAAAATCAAGGATTAAGAAAGGACAGGAAAAAACAGAGCAGACAAACCATACAACATATTAACAGAAGTTAATATGAGAGTATTTGTAATGTGAGTAATGTGAGAGTATTTCACACACCTCATCCCCCATCACTAAACTGGCATATCTTCTCAACTTTCTCTAGGCCCAAGCTTAGTCTTTAGAATTACATATGAGTTGTCTAACTTAAAGGTAAAATAGAGTTAACATTTACCTCTGAAGAGATAGTTCCTGGACATGATAGATTTTAAAGGATTCTAAGTCACACTATACTTCAGAGCCTGAATACACAGATTACTTTCCTGATACTCAATTCAGAATATAATCCAATCTTCTTTTCAACTTCCCCTCCTAACTTTGGTTCTTTCTCTTCTATCTTCTATCTACATGTTGTTCTCCTCTTCTGTAGATGGCTCCCCTTTTCTCTCCTTCCTTCTTTCTTCCTTTTCTTTCCCTTAAACAACTAGGAATAATATGAATTTTGTGTATTTTAAAGCTGTGGTTCCTAGCCTTTGGAATACAAGGATCTCTTTTTAATGTATTAAATATGACAAATTCTATATTGCAGCAGATTGGCATCTGCTGATTGAATATCTGTTGGTTGAAAAAAAAAACCAAAAAGGGGAAAATGACAGGGTTGTTGCATATATGCAACATGAGGATCCATTACTGAAATTGCTGTTTCATAAAGATCTCTAGTCCATACTCATAGGTTAGGAAACCCTGTTTAAATATGTGCTGCATTTAATTGAAAGTTTTTAAAATTTCAAAATGAAGTAAATTTATCATTTTATGTTTTTTTTCTCATAAAAATAAAACCAAAACAACTTTTTTTGATATGCAGATTCTATTCCACCCCCTATGTATTGACGGCAACAATGGTAAAATATGACTCCAACCCTGGCCAAAAGATGTAGCCTTTAAATATAAATATTTAGATGTAAATATATTCCTTGGATTTGTACCAACTCATGCTCCACTGCTGTGAATAGATAGAGATCAATGCAATTTTCTTTGGATTGAGCTTTGGGACTCTGGAAAGGTACCTTTATATCTAGGGGAAAGGTAATCATTAATTAGGAAATGGCAGAATGAATTGTGCTATAGAAATGTGATAGTATACTATTGTGCTATAAAAATAAGGAAAGGAATAATTTTAGTAAGAGATGGAAAAGAAAGCACACACATTTATGCAGAGTAAAGTGATCAGAATTGGAAAAACAATTTATACTACAACATCAATAATATAAAAACAGACAATTTTGAGGACTTTTATCAATTGACAAATGAATGAGCAGAACCAGGAAGAATAATCTATACTATAATAACAGCATTATAATGACAAACAACATTGAAAGTTGTAAGAACTGTGAGCAAGGCAAAGAAAATCTATGTTTCCTGAGGGCCAATGATTTTATGCTATTCTTCTCCTTTCAAGGAGGTGATCAATTTGGATTGCAGAATAAGACATTTATTCTCATTCAAAAACGAACAGTCAGGGGGTCCCTGGGTAGCTCAGTGGATTGAGAGCCAGGTCTAGAGAAGGGAGATCCTAGGTTCAAATCTGGCCTCAGTCACTTCCCAGCTATGTGACCCTGGGCAAGTCACTTAAACCCCATTGCCTAGCCTTTACTATTCTTCTCCCTTGGAACCAATACACAGTACTGATTCCAAGACAAAAGGTAAGGGTTTAAAAAAAAAAAAAAGGAAAAGTCAATGAGGGAATTTGTTTTGCTTAATTAACTATGCAATAATTGTTACCAGGAATTTGGTTTTTTCCCCCTCCTATGGGATATGGACTAAAGGAAGAAAAAAAATCAATTTCTGTTAATTAAAGAGTAAAGTTTTAATTTTAAAAAATAGGGAAAGGACAGGAGCAGGCTGACCAGGAGGTTGTCTCTCCAGAGGGGCAGAGCCAAGTAGAGTATAAGAGAGGATGAGATAACTAAGAAGCAACCTGAGGATGCTAAATGCCTGGGAGGAGGTTAAAAAAAAAGAGAAAGCTAGGAAATGCTAAAGGAGGGAAGGAGGGGACTCCCTAAACAGCAGGCTTACTTTACAATTTTGCCAGCTCTATTGACACATTAATTACTCCTATTACTGCATAGTTACTGAATGATATTGGATTTTTTCTCCAGTTAGCAATCTCCATCTTCACCTAAGAAAAATACATTTAGCAGTGAGTACTGTTATTTTGTGATGCTTCTATTTTAGTGAAAAACAACCAAATATTCAGGCATAATGTATTAGTTCAGGTTTAACAGTTAAAAGTTAATATCCCAAGTGATAGGGTTACATAGAGTGAGTCACAGTCTCTGCTTTCAGGGAGCTCACATTCTAATGGGGGAGACAAATACATGGTTTCAGCCTCAAGTCATATGGAAAAGCTCTGTGGTACTTCGTTTGCAGTGACAAAATAAATGTATCTTTTAGAAAATGTATTTCCACTGATAAAAATAATATTAAGATTTGATGCTGAATCATTTGACAATGCCAAGGATTTTGGTGACCAGAACATTCTTTTCTGAGACTTCAGTAACTATGGCAGTAACTGAGGCAGTTGCCAGTTTGCATTTCCACAGATATTGCCTCCCAGGATGATAGCTGATTTATATTGGTTAATCCTCTATACATCAACTTTAATTTTATAATCTGCTTAGCTGGAAAAACAAGGTATCATTCTTAGGTCACATTCATATTAGTATAACCCATAGCCTGATTGTAGGACATTGTCTCCCACAGACAGTCCTTTTTCCTCTCTTTTTCGCCCCTGTTCCATCAGCCAACATGAAATGACATTTTATTTTCTTTCCATTCCTATGAAGCATTCTTCTCAGGACTAATCACCCCAAATAAACCAAAGAGTAGGAAATGAATTCTTTTTTTCTGCCTTTCCTTCATTACTTGATGATCTTATGGTAGTAGTTATAAAAGCACGCAACACATAACGAAATTTGATCTTTAGAAAGCTGTTCTAGTATTTCCTGATACTGTAAATATCAAATCAAATATATAAATCTTGGGTTTTTCAGTAAAGAAAAAAGTGAAAATTTATTGAAACTATTTGAAGTCAATCTTCTTCTTTGTTTTGGGACAGTTCTCACAAAATAGCTACCAAGAACAGCTCATTTGAGTTGTATCCCTTCATGATAATGGTTCTCACAATGTGTGAAACTTTGTAATGCCACATTCAAGTGTGTAACTGGTTAGCCGAGCTAGTAGAATGAAGGCCAAGGTCAATGATGTGTTCCTTGTACAAGCCAGTTTGTTCTGCTTGGGCTGCACCCACAATCCAAAGCAGCCACCTCAGCAATGTGTGGCATTGGTCAATAGGGAACTTGATGAGAAGGTGTGGATGAAGTGGTGCAAATCCGCCCCCACCATTAGGGAAAAAAATTCAAAACAAATAAACATTAAGACATATGTTCCTGACAGTGAGTTGGTATCAGTATCTTTATATACAGATAACATTATCATGCTTAAAACAAAAGTCTGCCTGGTGACCGAAATTAAAGGACTTGATGTTTAAATAACTTCATAAATATCAATTCCACAAACACTTGATTTAAGTGAAATTCAAGGTATTAAGGAAATATTATTAAAAGCTCCAGTCAGTTTTCTTATGCTAACAACTTTCCTAAAATTCATCATTAGTGAAAGTGATAAATGAAATAAGTTATGTTTTAATAGTTTTGCTGTTTATGATTATTAGGAAATGTAAAAAATTGCTTCTGTCAGTTGTAAAATATATAGCATGTCATATTGAATGCAAGAAAGGTAATCCCTATGGAATTTATTTATTTAGTAGCCTTTTGTTAAGTACCACTTCAGGCAGAGGTAGCTTGGTATATAGGAGAGTCTTAGAGTTAGGAAGACCTAGGTTCAAATCCTACCTCAGGCATGATGCTATCCTAGGAAAGTCAATTAGCTTCTACATGCTAATTTCCTAGGATTTATCCACGAAATCATGGAAAGGTTGTTAATCTGCCTTTTTTGAGGAAGTGCTCCACTCTGGGTGCTCCCTAAACTCCCTAAAAAAATCATACTTCCTTCCCTTATGAGAAAAACACTATGCAAGGTGCTGAGGAGATACCAAGCAAATGAGTATTAATTATAGGACCATAAAGGAGGGCTAGAATGGATATGAGAGGCCATCTAATCCAACCCCTTCATTTTACAAATGAGGAAACTAAGGCCCAGGCCACACAGATAGTGTCAGAATGGGGATTTGAATCTAGGTCCTCTGATCCCAGAGTCAATATTCTTTCTTCTTGTTATTTCCAAGCAAAAATAATCTGGCCTTGTTTTTTAAGGGACTTTTACATTCCCCACCATAAAAGAGAAAGCTTGAGCCAAATTAGAGTAGTTCAAAATATATCACAGTCCAAGATTTCAAAGGACTGATGATGAAGAAGTTACCTCGCCTGATGCAAAACGAGACACACATTTTTGGACATGACCAATATGGGAATTTGTTTTATATGATTATGCATATACTTTCAAAAGTTTTTTTTCTTTTTTTTTCCTCCAGTAGTGTTGGGGAGTGAGGGTGGGGAGAAGGAGAAGAAAATAAATGCTTATTAATTAAAACAATAAAACACATTATAGCCCATGTTTTGGTTCCTTTTGAAAGACATTTGGATCTAGTTCATACAATTTCTATTTTTCCAATGGTTGCTCTCATTCACTTTTCTGATATTCTTCATTGCAACTCTCAGAAGCTAGAGACTATGTCAAAAAATGATGGCAAATTTTATTTGGAAATCAGGCTGTCCAAATGTCCTTTCATTTATATAGATTTACATGCGATATCTAATGTTTGAAATACTACTTAAAATGTATTTTTACTACTTGAGAAATAAAAAGATTCCCATTGTCTTTGTACCCAAGGAAGGGAGGAAAGTCTTTCTACTCCACCCTCCTCCCATTTCTAGGACAGCATTAAATCTTGGAAATTAAAATCTAGTTATCTCAAAGAGGAACTGGGCTGGGCTTTCCTTGTAACTGAATAAACAAGAAAGTGCTGGCATATCCTTCATAGCAAACAAATGAACCAATCACTTAAACTCCCTAAATCTGACTGATTTCCAAACACTTACAAATTATACTATTTCTTGAAGTGAAGCTAAGGAGAGCTAGAAATCCAGGCCAAATTTCATCCTTAAAGAACTCAGTTTTAGTTTAAGGTTGTTTCTTATAGAATAATCATGCTACTTAGTAGTGAAACTAAGAAATTGCTTATAAGTTTTCTGGAAAAGTGAATGCTGCAAATGCAGGATTTCATCTTGCTTTCGTTAGTTGATTTTTTAATCTCGGCATTGAATTCTGTGGTTAAAACATTTAGCAAAGTGCTTGGCACATATAAAGCACTATAAAAGGTTAGCTATTATTATTGTAATCATCATCATTATTCTTCTTAAAAAGGCTAATGTTAAAAGTCTTCCAAATAAGATTAGGGATGAAGCAAGGATGTTCATTATCACCACTATTATTTAATATTGTACTAGAAGTGTTAGCTTTAGCAATAAAAGAAGAAAAAGAAATTGAAGAAGTTAAAGTAGGCAAAGAGGAAACTAAACTATCACTTTGTGGATGATATGAGGGTATACTTAAAGAATCCTAGAGCATCAACTAAAAAAAAGTAGTTAGAATAATTAACTTCAGTGAAGTTGCAGTATACAAAATAAGCCTACATAAATCCACATTTCTATATATTACCAACAAAGTCCAGCAGTAAGAGATTGAAAGAGAAATTCCATTTAAAATAACTAGACAATATAAAATATTTAGGAATCTATTTGTCAAGACAAACACAGGAGCTATATAAACACAATTACAAAACACTTTTCACACAAAGTTAGATCTAAACAACTGGGAAAACATTATAGGCTGAGCTAATGTAATAAAAATGATAATTCTACCTAAATTAATTTACTTATTCAGTGCCATACCAATCTAACTAACAAAAAAACGATTTTATAAACCTAGAAAAATAATAACAAAATTCATCTTTAAGAATAAAAGAACAAGAATGTCAAGGGAATTGAAGAAAAATGTGAAGGATAATGACCTATCAGTTCTAGATTTCAAACTTTACTATAAAGCAGCAATCATCAAAATAATAACAGTACTGGCTAAGAAATGGAATGGTGGATCAATGCAATAGATTAGGGGTAAATGACCTCAGCAATCTAGTGTCTGATAAACCAAAAGGTCCCAGGTTTTGGGATAAGAACTCACTCTATGATAAAAACTGCTAGAAAAACTGGGAAAACAATAGAACAGAAACTAGGTATAGACCTGTATCTCACACATTATAACAACAAAGAGAAAATGGGTATATGATTTAGACATAAAAGGTGATACTACAAATTAGAGGAACAGAGAATAGTTTACTGGGAAGGGAAGAATTTATGACCAACTAAGAGATAAATGATGTTACCAGGTATAAAATGAATAATTTTGACTAAATTAAATTAAAAAGGTTTTGTACAGATAAAATCAATGTAACCAAGAGTAGAAGTTAGACAACAAACTGGGAAAAAATTTATGACAAATTTCTCTGATAAAGGTCTCACTTTTCAAATATATAGAGAATACAAGCCATTCCCTAATTGACAACTGGTCAAATGATATGAATAAGCAGTTTTCATATGAAGAAATCAATACTATCAATAATCATATTAAAAATGTTCTAAACAACTGTTGATTACAGAAATGCCAATTAAAACAATACTGACATACCACCTCACACCTTTCAGATTGGTCAATTGATGGTAAAGGAAAGTGATAAATGTTAGAGGGGATGTGGCAAAATTGGGACACTAATTGCTGGTGGAGTTGTGAATTGATCCAATCATTCTGGAGGGCAATTTGGAATTATGCCCAAGGGCTATAAAAATTCTGGCTGGCAATTTGGAATCATGCTCAAAGGGCTATAAAAGAATGCCTGCCCTTTGATCCAGCCATACCATTGTTGGGTTTGTACCCCAAAGAGATCATAGATAAACAGACTTGTACGAAAATATTCATAGCTGCGCTTTTTGTGGTGGCAACAAACTGGAAAAGGAGGATATGTCCTTCAATTAGGGAGTGGCTGAACAAACTGTGGTATATGCGGGTGATGGAATACTATTGTGCTAAAAGGAATAATAAACTGGAGGAGTTCCAGGCAAACTGGAGAGACCTCCAGGAACAGATGCAGAGTGAAAGGAGCAGAACCAGGAGAACATTGTACACAGAGACTGATATACTATGGTAAAATTGAATGTAATGGACCTCTGTACCAGCAGCAATACAATGACCCAGGACAATTCTGAGGGATCTATGGTAAAGATGCTGCCCACATTCAGAGGAAGGACTGCAGGAGAGGAAACATATAAGAAAAACAACTGCTTGAATGCATGGGTCGGGGTAGACATGATTGAGGGTGTGGACTCGAAACTATCACACCAATGCAACTACCAACAATTTGGAAATAGGTCTTGATCAAGGATACATGACAAAACTAGTGGAAATGTGTGTCGGCCATGGGTGGGGGGAGTGCGGGGGGTGAAGGGGAAAGTAGGAGCATGAATCATGTAACCATGTTAAAAATGAATATTAATAAATGTTTAAAAAATAGGAACTGGCACCAAAAGCAGCATAATTACTAATTCTAGGGTCAAGTCCTTTCTTTCAAGACAAGAGATAAAATTTGTATGAAATCTCAGACATTCTACAGATTTTGGAAATACCATTTCATTATTAAGGTATTAGAATAAAATTCATTTTCTTCCAAAAAATGCATACCATTTGATCCAGTAGAACCACTACTAGGTCTATATCCCAAAGGGGAAAAAAAGGGAGGGGGAGAACCTACTCTTACAAAAATATTTATAGCTGCTCTTTTGGTGGTGGCAAAGAATTGGAAGCTAAAGGGATGTCCATCAATTGGGGAATGGTTGAATAAATTGTGGTATATTATAGTGATGCAATACTACTGTGCTGTAAGAATAATGAACTGTATGATTTTAGAAAGAGCTGGAAAAACCTACATGAACTGATGCAGAGTGAAATAAACAGAACCAGAAGAACATTGTACATAGTAACAGCAATATTGTGGAATGATCAACTGTGAAAGACTTAGCTAATACAATGATCCAGGATAATGTCAAAGAATGCTACCCACCTCCAGAAAAAGAGCTGACATAGCTAGAATTCAAATCAAAGCAAATAATTTTTTTACTTTAGTTTATTTGTACTTTTATTGGGGGTTTTGTTTTTATATGATTAGTCACTTACAAAAATAAACATTATGGAAATATGTTTTGCATGATAATAATACATGTATAACCCAGATCGAATTGCTTACCAGCTCTGGAAAGAGGGAGGGAAGGGAGACAAGTTAGATCATTTAATTTCAGAAAACTTATGTAGAAAAATGTTATTACATGTAATTGGTAAAATAAAATATAATAAAAAATGAAAAAAAAAAGACCAATATACAACAACCAACAGTCTGGTTATTAGAAGTTTACAACCATAACCCTCTTTCTTCCTCCTCTACACAATTCCAAAAGAGGTGTGATGAAGTGCAAAACAGGCAAGATTGGAAATGATTGGACCTGGTTTTGAATCTCAGCTCTAATATTTACTACCTGTGTGACTTCGGGCAAGTAGTTTAACTTCCATGGATCACAGTTTCTTTATTTGTAAAATGAGCAACCTGGTGACTTTCAGGATCTCTTTCTCCTTGAATTTTCTGATCCTAAGAACAAATGGTTTTCCTCTCAAAAAATGAAGTTGGTGGGGGCAGCTGGGTAGCTCAGTGGATTGAGAGTCAGGCCTAGAGACGGGAGGTCCTAGGTTCAAATCCAGCCTTAGACACTTCCCAGCTGTGTGACCCTGGGCAAGTCATTTGACTCCCATTGCCCACCCTTACCACTCTTCCACCAAGGAGCCAATACACAGAAGTTAAGGATTTTAAAAAAATTCTCCAAAAAAGAGCAACCTGTTCCTGACAGCTGGACTCTTGCCTTGATCTAACAGCTGCTATTGTTTTTCAGCTGTTCATAGCTGTGAAGGCTGGTTGGCTGAAGCCATTACAATTTTGCCTTCTACTCTCAAGAATTCCTCTTCTTTTCAGATCAACATCAAGCAATGTTTTGTATAAATTGACCAAGGTCCAGAGGAGACTGACTGTGCTTATCGCATTCTTCTGGGAAAAAGAGGCAAAGAATCTGCTGGGATACATGTCCAGTACTTGGAGACATGTAGAAAAATGCTGCAATTAGTAGCCCTGAATAATTTGCTGGCTCTTTGAAAGGGATTAACTCTTTGAGGAGTCACATATAGATCACATGGGATCACCTCTTTTTAGGAGAAGTCTGCTTTGAAAGGTCTTCCTGCCCCAATGCCTAATGCTGTAGCATGTCTGTAACTACTCCTTTTGGGTCCTTGTTAAAATGAAAATATATTATTGAGTGGAGGGAGAGATGGCAGATGTAGTGTGGTAAAAGCCACATTATTAGCCCGCAGACACCTCAGCTAGATGTAACATATCAAATTATCGACATATAAAAATGGAACACAAGACACTGGGGTTTTGATGGCAAATTATTAGGAAAGGTAAGGAGCATAGGGATGCTCATCAAGGGCAGGATCAGTCAATCAATAAGCATTTATTATACAGTTGCTGAGAACATAAGTACAAAGAATGAAATTATCCATCCTATACATGTATATATCTACATACACACATAAATTATATATGTTCATATACCATATGAGATATACATACATATGATGTGTCTGTGTGCATTTATATACATATACATACCATATGAGAAATATAGATACACATACCATATATGCTCATATACACATATATATCTGGTGTGTATCTATATATAATAATATAATATGATAATGTGTTTGTAGGTTTATATATACATTAAATTGAGTTTTTCATTTTTGTCCAGTTTTCATGACCCGTTTGGCGTTTTCTTGGCAAAGATACTGGAGTGGTTGGCCATTTCCTTCTCCAGCTATTTTCACAGAGGAGGAAACTTCGGCAAACAGGGTTTAATGACTTGCCCATGATCACACAACTAGTAAATGTCTGAAGTCATATCTGAATGCAGGAAGATGAGTCTTCCTAACTCCAGGTCTGCACTTTAGCCACTGTGGCATGAAGCTGCCCAGGCTATAGACACATATACATACACACATGCTTATCTCTCTCTATATATATCATAAATATTAAGTTAATAAATACAAGATAACTTGGGAAGGAAGGATATTAGCAGTTGGGAATATCAGGAAAGGCTTCATGCAGACGACAGTGTGCAAAATTAGCCTCACCCAGAAAGCCTTTGCTCAATAAGAGCGGCATCACTGACATGGAATCTGCATCTTAAAGAAGGGGTGCATTCCCAGGTATGTGGACCAGCTAATGCAAAGGCAATATGGGAATCGTGGTTGGAAGGGAGGGACTATGAGGCTAGCAGTAAGAGAATTCTGGGTACCCAGAGCGGGAGAGCAGAGGGGAAGAAAATTGTGTAGATACCATAACAGTTTTGCATTCTTCACAATTCTGCCCAGAAGCCACCTTATAGAAAAGAACCATCTCTCTTTTGAGTTTGTAGTGTTACCATGTGGAAAATCCAAAAGAAAATCTTGCTTTTGTGAAAAGTAGAACTACAATGAGGTCATTTGCCCAGGAAGAGCTTAAGGACCCCTTGGTGCAGGAGGACCTTCTTTCACAGCAGTGCTCAAAAATGCCTTGGCGAAGCACTACAGGGGTGAGCACACTGATTTCTTGTTGATAATCTTCAATATAAATGCTATGGCTCAAAGATGCCAAATTGAAATTGAAATTGCTATCTGAAAAGCTCATGGCTACAGAGAATCTAAAAGGGAGAATAGTCCTTATTCATCATTCCTGCTCTCCAGGATCATTCCACATCTGGCTCTATTGGTCATTTGGGGCAAGTTTAAAGCTGAGAGGAGCTGAGGATGTTTGTTCCTCACAAGCAAGGACAGAGATTCAGCTCTGTCTTGGATATTTCTCCCACAGTTCTTTTATCTGCTTTCTGCTCTAAGATGTCTCTGAAATGCTAGACAACAAATGAGACCCTAAGAAATGTCCTGAAGCAGATCTAAAGGGAAAGGTCTAAGACAGGATTGGATCCCAGTTCTACCCTTCAAAATGATCAAAGACCTAAAAGGACTAAATATGGTTCAGGTCCATATCCCTAGAAATGGGTTGAAGTGAAACACAACTTGGGATCTGAGAGTTTAGGGGATGGACAAAATGGGCATTTACTTCACTGTTTTCTAAAGTTTCTCATCCTTTGATAATGTACCCTTAACAAGAAAAAACACACACATAATAAAATGGATATGAAAACCTTACTCAGGAATCCAACAAATATGAAGTGTCTGCTATGTACAAGGCACATGAAGTACAAGGAATAAAGAGTAAAGAGAAGCAGGAAAATCAGAAAAACAAGGATGGTTTAAACCCAGAGGTTCAAGTCCTGCCTCAGCTATTTAACAGATTGGTGAACTTGAGTAAGTCAAAATCTCTTTGAGCATTCAATTTCTCACCCATGAGAAAGCTACTTAACAAATCTCAATGCTCTAGGGTACTGATGAAGAGTATTAATTAAGTTTCAGAACAAATGCTAATCACCAAAGGAAGAGGAACTTTTCTCACCAGGAGACTGCTGGCCAAAGAGATCATAGATCCAGCTCCCCGAATTCCTTCCCCAACCCCACAAAAATCCATTCTATCAACCTAATAGCATTAAGAAGAAAATGCTTGTGTAAGTTTTAAAATATCAGACAAAGGGGCAACTAGGTGGCTCAGTGCATTGAGAGCTGGATCTAAAGGTAGGTTCAAATGTGGCCACAGACACTTCTTAGCTGTGTGACCCCGGGCAACTCAGTTAACCTCCACTGTCTAGCCCTTACCACCATTCTGCCTTGGAACTGATACTTAGTATTGATTCTAAAAAAGAAGGGAATTTTTTTAAAAATCATACAAATGTGTTATATTATACCTTTGAAAAATTGAACTAGAAATGAAAAATATTGCTACTGGTTATTATATTATACTTATATTATTTTGTTTATCTTGTTCATTTCTACAATAAATTATTATTATATTATATATAACACATAAAACATAAATGGTTATTATTAGGTGTTGATATTCAAAGGACTAGAACTGTCAGTATAAAGTGATGTATCGCTTCCAGTCAGCTATTAGTCAAAGATTTAATCTTGAGACCTGGCAACTTGAATCAGCCAGTTTCATTTATAGAGATTAATAAAGGCAAATGAATTATAGGAAAACATTTTTTGCTATAATGGAATTTGGCACTTTTTTGCATGTGTACATGCCTAAAGGACAGGGCCATATAATTAATAACTAAAATGAATAATGCCTATGGGGTTCCCAACCCCATGATTGCAGCTGACTGTGAACTCACAACCAGAGGATTCCACTAACCCCACCAAAGGAACAGAAAATATTTATGTATACAAGTGATTCCTTCTATCATTGGATAATATGGAAGTGAATTCTGTTGGATGGCCAATTGACAGAGAAGGTACTGAATGTTCTTTGTGCACTAGCTTCCAACTCACACCTTACCCATGATGCTTTTACAAAAAACATCCCTGAGTGCTCAATTTATTCTAGAATGTTTTAAAGGATGATGTCAACCCTTACAAAATGTGAATCAGATGGGTTGACAGGGGAACCTTGAAGTCCAACCAACAGGTATAATAAAACATTTGTCCTCATTCCTCTTAATTTTAAGAGTACTTACTTTTTTTGTAATGATATTTTATTTTATTAATTATATGTAATAACATTCTTTCACACATGTTTTGTCAAGTTATAAGATCCAAATTATCTTCCTCCCTCCCTGGAGATGGTAAGCAATTTGATTTGAGTTATACATGTATTATCATGCAAAATTTATTTCCATGTTGTTCCTAGTTGAAAGAGAATGCTCATATAAAACCAAAACCCCAAATAAAAACACAAATAAACTAAAGTGAAAAATCGCATGCTTTGATCTGCATTCCAACTCCAACAGTTCTTTCTCTGGAGTTGGATAGCACTCTTTGTCATGAGTCCTTCAGAATTATTTTTAGGAGTACTTACGAAGGAAGAGAAAGAGAGGTAGCAAGAGATTTGGCTGAAGAAGAATGAAGAAAGTAAAACATGTTCAAAAAAAGGACCTACTGTTTTATTAAATGAATATTTTTATGGTATAATAGGGAAACGATCAGAGGTCCTTCAATGTTTGGAACAGATGAATGCTTTACTCCTAGGCATGAACTATTACAAACACTTGTCGTCTTGCATGACTGACCCAAGCTGTACTTAGATCAGGGCTTCTTCAACTTTTTTTTTGTTGTTGCTGTTCTAGGAACCTTTTGGCAGTCTGGTGAAACCAGAAGAATTAGTACAGTCTGGGTGATGCTAAAATCATGTCTTTCTTACAAAGCTATGACTGGATCCTTTGAAGGAGTCTAAATTGCCAATAAATTCCCCTAATGCCACCACCATCCCTTCTTAGAATAATGTTTTAAAATGCATAAAATAAGACACAAGGGATTTCAAAGGAAAGCAATCATACTGACATATAGTCATCAAAATATTTCCTAAAAGAATAAGTTCACAGACCCCAGGTTAAGAATCCTTGAAAGGGGCAGCTGGGTAGCTCAGTGGATTGAGAGCCAGGCTTAGAGATGGGCAGACCTAGCTTCAAATCTAACCTCAGTCATTTCCTAGTTGTGTGACTCTGGGCAAGTCACTTAACCCCTATTGCCTAGCCCTTACTGCTCTTCTGCCTTGGAACCAATACACAATATTGATTCTAAGATGGAAGGAAAAGGTTTGAAAAAAGAAAGAACCCCTGAAGTCTTTAGAGGGATCCCCTTCAAATCTAGGTAGAGAATTTTCCAAATTCATGACATTCTTGCCTGTGACACAATAAAGTATTAGAAATGTCAGTCATTCAATAGAATGTCTCTAAAAAAAGAAAGAATTCATTTGCTTTTCAATAGACTGAATATGTGACTGGTTAGCTAAGTTATTACGGCATGCTGCTAAATGAAACTAAGATAAAATGAGGGGGAGATATTTAATTTCTCTTTAAAGTTTCATCCAGCTCTTACTTTCTGCGAATCTAACAATAACCAAATCCCAAGCGTCAGCAGGACATTTCTCATAACATCCCTGAGAGAGGTAGGGTGGTGATTAACATTAATACTTCATGAAATCTATAGCCTCCTTGCTCTGTTGACACAGAAATAATCCTTTGCTATTCCATCTCTCATCTCCATGCCTTTGTGTAGGATGTCCCCCATCTCTGGGCTGTACTTCCTCCTAAACTCCAACACTTTGATTCTTTAATTTCCTTCAAAGCTAAGCTAAAATATCACTTACTATATGAAGCCTTTCCTGATTGTCTTTCCACCACCTTCCCGCCCCCCTGGCAAATTACCTTGAATTTATTTTGTCTATACTTAACCTATATGTGTTATTTCCCAGATAGAATATAAACTCCTTGAGAGCAGGGAATTTTTCATTTTTATAGTTTTAACACAGTGCCTGGATCTTAGTAGATACCAAGTAAATATGCATACTGGTTGATTGAATAATGCTTTTGTAAGATTAAAATTAATAACCCCAAACTTCAAGTATTATATTTTTATAAGAATTTTATAAGAATTATAAAAGTATTATATTTTTATAAGAATAATAACTTGAAGAAAAAGGAAAATGATAGCCTTAGCAAAGAGTGAGTTGCCTAGACCACCAAAAGGGGAAAGAGAGAGTGAGAGGGTGGAGTTCACAGAAACTTATGTACAAAAACGTGAGGATGCATCATGGGGATGAAAGAAAAAGGTATTTTGGGAAGAGAAAAAGAATTCTGGGAAATGGAGTCTTTAGGGTACAACATTCTAATTACACAGTTTAATGACTTGCTGTGATGAAAAATATTTGATTATTTGGTGACACACCTTCTGGAGATGAGCCTTTCCAAACTTAACTAGGTTGATCCTTAGAGGACCATGAATCTTTGGGCCTATACTTGAAGTCCTGCTATCTGCTAGAATTTAACCTTCAAGGGAAAGGAAGGAACCTGCATTTGGTAAGTGCCTAATATGGGCAGGCACTGTGCTAGTCTCTTTACAAATAATGTCACTTGAAACCAGATATTCACTGTAACTGAAGGTCAGAGGTTCATAACCTGTGGTACATGAACATTAAAAACATTTTTTTGGATAAATGCATTTTTATATAATTGATTTCCTTTGTAATCCTGCATATTTTATTTTATTTATTTAAAAGCATTATTGTAAGAAGGGGTCCATGACATAAAAAAGGCTCAGAACTTCTGATATAGGTCTTCTTTGCAGGGGAAGTCCTATCTTAAGTCTTCTTCTCTCCTTCCTCCCCCCTTCTCTTTCAGCAGCCTCATTGGCTTTCATGGATTTAACTATCACCTCTGTCCTTACAATCTTATATATTATAAATAGACTCATGAATTTCTATAACCAGTCCCATTTACTTTTCTGAGCTTTAGTCCATCATCAGCTTCCTATTGGACATTTTATACTGGTTCTACCAGAGACATCTCACATTCACCATGTAACAAAATGAACAAAATCTTTTTACTAAACCCTTTGCTTTCCCAAACTTCTTTATTACTTGGGAAAGCATCATTTTTCCACTCGCCCACAGTGCATAACCTAAGAACCTTGACTCCTCACTTTGTTTTATGACTCAAATCAAATCAATTGCCAAACCTCATTCCTATTTTCACATTTCTTAAATCCTTCTTCCTCTGCAAAATATAACCATTTTAATCCATTTCCTTCTCGTGTCTTGCCTAGATTATTGCAACAGCCTCAACTGATCTCCTAGCCTCATCTCTCACAGTTCCAGTCCAACTTTTACACCATTGTCAAAGTATTTTTTGTAAATGGCAGATCCAATCATGTTGGTCGCCCTCTTAATCAATTCTACGGGCCCACAGTTAGCTTCAGGATAAAACTTAAACTCACCTGTTTAGAGTATATAGCCTTTCACAAAGTTGTCCCAAGCTATCTTTCCAGCCTCATTATACTATATAAACCAGCCAAACTATTCTTTTCTTAGTTTCTCATAAACTATACTCCATAATTTGTCTCCATTTCTTTTTTATTTTCTTATTTCTTTAGAATATTTTCCCATGGTTACATGATTCATGGTTTTTCCCACCCCTCTTCCCTCCTCACTTCTGGAGCTGACAACCAATTGCACTGGGTTATGCATGTATCATTGTTCAAAAGCTATTTCCATGTTGTTCATATTTGAAGTAGAGTGATCTTTTAACATCAGAACCCTAATTATAACCCCATCAAACTACATGACTGATCATATGTTTTTCTTCTGTGTTTCTACTCTAACAGTTCTTTCTCTGGATGTGGATAGCATTCTTTCTCATAAGTCCCTCAGAATTGTCCTGGATCATTGCACAGCTGCTAGTACAGAAGTCCATTACATTCAATTGTGCCACAGTGTATCAGTCTCTGTGTATAATGTTCTTCTGGTTCTGCTCACTTTGTTCTGCATAGTTCCTAAAGGTTTTTGCAGTTCTTTGTCTCCATTTCTTAGCACTGGCTATTCCCCACGTTCAGAAGACATTTCTTTCTCACCTCTACTTTACCAAATCCTCATTTTTCTTCCAGTTACAACTCAAATATCATCACTTCTACAGGAAATTCCTCTTTATTTCCCTAATGAATAGTGACTCCCCACCAAATTCCCCATTTATGTATTTATTATGTATATACTTACTGCATGCACTTATTGTCTTCCCCTGTTAGAATGTAAGTTCCTTGTTAAAAAATATGATTTCTTTGTACTTTTATCTCTTGTACCTGACTTATAGTTGGTACTTAACAGATACCTTGTGATTGATTGACCTTAGAGAATAGTCCACTTCTCTTGTATTCTAATTGAGAAGCCGAAAGCCCAGAGATTTTTAAGGGATTTGTCTTAAATCACATAGCTAATAAGTGACAAAGGTAAGATCTGAATTTAGGTCTTATAATTTGAATCCCATAACTCCAAATCCAGAGCCCTTTCCTATGTATTTCACTGGCTGCTTTCCAACTTAATGGAGGATTTTATCAGTAATTTTTAATGACCCTTGAGTTCATTAGTGTAGGAAACTGCCAGTCATGTATCTCTCTTTATGAATTTAGCCCAACACATGTTCTTCAACATATAGTCTTTGAGAATTGTTCATATATTGGTTCTCTTATCCTAGGCAAGTGATTTTTCCCTATTTCCCAGAATAACAGATCCAATAATATATCAGAGGTAGGACTTGAACTCTATCTGATTATGAAGCCAATTCACAGCACCATATCCTGACATTTTCCCCAAGTCATCTAAATACTTAAACATTAACAGCATCTATAACAAAGATACATTTTCATGTAGCACAGATGTGCTTCAATATAGCAGAAATGTTTTGATTTCATCAGCATGGCTACATCATCTGTTGGTAAAGATAATAATCTCTTCATGACCCAAGATAATATAATTTTAAAAAAATTAACATCTACTAAACATATTAGGTGGTAGTAAATACACAACTACTTCTTTTTTGTTGTTCTTTAGCAAGACAAGATGAGCAAGAGAAAAAATATGTGGAGAGATAGTTAAGGCTACGATATTTTTGTAATTTCTTATATTGATTTTTTTACAGTTCTAATTACAAGTATCCATTTTTTATTTTTTGGAAAATGGAAAAAAAGTGGTAAGTTAGGAAAAATGTTGTTTCGTTTTGTTTTGTTTTGCTTTCTTGGTCAAGTCTAAATAAAGCAAATTAAGGATGTTTCAGATGGTAATAGAACTCAGACTTTTAACGTTATTAGATCTTTTATGAATTCAAATGACTTATTTTTCAACTCTAAATTACTTCTCTATTCTCAATGAGTCAACCCAATATCATAATTGATGGTGTTTGAATATTTGCCATATTAATTTTGTGTCAAGTTTCTTGATGAATGTAGACAATTATTTTTATTTTCTTCATGGCAAAACTCTTGAAAAACTAATCCAACAGCACTATATAAATAAAACAGAGGAAAATTTGTTTTTACTTTCTTATTCTTCATAAGTTTACTTATTATCACAAACAATAATGAACTTTGAAAGACAGAAATATTGAAGGAGGGAGAAAAATGAAGAAATATAAGTAATTCAATGAGCTTTTGGGAAACAGAAAGAAATAAACTGATTTCAGAAAAATGCTTTTCCTTAAATTTATCTTTTCATCACATTTAAGTATCTTAATTTCATTTTACTGAGAAAACCACAACACAAATCAAAGAAAAAGAAAAAATAATGTGTAGTAAGGAGACACTGACTGGGGAACCCTTCAAATGCACACTTTATGTTTACCCTAATAATTCCTTTCCCTTCTTTCTGAAATCAGAATTTTTTCTTCAACATGGTTAAAAGAGATGTTGATAAAAAAAGTTCTAATCTTCATCTTAATATATGGATCCTATCCTCTACTTTCTCAGACTGGATATTGTTTATTATGATTATTGATTATTATCACAATTGTCATCTGGCAAATATCTTCAGATACAGAAGACCTCAGATGGAGATCTTACTTCAACTACTAACACAAGAAAGGTTGAGTTACTTAAAGTCATATAGCATCTAAAGTAGTAGCATGAGGACTTAACTAATGTCTTCTGAATCTGAAGACATTTACAAGATTTTAAACTATTAGAACTATAATAGCTTAAAACTATGCTAAGACATTGGGACAGCTTGAACAAATGTCCACAGTTGTTTGCCTGGATCTTCATATTTTGCCTATATGAGTGTAGCAGCCACTCACAGGTCTGATCCCAATATAGTTTGGCACAAAAGCTTTAATTGACTTTGTTTTTCCTATCTGGATCTGTTCATTTCCCCTTAGGTAGGGACTCAACTATGTTATGTGGATGCACGATCAGTTTTAGAGTCAACGGTGACTCAAAATTCTTAAACTCAAGTGACTTACCAGCCCCGGTCTCCTGAGCATCAAGGACTAGGATATAAACCACCAAACTGGGTTCCATGTTTCTTTGTGATCATTGACAATGGGTCAGAAATCACACCTACCAGTTGTTTCAGTAACTTTGAATCTAGTTTCTCTAGATCTGATGATTTTAACCCATTATGTGTAGTTAGATTTTTTTTTACCATTTTTCAGCTTATCTTAGGTTCCAGCTCCTTATTGGCCATTTTTTTCCTGTCCTCAGTCCAAAGATTCTCCTTGGCAGAGAAAACAGAAATAATGCTTGTATCATTCTGCCTTCTCTATGTCATCCAGATCTCTTTTGACAGCTCCCTCTTTTCATCCTAATCAATATTGTTTCTTTTTATTTTGAGGACCTTATCTCTGAGAGTTTATTGTTCTTGGGCTGACTTCTCCCATATATTTTTGTTTGTTTTTAATTAGCTTATTTACTTGTTTGTTTGCTACATTAAAATATACTGGTAACTTCTTCCCCATATCTTTTTAGTTTAAGAGTGCATCTCAAACCAAGCTTGGCTTTCCCCTTCTTTTTTCCCAAATTCTAAAATTAGGTTGGTTACTTTTCTCCAAGGTTCCTATCATTTCCATGCTAGCAACCTATTCCTCCTTGCTAGTGAAAACCAGACCCAGAATATCAGTACAATTCACTGGTTTCCCCACCATTTGAAGAAATTATCAGGAAGACAAGTCAAGAAATTCTAAACTGTTCTATTTTGGGGATTGAGACCTTTAGCAGATATTTAGAAATATTCAGTCCATCATTATTATGCCATTTCTCCATGCCATGCTTTTCATTTGCTTCTCAAACTCCTCATTTGTGTTCTCTTTCTATCCAAGTGATCAGTATTAAAGACAGATGAAAAGAACATCTCTATTCCTGCTTCTATTGATGTTCACCCAAATTCCATGACCATATTTGGTTTGGAGTATAACCTCAGCCCTACCTCCTTTTATTCTAAATAAGACATAATCCTCTAGAACCATAATCATGGAGCTACATATTATACATACATACATATATAAAACATATACATACTGTCATATTCAAACTCTGGAAGTTGAGATCCTCACCTTGATTGACAAGTGAAGACAGTTGGAGACATCAGAATATTCCTGGAGGCCGTGAGGACAAGGGGAAAGGCAGTTGGCCAGAGAGGGTATAAATACCCTGACAGACCTCTGAGAGGGACCCCTTTTTGGCTTTTGGCTTTTGATATAAGAGCCCTTACCTGAAACCCTTGCCTAAACACCAATCTGATCTTGGACATTGATTGACCTGTGGGTCGACCTTGGATCCTCTGTTTCTATCTGAATTCCCCCTAGATATTTAGGCATTTAAACTATCTCTAGATATTTAGGTATCCCAGGCCCGGTAGGGAACTGGGAAGTGGGCAGGAGAAGAAGAAGAGGGTGGTAAGGGTGGTATTTCCTGAAGGCTGTAGAATTGGCAAAACAACTGGCAGTAAGAAACTGAGAGAGACCATCAATATTTGTGTCATCCAAACAGATTGCTTTCTCTGGTTTGGCTGTAGCCAGGCTGAGCCAGAGGATGTGAAGAACAGAAGCTCCAGCATTATTGAACAGCCTACAGTCCTGAGGGATTATTGTCTTAGCTTAGTGATAAGGTCTCCTATACTCAATCCGTTCCTGGTCATTCCTTTCCCTTATTAACAACATAGATAAAATTATTAAGTACCTTCCTGGAGTAGTTATTCCATCACCACTCTGGGGAGGGAGAAATGCAGTCAGATGAACATTATCCAAGGCTGATAGAGCCCAATACTAATAATCATCCCCAGGTGGGACCTGAAAGGGTTATCTATCCACTGACCTTTAGGGATCCTGCCTGGGCACTGTTATAAAGAAGGGCAGTTATTATAACATCCAGCTGAGCAGCAGGACTTGGCTGTCCCTGCAACAGCCATCAGGAAAACAAAATACACCTTCCTCAGATTAATATACAGATTAATAATACCATAATAACTAGCCTATTATTAGTAGTGGTAGTTAGTATAATAGATACCTTCTACTCCTTATTTTTATAATAATACATATGAATGTACATCATACATATATAAATATAAAATCATGGTTCACATAGCTAATTTGTGACAGAACTACTAGGTAAATAATGACAATAACCAACATTATAAAGGACTTAATATGTGGCAGGCACTGTGCTAAGCACTTTACAGTTATTGTCTTATTTGATCCTCACAACAACCCTGGAAGGTAGGTAAAGTTATTATCCTCATTTTATAGATGAGAAAACTGAGGCAAATGGCAAATTAAGTTATTTGCCCAGGGTCACACAACTAGCAAGTATCTGAGACTGGATTCGAATTCAGGTCTTTCTTTTCTTTTTTTTTAACCCTTAACTTCTGTGTTGGCTCCTTGGTGGAAGAGTGGTAAGGGTGGGCAATGGGGGTCAAGTGACTTGCCCAGGGTCACATAGCTGGGAAGTGTCTGAGGCTGGATTTGAACCTAGGACCTCCCGTCTCTAGGCCTGACTCTCAATCTACTGTGCTACCCACCTGCCCCCCAGGTCTTTCTTTTAAAAGCTTTTTTTAATTAAAAACTTTTGTTTAATTAATTAATTTAGAATATTTTCCCATGATTACATGATTAATGTTCTTTCCCTCTCCTCCTTCCTACCCACTCCCAGAGACTACGAGCAATTCCATTGGGTTTTAATGTTATCATTGTTCAAAATCAATTTCCATATTATTCATATCTGCAATAGAGTGATCATCCCCAAACATATCCCCATTGAACCATGGGATCAATTACGTGTTTTTCATCTGCGTTTCTACTCCCACGGTTCTTCCTCTGGATGTGGATAGCGTTCTTTCTCATAAGTCCCTCAGAATTGTCCGGGATCATTGCACAGCTGCTAGTAGAGAAGTCCATTACATTTGATTGTGCCACAGTATATCCATCTCTGTGTACAGTGTTCTCCTGGTTCTGCTCCTTTCACTCTGCATCATGAATTCAGGTTTTCCTGACTCAAAGCCCAGCATCCTATCCACTATATAACCTTTGATATCTCAGTAAATAAACAATCTTTGACTTATGCTAGACTGATTGGTGAGGTTCTCCTTCAGGCTTGATTTAACCTATCCTCACCCCAACACTTGTCAGCTCATAACATCATCTTCAAACTCTCCATGTACCAGGTGGTCAAATGGATACTGCCCAATTCTGAGATACTATTAAGTCTATGAAACATTAATCAGTGTTCATATATACTGTTAAATGACTTAATGCATTACAAATATTATTCTACTCAAGGACATAGAATTATAGTATCATCACCAAACTTTATGTCTAGAATAGAACTTAATGATACTTAATGATGTTGTCTATGTGTGAAGGAGAGTAGGACTGTTCTTTCCTTTAACCTAGGCGTTATCCTTCTATTAAAGCAGACCAATCAATCAATCAACCATCATTTATTAAACATTTACTGTGTATCAGGAACTATGCTAGCTACAGGGGACACAAAGACAAAAAATGAAACAACTCCTATTCTCAAGGTGCTTACATTCTATGGCAGTGATGGTGAACCTTTTAGAGACCAAGTGCTCAAAGTACAGCTTCACATCCTATGTAAGCCCCCTGCCTTACCCCAGACAGGGGAGGGAAGAAGCGATTGGGGTGTTGGGCAGAGGGAGAGTGAAAGTGAAGAATGCTCTCAGGTACATGTGGAGAGGGGGAGGAGTGCAGCCCCCTCCAACACACATGCCATAGGTTCACCAACATGGTTCTACGGGAAACAACACTTCTCACTATCCATATATATATATGTATATCTATCTATCCATAAAGATGGATAGATAGATAGAGCATAAAATGAATACCAGGGCAGCTAGGTGGCACTAGGTCTAGAGTTAGGAGACTCCTTTTCCTGAATTCAAATCTAGCCTCAAACACTTACTTGTTGTGTGACCCTAGGAAAGTCACACATGCCCTGTTTGCCTCAGTTTCCTCATCTATAAAATGAGCTGAAGAAGAAAATGGCAAAGCACTTCAGTATCTTTGCCAAGAAAACCTCAAATGGAGTCACAAAGAATCAAACATAACTGAAAATGACAAATAAAATAAAATAATTACAAAGTAGTTAAATACCAGATAGTTAAGGAGAAGAACCACTAGGATTTGGGGTAATCAGTAAAGGATTAGTATAGAAGATAGTGCTTAAGCTGCATATTAAAGGAAATGAGGAATTCTATGAGATGAAGTCAGGGGGAGAGCATTGCAGGTACAGAAGATGGTTACTGCAAAGTCAAAAATGAGATAGAGAGTCATGTCTGAGGAACAGAAAGAAGTCCAGACTGGCTGGACTGTAGAGTGCTAGATGAGGGCCAGTGCATAATAAAACTGAAACAAGGATAGGGGTAGCTTGTGGAGGGCTTTAAAAGTCAAACAGAGGAAATGGCATTTGATCCCAGAGGCAAAAGGGAGCCACTGGAATTTACTGAATAAAGGAATGACATGGTCCAATCTGTGTTTTTTGAAAATTACTTTGGCAGCTGCGTAGAGGATGGAGTGGACTTCAGTGATAAGAGCCTTGGGAAAGGGAAACCAAATAGGAGGCAAATGCAATTGTCTAGGTGGCAAAAGATAAAGACCTAGACTAAGGTAGTGGTCTTGTGATTAAGATGAAATTAGTAGGGCAACTAGGATGGCTTAGTGGATTGAAAGCCAGGTCTGGAAACAAAAAGTTCTGGATTCAAATGTGACCTCAAACACTTCCTAGCTATGTGATCCTGGGCAAGTCATTTAACCCCCATTGCCTAGCCTTTACTACTCTTCTACCCTAGAACCAATATTCAGTATCAATTCTAAAACAAAAGGTAAGGTTTTTGAAAAAGACTGAAAACTTTTTGGTCATCCACAATTACATTTTTGCCTTATACTGAGCTAATGTGAAATCGAACTCCTCTAAGTCTGTCACACAAACAGCTATCAAGCCAGGTACTTTTCATCCAGTGGGTGAAACTGATTTTTGAATGTAAAAGCTTGACTTTTCATTTATCATGTTAAATGTCATCTTGTTGGGTTTGGTTAATTTTCCTAGGATATCAAGATAAATTCTGATTCTGTCATTCAACATACTAATCACCCCTCCCAGCTATGAATCATGCCCACACCTGATAAGCATAACCTCTATGTTTCAATTCACATGTCAGCTCTTAGATTCTCCACTCTCCTCTATGATTCCCTGTTGGGAAGGAGACAACGAAGACTAAAAGATGAAGGAGCGGGGAGGAGAGAGTTTACACCTCCGGGTTCAAGAGATCCTCCCGTTTTCCTCTGACATTCCCCTGCCTCCTGTCCCAGAAAATCCTTGCATTCAAGAAAATTAATATTGCCATGCTATCAATGCATGAGGTTCTTCTAGAGGTATAATCCCTTTCAGATCTGGACAGCTCACCAAGGCACCAGTGGATCCAGTTTGCATAGCTTTTAGCCATCCCATTAAATTCCCTCAATGCTCAAAGTAACCCCATGTTCAGCTTGCAACTATACTATTGTTTCCAACTCTATTGCCTTCTAGCTCTTTAATTTCATCAGCTACAAAAGTCAATGTTTCCTTTCTCTCTCCTTGATTTTTACCTTAGTTAATCCCTGTTGGTCAGGCTTTTCCAGTCTATCTCACCCTGCCCAACCTCAAATCTTGCTTGTGTTCATTCAACCTCTTGCCACCATTATTCTTTCACTTTAATTGGCTTAGATTGGCAGGGCAAGTTTTTGTTCTGTGTTCTATAAGTCATACAATCACTATTGCCTTTATGCTTTTGCTGAGGCAGACCTTTGCCTCAAGAAAATGATTTTGAAAGCTGAAAGGCGAATGGATCAGAGAGCTACCTTTGGGACCATATTGTCTTGTATGCTTTGGCTCCATTTCCAATGCCAAGTCAATGATAAAAATAACGAGCAGTATTAGGTCAAGGACAGTACCCAGAAGTATGACGATATGACTTACCTGAAGGTTTTCATTGATCCGTTAATTAATATATTTGTATGTGTTTGTTCAGCTAGCTGGAAATGTATCTAACTGAATAAATATCTAGTACTTTTCCTTGAGTGTATTCTGGTAAATGTCTTATTCTCTCTTTTCCCCCAAACTTTTACCTTTTGTCTTAGAATCAATATCAGTTCCAAGGCAGAAGAGCAGTGAGGGATAGGTAAGTGACTTGCCCAGGGTCATGTAGCTAGGGAGTCTGAGGTCATATTTGAACTCAGGACTTTTTTCTCCAAGCCTGGCTTTCTATCCACTGAGCCACCTAAATGCCCTTATTATAGTATTCTCTTGAATGATGAGTCTAGTAAATGAATTTCCCTTTTATATTGGGTTATTTTGGTATAACTCATTCTTAGCGAAACCATGCTGGTTCCTAATGATCACTGTTCTTTCTAAAAGGTTTACAAACATTGTGTTTAATAAACTCATGTAGGAGTTTCTTAGACAACCATATCAAACTGACTCATCTATAGTTATAAGAATCTGTATTCTTTTAATTGGGCCATTGGCTTGTCTTCAAATTCTGGGACTTCTCTCTTTCCCTATGATTTCTCAAGGATTGTTCAGAGGTGGCTCTTTGATCACATTCTGTGAATTTTCAGTATTCTGGAATGTAAATTGATTACATCTGGAAACAGTAACCTATTTAAGGTGAATTCATGTTCTTTTATTATCTTATTTACTGCAAGCTTAAATTTTTTTTTACATTCTTTCTTAGAAATTAATATTATGTATTGGTTCCAAGGCAGAAGAGTAGTAAGGGCTAGGCAATGGGGGTTAAGTGACTTGTCCAGGGTCACACAGCTAGAAAGTATCTGAGGCCAGATTTGAACCTATGACCTCCTGTCTCTAAGCCTGACTTACAATCCTAGCTGCCCCCTTACTTGGAGCTTTTAACAATATTCTTCCCTTTTCACTTTGAAAACTGTTATGGAGCAACAAAAAGAACAGTTCTAGAGTTGGAGGTTCTAATCCCACCTAGACATGTGTGACTATAAGCAAGTCATTTAACTTCTTTGGGCTGCTATTTTCTCATCTATAAAATGATGGGTTTAGACCATATGACCTCTGAGGAACTTTTCTACCTCTGAATCTATACTCCCATGGTCAAATTTCAATCAGGAAAAAAATAGGGGAGGACTTGAGGAGTTATTTCTGTTTGTCACTGGGATCAAGTGATGATCTTAACATCAAAGGTCAAGAGCTGGTCTAATCAACTAATCCAACTCCCTGGCTTTACTTAAAAAAAAAAAAGAGACCCAGAGATTAAGTGACTTGGCCAGCATCACTTAGGTAAAATAATAAAGCCAAGATTCAAACCCAGTTTCTTTGATTCAAAATTCAGCACTCTTATCACTGTACTACCCAACAGACCTCTCTTATACATCTAACATGAACATACTCCTACCTCTAAGCCCTTTTATTTGCTGCCTTTAGTATTTTTCTGAACCTCAGTTTTCTATTTCCTGACATTATCCTCATAGGTGGGTGCCAAACTCTTGGATTCATCTTTAGTTAATTGCTTCACCTTCCAACTTTAATACATTGTTCTTCTAAAACCTGTGTTCATCAGAGAACTCCCTAGGAAACATATAGTTTCATTAGCTAACTCCTTTTTTTCTTTCACATTTCGCTTATTCTTAACTTTGCAGTTGGAACTTTATGTTGACAGTAGCTGATCCCTCACCAGCCACATCAATATTAAAACCAACAATGAATTTGATGGATTTTCCTCCCAGTAATGACCAGCTATTGGATTAAGATGACTGAACTAATGGGTATGGTTTGCTATCTTCTTGTTCTGGCTTTTTTGGTATGGGGCAGACAGAATCTTATTATCATCTCATTTAGGTTCTATAGTATGAATTTTTAAGTTTGCCTAATGATGAGTATAGGACCATTTTTTCTTTAGGAGGGGAAGGAAACAAGCATTTACTAAGCACCTATTCTGCTTAGTGCTTTATAAATATGATCTCTGATCCTCACAACAACCTCAGGATATAGGTGTCATTATTATCCCCATTTTATGGTAGAAGAAACTGAGGCAAACAGAAATTAAATGACTTGACCAGGGTCACACAGCTAGTATCTAAGGTTGTATTTGAAGTCAGGTCTTCCTGACTTCACGCCAAGGGCTCTAACTACTGTATCATATACCATCACCACTGGAAAGGGCTAATTTTATACTTTCTCTGCTTTTTCTCTCTTCATTTCCCTAAGGCAGTACTATAACAGAAATGTATCTAAAAAGTTGGATTACTACAAAAATGTCAGATCTTTAGCCAATAAGCTCAAAGAACTAGACTGATCTGGGTCAGAGCTCTCACCTCTTTGTTACAGATCTCTTAACCTTTTGTTGCAGAACCTGGGTCTAGTGAACTAATATCTAGGTTAATGAAATCAAGTAGAAGACTCCTGGTTTGAACATTAAAAATAACCAGTGGGCAACTAAGTTTCTCAGTGGATTGGAAGCCAGACTTAGAGACAGGAAATCCTAAGTTCAAATCTAGCCTAGTTTTGACAGTATTGATCTTAAGATGGAAGGTAAGGTTTAAAAAAATAACTAGATACTTGATTTTCCTGTTATTTTTCAGATCATGTCCACTTTTCCCAAATAGTCCAATAAATCAGAAAAAGCATATCTTAGGCCTACACCATAAATTAACTTTGAATTTGTTCAAATTATTTAAGTTGCTGAAAGGGAATATCAGTTCCCCAAACATTTCCTTTCCTATCAAGTTAATCATATTTGTATCTAAGAAGGGGGAAAAACTGATGAGGAGGAGGAACTGTCATTTGCTCGTTTGACAGTTTCCTTTTATCCTTTCTTGGCAACTTACTGAAACAGGCTCATCCAGTTTTTCTGAAGTGCTTTATGCTCCTTTCGAAAGCAATGATGTAAAAGACTCAAGTGCAGTGTGGATAGTGAGTTTTAGCAAAAAAAAAAAGCTTATTAATATTAAATTATTCAACCATAAATGAAATATATTTTCAGCTCTGAAGGATCCCCCCTTTTGCATCAGGGAGCCCTGATCTCATGGGGATAGGGAGAAGACATAGGGAATATAAACAGCTGTTTGGGGGCAAATGCCACAAATGGCACATAACTAATTATTTTGCTCACTCTGCTTGGACAACAACTTTATTATTGTGATTTCTGGGTGATGACTAGTTTAACAATGTCACAGTGTGCTAGTACAATAAACTCATGTTCCGAAATATAGAGCTGTAAAATCCAGCATCCATTTGTCTAAAAAAAAAAAAAAAAAAAAAAAGCCTTCATCTATCACTTTTCAAAGTTAAGATCATCAAAATCTGACTCACACTGGGCACCACTTTAGGCTGACAAACTGCACTCTGAGGGAAAGGGGGGCTCTGCTGCTCAAATGTGAATGACCTAGATGTCAATTCTTTTGTCCATAACACTGAAGGCACAGACCTTTCTTTTTGGCTGTTGACATCTTATATGAGCACCTGCAGGTTCATGTGACTAATTTTAGCTCTGGACAGAAACAGCTGGCACTGATCGCTCAGGTAGAGGCATTTGTCAGAAGTTGCCCTCATCGAGACAGCATTGCCTGCCTTTAAAGAGCATTTCCTCAGCATAGGCATCTTTGGTTTCAGACCCTCATTAATAGCGTGATTGAGAAATCCTTCGAATGAAGCTTGATACATTCTGATCACTTGAATCAAAATAAATGCTGCCACATTTGGTCCAAAATAATAGGAAATGAGTTTTTAAAAAAGGTGAGAAATAAATATTACTCCTGAGTTTTCCATGTCTGTTTCACTTAGTGAAATGTGCAACTGGACTCTTTTTCCTTAGTCTCATTTTCTCACTGAAGATCAGAAACATGTTATTTCTAATTGACATCCCACCAAATTGCAAGGAGTTGGCATGACACTACTTTAAAAAAGAAAGAAAGAAACTAAACAAACCCAGCTGTTTGAAATGCAAATATCCCACAAAAGCCTCCAAGTAAGTTTCCAGCTGCTGCGTGCCCCGCATGCCAACGCCTCCCTGTCCGATTAGGCTGGAAAGCAAGCGTCTCCAGGCTGCCACGCCAAGCCTGAGAATCGCAGAAAGCCGGGCAGCTGTCTGCCTCTTTGCAGGCCCACAGCACCTCCGTCTCCACGTCTCACTTCCTCTCTACCGGGCTCCCGAGGTGGCTGGCGCGTCTACACTAAACTGGAGGGGAAACGCATTCCAGCCATTCTCTGCCTCTCGGCGGCCGCCCGGCTTCCCCAACTCACCAGCGTGCGAAGTTTCCTTTGCCTGCAGAGGGTTGGGTGTCGGGTTTCACAGCCGGTTTCCTTTCCCTTCGCTGTGGAGTGTCACAGCTGTGTAGCTTCCCCGGGTTCGACCAAAGCAGTAGAGCAGAACTGGGCTTTTAGCAGGCGATAGTCATGGGCGGTGAGGGGGAATGGGCACCTGCCTTTCGAATCCTGAGATGCCGTCTGGCTTTCTCTCCCAGACCCTGTCCAGCAAGATTGGGAGTTGCAGTTCTACAGTGGCACCACCCACCCCCTGGAAGTCGGACTGAAGCTGCTTCTATCTGAAAGGTTTGTATGAAAAGAAGGCGTGCCTCCCGAGCCTTAACAAGGATATGAGGAACCCACCTCCGGCAAATCTTGTTTGTGACTCAGCTGCCTGTAGAAGCAACTCGGTCGGCGGCTGCTGGAGGAATTCTCCCACAACAGAATGCCTAGCCTAGCAGTGGGGTTGATTCTATTCATTTATCTTCTGCGTTTACGCAGCCGCTTCTTTAGAGAGCCCTGGGCACGCTTCTAACAGAGCCCAGCTTTCCCCCAAAGGGCCTCAGCTACTGGGAAGGAGGCATCCAAAGGCAAAGGAGCCCCAGGTACAGGGCAGAGGAAAGGTCCCGAAGAAAAGGAGGGATAGGGATTAAGCGAGCCTAGGAAAAGTTGATAGTCCTATGGCCATCGCTGTGTACAACCCAGGCCGGCTTCCTGCAGATACCCCACAAATTTGGTAAACAAAGGCTAATCCCAAAGCAAGCCAACAAATGAATAGAAGACTTCTGGAACCTTGAGCAAATATTTGTACCCGTGTATGCTGACGCCGGAAATGGCTGCAGATGGCAAAGGGACCATCACCTGGTCAAGGCTGTGTCTAACCTAGATGAAGCCCCCAAAGCCAGGTGATGAAATCAACTCAGCAAAATAAAATTTAAAAATACAAATTTTGAAAAGGCAGGTCAAAGGGGAACTTTGGCATCCCTCTGACAATGCAAGCTGATTGGCTTCCCTGATTTTCACTTGGTTCTGGTGTGTTCAGTAGACTTAGTTCCACAGTCATTGCCACACTCCTCAGGTATTATCTAGGGTTGGGATAAGAGGAGGAGGAGTGGAGAAAGCAGCAAGGAGGTGGTAGATCCTGCTTCCCCTGTTATTTCTACATCCTTTCTCCCCGTGATCCATTTGGAGATTGGAAGCTGGGTTAAGTATAAGGCCACAATGAATCAACAAATGAATACTGTTTTTAGGGCAGCAGGAGAAAGAGTATGAGACTGAACCTCAGGAGACCTGGGATGGAACTTGTGGGACTTCAGGCACGGCAGTCCTCTCCTCTAGGCAATGGTCTCCAGATTTTGTTTGTTTTTAATCACATCCCCCTATTAGTTTTAACAAATGCTAATCAGACATGAATAGCATATTCATTCTTATTTGTAGTTTTGTATTTATTTTATCATTTATTATATTTTATTTATTCATATATTTATAGATTAATATATTGAGTCAGATTAACACATTGCATAGACAGCTGGCTCTAATCCAGGGAAACTTAATTTCCAGTCTCATTCCTGCTACTTAATGATATCGTGACCCTGGTCAAGTAACTTAACTTCTCAGTGCTCTGGGCAAATTGCCAGGACCATAAATTGCAGAGAAAGCATCAACTTGCTTTAATAGAGGGAAGTTCCTCACCAAGAAATTCCCTATAACAATGGAGTCACAGGTCTAATCCTTATCCCTTTACAAGAACTACTGTACTAGCATATTTTGTACATTATAAAATGATCAGGGATAAATATTTTTCAAAGATGAAATCAGTATCTTCAAATATTTTATTCAAGATATTTTATTTTATTTCATTTAAAATTATTTGCAATTTTATTTTTTGCAATTTTTGCAAAATTTGCAAGTATAATTTTGCAAAATAATTTTTACAATATTTGCTTTGCAAATATTATTTTAAATGGCCCCTTGTATAAGGAGAGTAGAGGACTGGGTCCAAGGGACAAGAACCAAACTACCTGGGCAAGGGGGGTAGGAACATGCCAGAAGGCAAAGTGAGGTCTGTGAGGATCTGGCTGCCTGAGTAAGTAGTGGGCTCGGAGGAAAAAGAGCTAAAGAGTGGGTCTGTGACCTTGAGTCAGATAAGAAGTAAAGTGAGGGGGACAGAGGAACAGGTTGCCTAGGCAAGAGAGTGCAACAAGTATATGACACTGTGCATACCTAAAAACTAATTAATAAATTTACGGTTTCTTGAAATGGACAAATTTAGAGGTAAAAATTCTACTTGGTTCTGGCAAGGTGGAGACAGGGCAATGGTAGTAGTAGCAAGAGCAGTGGAGATTTGCCATTCTCTTTCCTCCTGTGCTACTTACAGTAGTTATAACCTAGATGCTCATAGCAGCTGCTTAGTCACAGTTGGGAAAATTCCCTCACCTACCCCCAGCTTACATGTACCCCAAGGCCTAGATCTCCTTCAAGTGGCAGTGACCACCCAAAGGAAGAAGGAAGTGGCATTGTTTGAGACCACAGACCCTGTGCTTAGTTATTTAATGAGAATATGAGAATGGTTTCTCCCATCTCCCTCTTCCAATTGTTGATGCTATGTTACATCTCCATAGAATACCTCTTTAGACACCTTTTCAGAGAGCACTTTGTCACAGAGACTCCTCTTTGAAGACCACTACTCAAACTTCATTCCCTAACTGTCAAATGAATATTCACCAAAATGATTTCTTACGTTTCTTTTCAGTTCTAGTATTCTTTAGTCTTCTGACTTCTCCTTCCCCATTCCATTTCCCAGGTTTTCCCACAATTGGAGGGGTTGAGGAGAGAAGGAAAGGCAGCTAGATGGTGCAGTGGATAATGTCCTGCCTGGAGTCGGGAAGATTCATCTTCCTGAGTTCAAATCTGGACTCCGATACCTAACAGCTGTGTGACCCTGGGGAAGTCACTTAACCCTGTTTGACTCAATTTCTTCTTCTGTAAAATGACCTGGAGAAGGAAATGGCAAATGGGGTCATGAAGAGTCAGAGATAACTGAACAAAAGGAAGAGAAGGAGGAAGAAGGATAACCATGGAGTCATTTTAAAGAGTATAGCTTTATCAGTAACTAGTATAGCAAAGTCCTCTGTTTACTAGAAGTTTCTTAACACATTCTCAAGCCATTCCAGATCTCCTATATTAGTGAAAGATCACTAGAGATAGCAGAAGGAGGGTTTGGAGGCAGATGACCTGCCATTTATTGCCTGTGTGTCTGTGGACAAGATAGTTAATCTTTCTGGACATCACTTTCATCTGTGAAATGTGGAATAGAATGCCTCTATGGTCATTTCCAGCTTTAAATCTATGATGCTATGATTCTGTAAGAGTACTACTTTGTATACATTTACATGTTTTTTCCCATCATGGCTCAGTGGAGAGGTCATTCAATTTGGAGCCAGAGGACCTGGATTCAAATTCCAATTCTGTTACTACTGTACATATGACCTGGACCATTTCACTTGGTCTCTCTGGGTCTTAGTTTACTCAGTAATAGAATGGGAACAATGTGGTGGATACAGATGATCTCCAAGGTCCCTTCCAGCTCTAAATCTAGACTAAAACACCTCTCCTGGTCACCACTCCCTCTTTTTGGTTGTCTCCTTAATTAGAACATAAGCACCTCAAGGGCAAGGTTTTCTCCTGTTTGTTTCACTAGCGCTTAGAACCATGCCAGGCACATAGTAAGTATTCAATGCTTTTTCATTCATTCATTCATTCATTCATTCATTCATTCATTCATTCATTCCATTCATTCATTCATTCATTCATTATTTCAATAATGAACATTTAAGTACTACAGAATTAGATGTATCCATTGAGGACCTGTGACTAAATGTGGCTGTTTGTTTTTCCAAACGCAGGACTAGACAGATGTTAGGAGAAACAGCATACCCGGAATAAGTTGCTCTATTGTTTTTGCTAAGTCATTAGTTTAAAATTATCTAGTGATGCACTCATTGCCTAGATTTCAGTTCAGCTCTTGTTAACAGAAAAAATGTTCCCTGTCATTTTGATTATGAAATATTTTTACTCTCATATACACAGTCGATGTCACAGAATGTACCAGTATCCCAAAGTAACAAAAGAAGGTTAATGACCAACCTAGATCTTCAGGTTCTGAACCAGGAGCTAAGTCTGGTCCATTGGCAGAGAGAATGTAGGGAGCTAGAGAGACCGATGAGAGAATTCTAAGGTCTTGTTTTGTTTTGTCCTGGTCAAACCTTACCTTTTCAGCAGAGAGATAGCAAAGCTAAACTAGTAGTGGCATTTGTGAAGAAAGATACTGTTAGCTTGACAAGTGTAAGTCACCTTGTCAAGATACTTGATAAGACAGTAAGATTGGTTATTTTAAAAAAATCAGAGATCTATGAGAACAAAGTAGGGACATGACTTAATCATCTTAAAACCCCCCTTTAACATAGTTTCACAAAAAAATTGACTCTATCCTTGTCCACAGTGAGTTTGCAATCCAAATGGACAACACTGAGGTAGACAGCTATGCAAGGAGACAGTCTGATGCATACAGATCAGATACCTATTTCAATAAGGAAAGCCCTAGAGAGATTTTATAGTATAAGAAGAATTGATTGATTGATTAAATGAAGAATGAAGAAAACAATTTTAAGGGCAGTGGATGACATATATCTTAAGTTCTCTTGCAATAATTACGTTCCATGAAGGCAGTATGGTAGTGGTAACAAGCTACCCAGGCAAGGCTTCAGGTAGCAGGTTTGGAGGAGGATCTCATTTAAGAATGAGAAAGAGGAAAGATATGAGTAGACTGAGAAAGAGCAATGCAGGTATGAGGTGAAGCTTGTGAGAAAACTCAGAGGCTGCAGGTAACAAGAATGCCATTAATAGATTTTCCATGAAGCATGGGAAGATTGAAATTAATGGAAGATCTCAGTGAGTCCAGAAGGCAAGAAGGAAAGATGGCTATTTTTATCTAGTTTGGTCTCTACGTTTTCTCATGGGTGGGCATTGTTCCACTCTTGGCTTTGTATCCCTAGTGCTTAGCACAATGGCTGCCACATAGTAAAAACTTAATAAGTGATTGTTGATTGACTAAAGTCCTGTGACACACACATGACTACATGAAAAAGATTGTCGTTAAGTGTCTTGATGGAAATACCCACTGAAGGCAGATTAAGATTAGAGAGTCATTCTTAAGTCTGTCTCCATTTTCAGGTCATTTTGATCAAAGTTTATCTAATCATAAAAAAAAAATCTATCAATCTCTCCCCAGTTAGAGGAAACCCAAAGTATGCACAGCATGACTAATATATCACAAGATTAGGTCCCAGGGCTAAAATCATCCCTGCCAAACTGTCTTATTGCCTTCAGAGATGGGTTTTCAGAAGAATTCATGCTTCTGTGACTTTCCTCACAGGCACATGATTTTGAGTATGTTGACATGTCTGTATCAGGAGACCTATTTCTGATTTCCATCAACAAGGCTGGGTTTGGCTAAAATTTTGGATGCTAGACTTTTGGTAATCCTAACCTTTTTCTTACCATTATTTAAGTTTCAACATTCTTGTTTATAATATAAAGATACTATTTTTGGTGTCTCCTGTGTAGACTGTGCAAATGGATGAACATGTGTCTACTCTTTTCTTCCCATGTCAGATCTGTTGTAAAGGTATGAAAGTTTCCCCCAAAATTTAATACTTGCTCTGTTTTCAAGACCATCTTTTCAAGGTTGCATAATTATTACCTTGGTGAGTCGGTCACCAAGCATTTAAGTCCTTGCTACATGTTGGGTACCATGAAAGAGATGGGAATAAAAAGAAAGGCAAAAAAACAGAACCCTTGTCTACAAGAAGTTCATGGTCTAATGTTGGAGACAACATGCAAACAGCTATGTCCATATAAGATGTGCATCCAGGGTAAATGAGAAGCAATCTCAGAGGGGAGATTCACAGTGAGAGGGAATCTACTACAGAAGGTGGGATTTAAGCAATGTCTTGAGGGAAGCCAGGAGGCAGAAGAAAGGAAGGAGACTCTCCAGCCATGGAGGGCAACAAGTGGTAAAGCACAGAGTCAGGAGACATGTGAAGGAGAGTATAAAGTGTAACAAGACTGGAGAAAGGTACAAAGGAGTCTATACTACATGCTGATGTAGAGTCATTCTGCCCATAAACACAGGACCCATATGGTTTCAGGAGTAGGGATGATTTAAAAAAAGAAAAAGAAAGAAAACAGAATTTCTAAGAGTATTTTGCAAGCATTTACTACTGAAAAAAATACTTGTTGATTGATAGATGGTTAAGGAGTCTAAATCCACAGAACACACCATATGGCCATCTCATACTTAAACTCATTTCTCAACTCCAATGTGAGTTAGCTAGATAATGTACCTTATTATTTATGTATAAGCTAAGATTCTAAACTAAGTTCTTCCAATGCTTCACTGTGGTGTAGAGGTGTCTCTGAGTTCTCAAAGGTCAAGAGAGGACAAAGGGTTACCTTCAGGAATGTGTCTGGGGAATGGATTGCATGTCTGTCACCCAAGGATCAGGCTGCTAAATTTGGAAAGGAGCATCACCATTTTAACTAATCATTTTGGTCACAGCAACTCTCTAAGACCATCTATTAAGTCATAGTAGGGAAGTGATCGATGTTCTAGGAGGGAGGACCTCTATCAGTGAACCCATGATTGAAGGATTGAAGGAGGAACATACCTAAGCATATACAAGCATATATAGAGAGAGCACATAAACAGAGCACTTGGGATAGATTCTCCCCATGTGGAGAAAAGAAGCCTCTCTAGAAGAATTATAGTGATGGGAAATGGAGTGACTATGGAATATATGACACTATTCGGTAACTAAGTATGGTCACTTGGGAGGAACCTTTGTCTATGGTTCTAGCTGTCTAGTTTTTAGCATAACTTGTTCCTTAATTTCCAATACAGCTCTTGGGTAGAGGACTGCTTTTATTATCCTGTTAGCCTCAATTTCCTTATCTATAAAATGGAAGTAAAAATAACATCTATCTCATAGGATTGTTGTGAGGATCAAATGAGAGAATGCTTGTCAAATACTTACATGTAGAGCCCTTGGCTGGTGGAAAGGTTCTTCAGTCAATATTTATTAAGTGACTTTTAGGTATCAGACCCCAGGCTAAGTGCTGGAGATTCAAATAAAATAAAGGAAGGCAGTCCCTACTCTTAAGGAGCTTATAATCCAAATGGGGGAACACATTAAAGGAAACCAAAGAGTCTGCCAACTTTAGCCTTTCTCCTCACCCCAGTGCTCTTGGTATCTGATTGATTCCTCTCACAATTCTGAGAGACAACACCATCTCATATGGCCCTCTATGGCCGGATAGCCCTGTAAAAGCCTTGTGCTCTTTTCTGTTCTGAGTTAAGGGAGTCAATGTTCTGAGTTTCAAATAGTTAGGAGGTTTCCCCTTTCCAACCCCTCTCCCATCCCAGTGTAGCAAGCCCAATCTGGGATAGTTAAGACAAAGACTCATCTGACAGCAGTGGTGCATTTGGATGTATACTTGGTGAATCCAATGTTATGTGTGATTTATGCCAAGGGCATCTATTCTCCCTTGAGTCCAAAGTGGTGTAGGGGAATGGATAGCCCCAAAGTGTTGGGTGAGATGGGTATTTTAGAACTCTAAAGGGGTAGGAGGGGCCAGAAAGACTCTGGAGAGAGAGAGAGGTGTGTGTGTGTGTGTGTGTGTGTGTGTGTGTGTGTGTGTGTGTGTGTGTATGTGTGTGTGGGGGTGTGTGGTGTGTGTGTGTGTGTGTGCAACATACAAAGTAAAATGCCTAAAGATATCAATAGAAAAATGATCATCATTATAATTTACATAGTATTTTAAGGTTTGCAAGGGCTCTACATATAAATCCTTTAAATGCATTCTCTAATTTGACCCTCACGACAACTATGAGAGGTGTTATTATTGTCTCTGTTTTACAGAGAAGGAAACTAAGGATGAAAGGATAAATAAAAGCAGTCTTGTACCTAGGACCATATTGCATTGAATGTTTGTGGGAACTTAGAAGCAAGCTATGCTAAAAACTAGACAGCTGGTGGCACAGTTGATAGTGTTTCGGCTTGGAATCAGGAAGAGCTGAGTTCAAATCAAGCCTCAGATACTTACTTGTTGAATGCCTCAGAGCAACAAACTTAAGCTTAATTTTTCTCAGTTTGCTCAAATGTAAAAATGGGTATAATAAGTGCATAAATAAACTGCATTGGCAGAAGGAATCTCTTTATCTAGAAGTTCCCTGAAAAATGGGTCTGGTCTCTAGTTTTCTTTTTATGGTTAGGTCCATGTGGTGGTTATTATCCTAATGTGTTCCATGTAGAATTGCTCTCAAGATAATAAGGCTATGTTTGGTCTCATGTCAGACTTTCTGTAGACTTGCTTTCATTTCTACTGCTTTCTGCTGAATTACAGGGTGATATTATTTGTAATCTCCGAATATCTTCTTCTGTAGTAACTTACAAATGAATTTGTATCCTAACCTGTTGTTACCCTTGGCTGTCCTGTCTCTCTTCTTGATAAGAAAATCAAGTGTTTGCTGGATGAAGTTCTAGGCTCATTTAGCCTCATTGTAGTTAAAATTCTACCGAAAATCCTGAAAATCAAGGTTACTATCTTTGTTTTTTTTTCATTTCCTATTTTAAGTGTCAATGGTACATTTGTATAAGTCAGTTTGAAGCTGTTTTATTTATTCGTATTTTTTAGGCTGTGATTTTGATTAAGATGCATCATTGAGTGATACATCTGCATATCTCTTAGGAACAAGAGAAGGAGATGGTTAATGAATTGATCCCAGAATTGAATAGGAGGAGCAGAGTAGTCTAAACTGCATTTGGAAATTATGTCATAATTTTAATGATCCAAACTTACTCCGTAAGACATACACAAAACCCAGAAAAAATACTTTTTGCCTCCTGATGCTGCTACTTGGTTATAAATTTTGGAAAGCCACAATTCTTGAAGAATCAAAGTTGTGGTGATCCAAAGGCAATGGAGAGATGCTTGAAGGACAACAATACACTGGAGCATATATCCATCAATGAATAAAGCATAAGAAGGGACAAAAGGAATAGAGGTACATGAAAGGAAAATAAGCTAGTCTGGTCACATAGCAAGAGGGAAGGATAAGGGGGGCATTGACATAGTGTGTTAAAGTTTGCAGAGCACTTTGGATGGAGTATCCTATTTGAGCCTCAAAAAAAGCAGTTATTCAATCACTGTAGGTATTATTATTATCCCCATTTTATAAATGAAGAAAGAGACTATCAGAAAATTTAAATGATTTGCCCATGACCCCAAGTTTGCTGGTTCTAACTTTATCCACTATATAATTTACCTCCCAAATGTTGCACTGGTTCCCACTTTGAAAAAAATGACCAAGAACAATACCTCCAGCATATTGAGGATATCCTCTGGAGGATCTTTGAGAGAAAGTAGATAAGAATTAATGGATTGGGGGGAGGCAGCTAGGGGGCTCAGTGGATTGAGAGCCAGGGCTAGAGATGAGAGGTCCTGGAGTCAGATCTGGTCTCAGATACTTCCTAGACTCTGGGCACTTGACTCCTATTGCCTTACCTTTCTTGCTCTTCTGCCTTGGAACCAATACACAGTATTGATTCAAAGTTGGAAGGTAAGGGTATAAAAAGAAAGATGAATTAAGAGATGAATGGGTTGCAGTCTGCAATGTTAGAAGGAATGCACATCAGTGACTTAATAGATCCATGAAAGAAACTGAAACAATATGAGAGGGTTAGACTAGAAAATATCTGTAATTATTCCCAGGTTAAGTCCATGATCTGATCATCATAAGTTCTACAGCTTATACTTTTTGAAAAAACAACATGAAAACTAAGTCAGCCAATCATGATTGCAAATTAAATATTTAGAATTCACATCATTGGCATAAATATTTGATTCATTCCCATTCTGCTGATCCTTTATCTATAATTTGTACTTCTAGAAAATCAGGATTTCTTTAGATAGGAACACTTAGTACTAAAGCAAAAATTCAAATGATTTAGGTTCAATATATGCTTTTGTCAGAACACAAAAATAATTTGGGAGAGTAGGGGAACGTTTTCTTTCATTGTATAAGGTTTGGTATAGACTCAGAAAGAAGACTGTTCACTTGCCCTAGGTAAAGATGAAACTATGTCTATTGTACAATGGAGAAAATAATTATTATTATATTAGGATCATAGGGACATAGATTTAGACCTGGGAGAGACTTTTGGGGACCATTTTATTTAACTATCTCATTTGATGGGTGAGGAAACTAAAGTATAGTATAGTTACACGACTTGCCTAAGGTCACATAGTTTGTCACAAAGTGGCAGAGATAGGATTCAAACCCAGATACTCTGGCTCCAGGTCTAGCACACATGTCTGCCTTACCATAAGGCTAGAACATTATGTACTGCTTGCTATAAACAATAGGATTCAACATAACATGAATCTAAGGCCCCCTAATAACATTATAGTATATATAATATTACTTTGAAAAACTACAAACAATTAAAAATAAAATTAACCTGGAGGAATAAAAGGTCAAGAATCTCAAGAGAAATAATAAAAATAAGAGGGAAGGAAGGGAAAACCCTATTCGTATTAGATTTCAAACTTTAACCCAAAGTGATAATCTTTAAACTTTCTGGTACTGCTTTTTACAAAGAAAAAATGATCAGTAGAAATGATTAAATGCAAAATATGCAGACGTTTGAACCAAGTTTAGCCTTGTTTAAAATACTGGTATAAGGACTCACCATTTGACAAAAACTGCTGATGAAACTGGACAGCAATCTGGCATAAATCTGTTTAGACTAACACTTCATACCACATACTAAAACAAGTTCCAAATGGATAGATGATTTGGATAGAAAAGACCACAACTTTAAAAAAAATTAGAGAAACAAGGAAGAAATTACTTTTTCCAACTATGGATAGAACAAGAGTTTGTAATCAGACAAGAGATAGAGAAGTTCAAAGAAGAGAAAATAAACACTTTTGATTATCTGAAACAATAAACTATAAAGGTAATAACTATAGATGCATAAACTTATAAACTGTATCTTGTAAAACTATAAGCGTAACTGAATTTACAACCTATACATTTGTGCATCTATATAATTTATGTAAGCTTTTTATATATTGCCATGATGTTCTCACATGACAATAAAATTCTAAAATTTGTAAGTCATTCTAAGAGTAGAGAATTGTAATGCCCATTATAGTATTATGAAGGGAAAATAATAGTGTTGCATGTAAACTGGAAAAAAGTGAAAAACTATAAAGATTTTGCACAAATAAAACCAATGCTGCTAAGAAGAGAAGGGAATTAGTTAATGAAGAGGAGAAAATCTCTGCAGCAAGTTTGGTTTCATTTCTAAGCTAGCTAGCTAAAGAACTGATTAAAATTCATAAGAATAAGAGGCATTGCTCAAGATAATACAAAAAGGCAGTTCTCAAAAGAAAGAATTTCATGTTATCAACAAACATGAAATATGCTCCAAAATACTAATGGTGAGAGAAATATAAATTAAAGCAACTATGAGGTTCTACTTCATATCCATCAGATTGGCAGAGATGAAGAAAAAAATGTTAAGTGACAAATATAAGCAAGACTGTGAGAGTAGTTAGCTCATGAGTAGACTGTTGACAGATCTGTGAATTGAAAAATCCATTCTAGAAAGCAATTTGGGACTATTCCCTAAAACTGACAAATTATACATTTCCTTTGACCAAGTGATACCACTACTAGGCCTATTCCCCAAAAAGATCCAAAAAGGGGAAAAGGATATATATATATATATATATATATATATATATATATATATATATATATATATATGTGTGTGTGTGTGTGTGTGTGTGTGTGTGTGTGTGTGTGTGTGTGTGTGTATACATAGCTTTTTTTTTTTGTAATGACAAGGTCGATACCTATCAGTTGGGGAATTTTTGAACTAATTATGTTGCTATTATATAAAACAAAGAAAAAACAAATCCCTAGAATAATAAACCTTACAATTAAATTGGCATTTAAATATTTTTAAAGTAGGAGTAAAGGGCTATTATTACCAGATTTCAAACAATATTATAAAGTAACAATTGCTAAATTCTACCATTATAGCTTTATGGAACAAGACATGGAATACAATTGTCTCAAAAGAATGAAAAGTGAATATCACACAAAGAGCAGGGGAGATGAATATGGAGTGTGTAAGCAGTCTACAACATAAAATAAATGAGGTAATCTAAAAAAGAAAAGGAATACAAGCTATCATTAAGGAATTGTATGTTGGAAAGAGAAGATATGCTGTTCAAATGGTGAGAGTGAAGTGTGATAGGAAAAAAGCCATAGTACATTTTTACAATAACCAGAGAAAAGGGAAAAGGCCTCTATTTTACTGAATTAACTTTCTGTGATAGATTAACCTGAAGAGGACACAGACAAGTCAAATACTATGGGTTGGCCTGAAAGGGCTTTGCTGTGCATCATTGAACTCAAATCAGTAAGATCATAGGCTAATTTGAGTATTTGAATATGTGAATAATTATCAATGTTAGTTGGTACTAATTTTTAAGATAGACAAATTGGTCAATTAAACTTGTATTAGAAGAGTGTTCCATAAGTAAGTACAAGAACATGTTAACTAGAGTATTCCTTATTTGGCTTTTAGGAAAATGGAGAGTAGTTTGGCAGAATTAAATTTTAGTCTTCACTTTAGATCCCAATAAGCTCCAAAGTGATGTGTATTTAAATGTAAGAAACTGTATCACTAAAAAATTAGAGAAGAATGCAAGAAGGTGCTTTGTACACCATGATTACTAGGAAACTTCTTAACTAAATGAGAAATAGAGGTGATATAGGAAATAAAATAAACAATTTATAGTGTAAAAAATTATAGACAAATTTTTATTAAACAAAATCAACATATCTATGATAAAAATGGAAATTATCAACTAAGAAAAATCTTTCTAGTAAATATGTATGATAAAAATCTGATATCCAAGATGTATAGAGAATTAATATAGATATATAAGAATAAAAATGATTTCTTGATAATTAAGTGGTCAAAAGCTTTGAGCAAACAGTTTTCAAAAGAATCAATAACCATATGAAAGAATGCTCCAAATCTCTAATTGTAGTATAAGAGAAATGCAAATTCAAACAACATTGATGCTTTTATAACCTTCAAAGAGGATATGAGTTGACAAATGGCAAATGCTGGCAGGACCATAGAAAGATAATTACACTAATGTATTGTTGTTTAAGCTATGCATTGTTAAACAAGTTGAGATTAGACTAGAAAAGTTGGTAGACTGTACAACCTCTTTAGCCCAGGAACACCACTACTGTACTTGGTAAATATATAAAAGGACTTAAAGATAGAGGGAAAGATTCCATATATACTACAGTATTCATTGGTAGGAAAAACCTGGAAACAAAGTATATGTCTACTGGTTAGGCAATGTTTGAATGAATTGTGACATATAAATATAAAATGTGATTCCATAAGAAATAACAAATATAAAGAATTCAAGGAAACTTGGAAAGAATTGTAGGAACTAATTTGGAGTGGAGTAAACAGAACCAGGAGAACAATATACAAAATTCTTATACAAAATTCAGTGATGTAAAGGAAAATGATGATGCTTAAGGCACAAGAATTCCAATCAAATTGGTAACCAACAGTGATTCAGAGGAATGATGGGGAAGTATATCTCCCTACACTCAGCCAAAGAGATATTTAACTAGTAGGTGAAAAATGAGGCTTATGCTATCAGATATGACCAAGAGGTTGATTTACTTTGCTCAGCTGAAACCTGTTAATTTGATATATGCCAGCCAACATTCTAAGGGAAGCCTTTCTGAAGTGACAGTAATATTAAAAAAACAACAACAATGATAAAGCACTTCTTGAAGAGTTTCAGATTATGTACAGAATATCCTCATGCTCTTCTTTCCTGAGAGTGAAATATAGTGCTGGGTTTTGACTTACAGATTAATCTTTTGCCAACTACTTCATTCCACTCTTGCTTTAGTTGCATTTCTATGTGGTAACTTTCTGCAAGTCACAAATAATATTTGGAGGTTGACTACTCTCAGAAATGAGAGACATACAAGGTATAGATCAAAAATTATATGTACAAATGAGTACTGCCTTTTCAGAATCAATCCCTTTGGGAGGCTGATTACATATTCCACATTGGCTGTCATGTGTCAAAACATTCTTGGTCGGTAATATAGCCTACTATACCCTAGAGTTCATTTTGAATATGGGAAAATGGCATCAGAGACATTGCAATCTTTTTCATATTGAGCTTACTCAAAATAAATAGCATCTGAATCATTGCCACCCACCAGCATCTGTCATTTAGGACAGCCACTCACTGCAGTTGGATCATAGCAACTACTCTATGATCTGTCATTCTGAAGGCTGCAGGACTGAAGATTAAGTAATTGATTAATTAAGCAATAAAAAAACCAACTTAGTTCCATGGTAAACTTTAAGATTTGCTTTTCTTTCTCACAACAGTAAAAAAAAGTAAATCTTAGCCCCTGATTTCTTTTTTTTAAAGAGGCAATAATTACCATTTATTTACCTTATAGGCAAGTACAGGTATATGATTAAACAATAATTAGAGTGTCAGGAATTCATAAAAATAGGGACCACTGATTTATAAAGCACTCACTGGAATGGTAGAAAATTCATGTATTAAGCTATCTTTTAGTAGGTCTGGTTTGATGATTCTTTCCCATTGAATTGATAGGTTGCAATGGTGCCTACATATAAGGCTGTTACTTTACACGAGTAATCATGTACCACAATATACAAATTGCCCAGTAAATGAAAACTCATGAGAAAGTAAATCAAACTTTTATGTTGCTTATCTGGCACTTCAATATTTATTCTTTATAAAAGTAGTTTTGAAGCAGTACTAAAATATAGAAAAATCATCTTAACTTTGTCTTACCTAATCCCTGTCACACCTCTAAAGTTTTACTTATCTTTTCATTCATTTCATACCCATCCATGAATTTTTGCAGATTTTCTATGGATTCCCAATCTCTTGAATTTACTTTTCATATATGATCATATATACATACATATACATATATATATATTTACTGATGGCTATTTCTCTTAGTTGTAACTTTATATATAGCTAATTGATATTATTGGATTCCACTTTTCTTTAGAAATGTGGAGAACATATAGAAAAGTCTGAAAAGTAATAATTGGTTTTACTTTAGCCTTTAAGTATATTTTTTTTTACATGCAGCAGATTAAGTGAATAAAGCTTGCTAACCTGAAAGTGAGCCATATTTGATCATACTAGTTATATAGTTTTAATGAATGAGAAAGCCTGATGTGATATAAAAACGTCATTAATATGACAAAGTCATTCAGACAGTGCACTTAAATTAAAGTTTCCTGGGATGGATTCAATGTACTATACTATGAAAATGTTTATGCTGAGATCCAAGCTGAGTACAAAGGGGTAGGTGAGGTTCTTGTCCAAACCCTCTGTAAATATGTGGAAAATTTTATCTAAGATGGTGATAACTTTGGAAATAAAGATGAAAAAGAATAGCTGAATTTATTAATTGCTTCAATTAATTTTTAGTTGACACTTTAGACTGTCATATCAAATGCAGAAAGCAATCATATTGTTTCCTCTTTGCCTATAGTTATTCCTTCAATTTATCAGTCTGTTTTTAGAGAATTAAAAAAAATAGAAATGGTTGTTGTATTTTGTTATAAGCTTTTTCTATAACTAATGACATAATATAATTATTGTGAGTTACTAATTAACATGCTTTATTATGTATATAGTTTTCTTAATATTGAGTCAAATTTAAATTCTTGGTATTGATCATACCTGGTGTTAGTGTACAAAATTTATCATGTGTTATTGTAGCCATTTTGCTAATATCTTATTTAAATTTTGTGAATTCATATTCATTAGGAATATTGACTGTTAGTTTTCTTTCTTTGTTCTGTCTTTCCATAATTATGTTGTCAAGATATTTGTATTACTGAAGCAATTTTGTATGATCCCCTTTTTTCCTCATTTTTGAAAACAGCTTATAAAGTATTGGATTGATTATTCTTCTAGCTGATAAAATTTATTCATAAGTCATGAAGCCTTTTTTTCCTCTTCAAGACTTCATTTATATACTGTTTAATTTCTTTCTCCAAAATGTCATTATTTGCATACCCTTTGATCTACTAATACTACTACAAGGTGTGTATCCCAAAGAGATTTTTAAAAATGGGAAAGAATCTACTCATAGAAAAATATTTATAACTACTCTCCTTGTGGTGGAAAAGAATTGGAAACTAAAGGGATGTCCATCGATTGGCTATGACTGAACAAATTGTAGTATATGATGGTGATGGAATACTATGTGCTGTAAGAAATGATGAACAGGATGATTTCAGAAAGAGCTGGAAAGACCAACATGAACGGATGCAGAGTGAAAGAAGCAGAACCAGGAGAACATTGTACATAATAACTGCAATATTGTGGAATGATCAAATGTGATAGACTTGGCTACTCTCAGCAATACAATGATCCAGGACAGTTCTGAGGGACTTATGTCAAAGACTGCTATCCACCTCCAGAGAAAGAAATGTTGGAGTAGGAATACAGAAGAAAGTATACTATTTTTCACTTCTCTATTTGGGTATATGTTTTATATTTTATATTGGTTTTATAAGATTAGTCACAAAAATGAACAATATGGAAATATGATTTTCATGATAATACATGTATAATCCAGATTGAATTACTTGCCAGTCTGGGAGGGGGGAGGAAAGGAGGAAGGGAGACAATTTTGATCATATAACTTCAGAATACTTATCTGGAAATTTGTTATTCCATGTAATTGGTTAAAAAATTAAGTTAAATTAAAAAATAAAATGTTATCTAAATATTTTATTCCTTGTTTTGTTCATCTAGGTATATTATATTCATCTATTTCATCTAATCTGTTTCATTTAATTAAACCATATTTTTGCATAAAATTGTGGAAATACTTTGAAGTAATTTCCTTAATTTCTTTATTTGATATGAATTAATCTTTAAAAATTATTGATACTTGTAACTTTTCTCTTTTTTAAACAACAGACCAGCTAATGGTTTTTATCTTACATTTTTCTTTAGCTAGTTTTATTTGTCAATTAAATGCTTTGCTTTCTTTTCCTCTATTTTTTAACCTTTTCTTTAATTTTTAGAGTTCTTTCCTGATGAGTTTTAATTTTTGTTGTTTTTCCTAGGGGTGCTTTTTAGTTGCATGGACAATTCATTGATAAATTGAGCTTTTTGTGTTAATCATAGTGTTTAGAGATATACATTTTCTGGTTATATGATTTAAATATAAAGAATAATACAATAAGTAAATTAGGGGAACTCAGAATAGTTTACCTGGCAGATCTATGGAAGGGAAGAATTTATGATCAAACAAGAGACAGAGAGCATTTTGAGATATAAAATGAATAACTTTAAATTATATTTATTATATTATGTTATGTTATGTTATGTTATGTTATATTATATTATATTATTATATTATATTATATTATATTATATTATATTATATTATATTATAATGAAGCTTTTATACAAACAAAACTAATATAACCAAGACTAGAAGGGAAGCCATAAACTGGGGGAAATTTTTATAACAAATTTCTCTGATAAAGATGTAATTTCTCAAATTTATAAAGAATCAAATCAAAATTATAAGAATACAAGCCACTCCCTAATTGACAAATGGTCAAAAGATATGAATCAGCAGCTTTCAGAAGAAGAAATCAAAGCTATCAATAACCATGTGAGAAAAAAATGTTCTAAATTACTCTTGATTGCTGAAAAGCAAATTAAAACAATGGTGAAGTATCATCTCACACCTATCAAATTGGCCAATTTGACAGTAAAGTAATAAATGCTGGAGGGGATGTAGCAAAATTGGGACATTAATGCATTTTTGGTGGACTTGTGAACTTGATCCAATCATTCTGCAGTTTAGAACTGTAGAGCAATTTAGAACTATGCTTAAAGGGCTATAAAACTGGATCTACCCTTTGATACTGTAGTACCACTACTGTATACCAGAGATCATAAAAAAGGGGAAAGGACCTACTTATACAAAAATATTTTGGCAGCTCTTTCTGTAGTGGCAAAGACTTGGAAATCGAGAGGATGTCCATCAATTGAGGAATGGCTGAACAAATTATGGTATGCATTGGTGATGGGATACTATTGCAGTATAAGAAATGATATGCAAGATGATTTCAGAAAAAACTGGAAAGATCTACATGAAAGGATACAGAACAAAATAAGTAGAACCAGAAGAACATTGTACACAGGAATAGCAATATTGTATGATGTACAACTGGAAAGACTTGGCTACTCTCAGCAACACAATGATAAAGGACAATTCTGAGGGACTTATGTCAGAGAATATTATTGACCTCCAGAGAAGGAACTGTTGGAGTCAGATGCAGATCAAAGCATCCTATCTTTTACATTAGTTTATTTTGGGGTTTTGGTTTTATGTGAGTATACTCTTACAACAATGATCAATATGGAAGTATGTTTTGCGTGATAATACATGTATAACCCATATCAAATTGCTTATCATCTCTGAGATGAAAGAGGGAAAGGTGTGAGAGAGACAATTTGAATCTCGTAATTTGAATGAATAATGTTGAAAATTGTTACTCCAGGTGATTGGAATAATAAAATATCTTTGAAAAAATCAAAAACTTAAAATAAATTTTTTAAAAAATTAAGAGATATACACATTCCCCCTCAGGACTGTTTTGGCTGCATCCCAAACTTTATGTTGTCTCACTGTCATTTTTTAAATGAAATTCTCCATTTTTACTATGATTTATTCTTTGATCCACAAATTCTTCAGAGCTAATAAATCAATCAATTAACACTTATTAACTACCTACTATTTACCTGATACTATACTATGTGGAGCACTGAGGATACAGAAAGAGGAAAAATGATAGTTCTTATCTCAAGAAGCTCATGTTTTAATAAATTATGGATTAAGAATATAATGTGTTAAGATTAAGTCATTTAATTTTCAACTTATTTGCAATCCTTTCTAGAAAGGTTCTTTATTAAAGAAAAATTGTATTGTATTAGGAGTGTTAGCATGAAGAATATTTCTACCGTGGGGCATTGGATTACATAACACTTGAAGATATGTTTCTGAGGAGTCACTTATTAGAATATAAGCATTCTATCACCATTTACTTCTAATAGTTCAAACATACTTATCTTTCTCTTGACACCTGTGTTTGCATTTCAAAACATTTATTTGGCTCTAGTATCTTCATCAGAATGTTTGGAAGTCCTTTCATTAAAAATCTACTTTTTCACCTTAGAAGATTATACTCAATTTTTTGCCAAGTAAGTTATTTTTGGTGGTAAGCCATCTTTTGTCATGCTTTATTCTTGTGTAATCCTGACATTGGCTGATTGGTTTTTAATTCTTTTTTTTCTTGATGATTATAGCACTTTTTATTTGATCTAAAAGTTCAAGACTTTGGCTATGACATTCCCAACAGTGTCCATTCTATGATTTCTTTCAGGAAGTGACTGGTGAATTCTATTTCTATTTTGGCCTGTGGTTCTGATAGGGTTGGGCAGTCTTCATTCAAGATTTATTAAAATATGGTATGTTATTCTGGTCAAGGTTTTCAAGTAGGCTGATGATTCCCAGATGATTTCTTCTTGACATGTTTTTTTGTATCGGTTGTGTATGACAGGAGATATCTAACCTGTATCTACATCTTTTTTCATGGAGTCATTGATCTTTGATTGATCCAATATAGTTTTCAAGTAGACTATTACTTCACTAAAGTTTGTAAGGTATTTATTCTTTCCCTTACAGCTTTCGTTTCCTTTTCTCTTCTTTTTCTCCAGCACTCTAATTCATATCCCTTTAAAAACTTTTGTTCAATTTATTTCAGGAAATTCCAGTAGAGATTATGACAAGCTTTTGCTTGCAGGAACTTGCAAGCAAGGTCCTTATTTTATCAACACATAAAACAGGGGCTGAGGGTAAAAATGAATTGTTCAATATCACTCAGTAAGTTAGTACCATAGCTAGGACTAAAAATCCAATATCCTGACCCCCAAATTCAGTGTGCTTTCTATTTCTGCTATTAAGCAAACTGAGTAGATTGGAGTAGTTGGTCAAGATGCAAAGGCATGATGAGTTCCCTCTAAAGCAGGGGCTGGCAACCTTTTTGGCCGTGAGAGCCATAAATGCCCCATTTTAAAAAATGTAATTTCTTGAGAGCCGTACACTGCTCACAGTGCGCACTCCTGTAACAGCACCTGAAAAAAATGACTTTGTGGCTTCTGCAGAAAGAGCCATACATTGCCGACCCCTGCTCTAAAATAAAAAATAAAAAAAAAAATAAAGCATAAGTAGCCATTTCAGAGAGAAAAGCTTTCTACTTCCTTCTTAACTTCCATCGAGGAAAGAGGGCAGATCTATGTAATAAGCTTTATAGTAACATTGGATTTTGAGCTGGGAAAGATGGTCCTCTCATTTTCTAGATAGGATTGCAGTCCAGAAGAGTTGAGTATAATGCTCGAAATTAACTCAGATGTGAAGTGCCTGAATAACTTCATCCATGTTCAGTGCCCAGTAACCTTAGTTTCAGAATAGGAAGAAGTAACCATTTCCATTAATGTGTGTTTCTCCTTTTTCTTAGCTCTCTGTTTCTTTGTAGCACCTTACTATTTCTAGCCCTTACTTTCACTCAGAAATCTTACCTTATATACCAGTAATACTAGGTATAACCAGGTAATTGGCTGAACTCAATGTTACCTGTTATAAAAGGCATTTCCTGTTCTGTCTCTCCACCCCCACCTCTCCAGGTTTTAGTGCTTACCTGGTTCTCCAATATTACTTTGTATTTAGTTTGTATGTATTTTGTGTTTATTTTTTTTTATACAGGTTGTTTCCAACTCCTTGAGGACAGTAAATACTTTGTTTTTCTCTTTAGAGCTGTAATGCCTGCCACATAGTAGGAACTTGATAAATGCTCATTAAGTTCCTGCATATAATGCCTATATATTCAATAAATTTCTACTACTAGTTATTCATTCATTCATTTTTAATGAGGTGACAACAGAGTTCCACTGGACAACAGGGTGACAATCTTATGCTTGACTTTTCAATCTCTATCTGAAGTGCCTCATAGGAAGCAGCCTGCCATAAGGAAGGAATACAAGAGTTAGAGTCCTAATGGGTCCCGCCTTCTATCACTTATTAGCTATGTGACCTTTAGTCAAGTCATTTTGCTTCTTTGAGTCATAGTCCTCATTTATAGAACTATAGAGGATTAATTACTTTAAAAAGGTAGTTTTGTCCAATATCAGTATTTTTTCAAACTTTTACTTTCCTTCTTAGACCTATACTGTGTATTGGTTCCAAGGCAGAAAAGCGGTAAGAGCTAGGGCAATTGGGGTTAAGTGATTTGCCCAGGGTCAAGTGACTGAGGCCACATTTGAACTTAGGACCTCCCATCTCTAACCCTGGCTCTCTATTTACTGAGCCACCTGGCTGTTTCCAATTCAGTATTAATAGCAATCCAATATCAGAACTATTTATAACAATAACAAAAATTTCTAACATGAGGATGATAGTTATATTACCTACCTCACAAGGCAGCTATAAGGATCAATGGGATAATTTAAGATTCCAAAGTGCTTTTAAACACATATAGCACTAAATAAATGTAATTGATTTCATTATCCCAATGAGGTCTGGGTTGTGTTGGAAACACTGAAGGAGGAAAGCTTCTCTGTACTTAAGGAGATAAGGGCCTTGGCTACCTTGACTCTGCCCTATCTAGTTTTCAGTTCCATAGAACAAAATGCCTCTGCATTGAGTACATCCTTTGCCCCGCCCATCCCACTCTGCTTTCCTAACTCATTTTGTGTGTTGTCTCCCACTAAGATTATAAACTTTTCCAGGGAAGAATCAAGCTTTCTTTTTATTATCTCTGTCCCCAGTGCTAAACATAGTGCTTGGCAATAGTAGGTGCTTAATAAATATTTATGGATTAGATTGAATTAGGCACAAAGGATGGTGTCCAAGTCAAGCTCCCATTGCGTTCTCTCTAAATCATCCCTAAATTACTCAGAAGCTTTTGTCTGGAATATGGCAAAGATTCTAGAGTAAATAAAAAGGGTCCTCTTGGAAAAAATTCACAAACTAAAGTTAATTTGGTTTATTAACAGGTGAAATACTTAGGTCTTCATTCATTTTCCATATGGGAAAAACATACCATTCTAACAAAGTGGATTATCTGGTTTCCAAGAAGAAACTAGATTAGCCATAGATTGTAAAGGAGGAGAGGGGCTATAATAGGCAGTCACAATGATGACACAATGAAAAGACAGCTAGAAAAAAAGAAGGGAAGAGAAAAGATTCCCCATTCCTCCAAGAATCTCTGACTCTCTGACTTCATCAGAGTAGGGGTTCACTAATTGAAATTGCAATCCCTCTATTATGATTTAGTAGATGGTCTTCAGTGTTGCTATAGCCACAAAATTTCTCATCCTGTAGTCAACCTACTGATGAGCCTCTCTAAATTGTCAGGCTGTTTCTCTAATAATAGATATACTGGCCCAATCATGTTGCCTTCCCAAATTGGAGGGACCTATGAAAACTCGTATACTGCAGGCATAGACTTTAACTGAACTGGGTAGTGAGTAAAAGAATGAAAACTACTTAAGAATACACCCAGACTTTAAAAGCATATAAATCTGGAGTCATTTATTGAAGAAGAAACAGGCTTATAAATCACCAAAGGGGATGAAGGTATTGATATTACAGGCTAGATAGTACAATAAGGACCCTAAATCAAATATAAAATGTTATGGGAATTGTTTTTCTTCTAAAGGATATCTTTTCCTTTTTTTCCATTTTAAAGAAGGTAAGGAGAGGTAAAGAGAAAGGAAGAGAGAGGGAGGAAAGGAAGACGGTAGGATAGTCACTAAAGAATTTTTTTAAATATGTAAAAAAAAACAGGAAGAAGACCTGACGATATCACAGACAAGTAGGATGGTTTGAAAGTGACATATTGATCAATTATACATGTAAAACCCAGTGGAATGGTGCTTCGGCTATGGGAGAGGGGGTTTTGGGGGAGAGGGAAAGAACATGAACCACGTAACCATGGGAAAATATTCTAAATTTAAAAAATTAAAAAAAGAAAAAGAAAGTAACATTGAATATCTATGCCTATCTATATCTCACTATATATGCATATCTAACAAAATTGAATTGTATAGAATAGACTCAAAGTTTCATGTGCAATTCTTTGTTCTGCTCTATGAACATGAAAATTATATTTTATTTTGTTGAGAATAAAAATATATTTAATAAAAACATTTCTGTTCAGTGTATCATCTAAGAAGTAAAAAAAAAAAACCAACAACTTTTGTAATTCATTTTAGGAAGAGCTCCATCAAAAGGCCTGAAATAAAGAGTCTTGGTACTTTGAGGAATGAATTGCAATAGCCTGGGAAATTCATTTACTTGGAACATCTATTTGCCAGCAATGCTTTACTACAGTGTGATCAGCCTCAGAAAAATATCTTAAATTGTTCTTGTTACTGTTCATTTCACTTGTGTCCGACTCTTTATGATCCCATTTGAAGTTTTCTTGGCAAGGATACTAGAGTGGTTTGCCATTTCCTTTTATAGATCAGGAAACTGAGGCAAACAGGATTGTGTGATTTGCCCAGGATCACACAGCCAGTAAGTGTCTTCAGCCAGATTTGAACTCAGGAAGATGAGTCTTCTTTATTCTAGTCCCAGTTCTCTTTCCACTGTACCAATTAGCTGCCCAAACAGAGGCCCAAAACAAAATATAAACTGATCCATTTGTCCTTCATAATATTCATTCACAAAGTAAAAGTCATTTGATATACACTTATCAGGGTTCAGCAGAGTCTTCTTTTTTTTCTTCTAGTACCTACTGGAACAATAGAAATATGAGATAACCAACTTAATTTACTTAATTTCTGGAGATAATTTGTACCCAGTGTTTTCTTTCTGATGAAAATATAGACCTGATGACTGAGAAGAGACAAGTCTCTTTTTCTCCCTAGCACTAATTTAATGTTGATTGTGATAATTTTGGAATTTCTTTATAGTTTTGATGCTGCTTACTAAGGAGTAAGATGACACTAGTAGAAAGTAAGCTCTTTGAGGGCAGGTATGGCTTTCATCTTCGTATTCCCAGTGCATGGGGTGGCTAGGTGGCACAGTGGGTAGAGGACCAAACCTGAAATCAGGAAGACTCATCTTCCTAAGTTCAAATCTGGCCTCATACACTCACTAGCTGGGTGATTCTGGGCTAGTCACTTCACCCTGTTGGCTTTAGTTTCCTCATGTATAAAATGAACTGGAGAAGGATATGGCAAACCACTCCAATATCTTTGCCACAATAACCCCAAATGGGATCACGAAGAGTTGGGCATGACTGAAAATAACTCAACAACATTCCCAATAGGTAACAGTACCTTGTAGGAGGTGGTAAATAATTCCTTGTTAAATTAAATTGAATTAGATTAGTTTGAAATACTGAGCCATGAGTAGAACCCTCATCTAGTGGAGATTATTCTCTCTTTGTATTGTTTTGAATTTTTTGATGGCTTTGTTTTTACATTATTTTCATTTCCAAATATATCCCTTTCTTCTCACCCCCTCCTCAACCACTCAGCAAGATATTCCCTCTAAAAAAAGAGGAGGAAAAAATCAGTTCAGCAAAACTAATCAATACATCAATCATTTCTGACTGTATATGGAAACATCCATATCCATAATCCCTCATCACTACAAATAATGATGAGAAGTGAATTTTCACACCCTTCCTCCTCTGCCAAGCTTCTTGATCATTATAATTACACAGTGTTCAGTTTCATCCTTTTGATTTACATCATGGTCATGCTTTATATTATTTTCCTAATTTTTCTTACTACATTATGCATCATTCCATTTATCTTCTAATATTCTGAATTTTTTACATTCATCATTTCCTACAGCATGGAAATGTCATTATATTTGTGGAAAAAACTTATTTAGTCATTCATTCAATGGAAATAAAGTATTATTTGCCACTACAAAAAGTAATTCTGTAAATATTTTGTTGGGTAAAAATATCAATTTATTGATTATGTCTGTTTATCAGTTAGGCTAACATCATAATCAATAAAGAGATATAGGTCTCCATGGATATCTCTAATGACCAGGGATGACCCAGAAACTGGTTCAGGAAGCTTAATAGAGTTTTAGGAGCTCATTATTCACTGCCTCCCTTGAATATTCCAAGTCATTCGTAATTGACAAATAGCTAATTAAAAGGTGGTCCATCAAACAATCTACCCCTCCTCATACGGATATCATAGGGAATACGTACATTGGAAAAGGACCCTTGTCTCCATTTATTAACTAAATTATGTTAAAAAGAAAGACATTCTTTGGAATTCCAAAGGACAAAGAAAATGCAAAAAGCAGTGTACTGCATATCCAGATGCTATACAGGAATACACAGTAATTTTCCTAATATGATATAAGATTTAATATATTATATGAAATATAAATTCTCCCACAATGGGACCTCTGGATCATAGGGTATAAATCTCTGGTTACCTTCTTAGCATAATTCCAAACTGCTTTCCCAAACAGGTGAGCTGATTTGTAGATCTACCCTTTCTATCTTAGTGTCTATTTTTCCATTATTTTTCCATTGCTCATTATCAAACATTGGTTATTTCTATTTTTTATCTTTGCTAATTTGCTGAATATGAAGTGAAACTTCCAAACTGTTTTGTTTTCCTTTTCTCTTGTTGTTAATGCTTTGGAGGAATCTTTATTATTGTGATTGTCTACTTTTTTAGTAAAATATACAGAATATATTTTCTTTTTTTTTTCACCCTTACCTTTTGTCTTAGAATTGATACTAAGGATGAGTTCCAAGATAGAAGAGAGGTAAGGGCTAGGCAATTGGATTTAAGTGACTTGTCTTGGGTCACACAGCTAGGAAGTGCATGAGGCCAAATTATAACCCAGGACCTCTTGTCTCCAGGCCTGGCTCTCTATATACTGAGTCACCTAGTGCCCCTGAATACATTTTCAACAAATTACAAATGGAATTTTTTAAACAAAAGAATTTTTTGTAGGCTTATTCCAAAGTAAATGGATAGCTGAAGAAATAATGAGGAAATACACCTTTCTCTTCTTAGCAGAGAGTTTGGAAGCTATGGAACTGGAATATGGTGTCCAAGGTCAGATATAGAAGTTCTTGGTTGGCCTTGAATAAATACTTTAAAAAAACCAGGATGCAGAAGGGACTGGCCAATAGGAGCCCCCTTCCTTGAGTCTCCTGCAGTTCTCTACATCAGGGCTGGGGTAGTCTGCTTCGAAGCACATATAATTGAAAGACCCTGTTCCCTGATACAGAACATGAGCCAGGATTCTATAACTATTCCCTGTTTGCTTATTGTGTCATGAAGAGATTCCGTTTGGTTGGCTGATGAGCATGAAATAAGCGTCCATACAGACTGACCCAATCAGTTTCCTTTTTCCTAGTAGGAATTAAAACAACATTTGTTTAAGTTTCTGTGTGGGAAGAAAGGTATAGTCAGCACCAGTGTTATGTCCCCTAACTGGACCCACATTTCAGTATGATCTTATGGCATTTAGAGTAATCTCAAGCCTGTGATCAGGAAGGCTCATCTTTTTGAGCTCAAATCTGACCTCAGACAGCTACTAGCTGTGTGATCCTGGGTAAATTACTATAAGATTCTGTTTGCCTCAGTTTCCTTATCTGTAAAATGAGCTGGAAAAAGGAAATGGCAAACCACTCTGGTATCTTTGCCAAGAAATCCCCCAAAGCACCAGACTTCTGAAAAACAACTAAATGACAACATGGCATTTGGCTGTCAGCTAATTTCATTTGCTATTTATTGTTCTGAGGTGAGGGAGTATTGGAGATAGCTATGGCCTTGTGATCTATGAAAACAAAGGAAGGGCATGCTGCCAGAGGCCCATAAAATTAAAGTCCATACCAGAATTTGCTCCATAGCCAAGCCTGGTGAAACATCATCATGGCTCTGAGAACTGACTTGTTTGACCCATCCCAAAAGCAGCTAAGACACCGTGTCCTACAGCAAAGACATGATTTGTCCAAAAACTATGCTACATTCAGAAAATAAACTTGGTGGGACAAATGCCTTGTAGGAACAGCTTGAAATTTGTGCCTGCTCTCTCCAGGGACTGATGAATAAGGAAATATAAGGGCAATAAGGAAGCAAGAAGATGCTTGAGTTTGAGAAAACTTTTTATACTTCAGGGCTTGCTATATATTTTTCAGTAAATATCCCTTTGTAAAAATGAATTGCTATTAATTGTTTAAGTGATATTGAGAAGTTAATCTCTGTGTCAATTAATGACATAGAGGAGATTCTAACTGTAACTGGTGATTGATATTAGGGAGAATACATCAGAATGGAGGCACAAGATAATGGCATTAGTGAAAACCCCCAAATCACCCAGGAATTATTACCCTACGGAAGATGTCTAGCTGCCCAGTTGTGTAAGTAATTCATGTCCGTGCAAGTGGGAGTTGGCATTTGGACCCCTAGAGTCCATAAAAGCTGTACAAGGACAGCTATTGTGGGAAAAAAGGTGAAGAGGAAATGTATGGTGTAAAAATGCAAATTTAATACAAAATAAGATGAATGGATAATTGAAGAATGATATAGGGAAAGTAATATTGTTGCATTCTGCCTATGAGAATGATATCCTGGATAGTATCGCCAAGCTGCCTATACCAAATCAGCAAAATCTCACTTATTGTTGTAAGGATGGAATTTTGAGGAAAGGAGATGATGTCTTCTCCTCCTTTGGTTCCATCTCCTTTCCTCAAAATTCCATCCTTACATTGTTCATAATGAAAGAATAGATGCATTATTGGATCACTTTTGTCTTATAATCCTTCTTTGTTTCCCAATTTCTTATGGTACTAAATCCATTCTAAATAAGGAATCTCACTCATTTAAGAATTTGCTTTCACCCTAACTGATGACATCTTGCCCATGCCCCCAAACAACCAAACTTTACTTTCTTTTTGTTCCAGTCTGTGACCATGTTCATCTGCTTCTTACTAATTTAAACTACTATATCTTCCATATGCCAGACCATTCTCATTTGATCCTGCAAAAGACACCTGCTTTAGCGGTACTTAGGTGGACATTTCTTACCTGTGTGACCCTGGATAAGTCACTTAATCCTAACTTACTGCTCCTTACTGCTCTTCTGCTTTGGGACCAACATTCAGAATTGATTCTAAGATAGAAGATAAGGGTTAAAAAACTTTTTTTAATGTCACTAGTTCTAGATGACTTCTATTCCAAAGAGCTTCTTCAAGCACATTAAAAAGAACAATAGCTAGCATTTGTGTAATACTTTGTTTCCAAAGTGCCTAGAGATATTAACTCATTTGATTTTTTAACAACTCTGGGAGGAAGGTTCTATCATTATCTTCATTTTACAGATGAAGAAACTGAGAGAAATAGCAATTAAGTGACTCACTCAGAACCACACAGGTAGTGATCTAGGGCAATATTTGAACTCAGGTCTTCCTGATTCCAAATCCAACACTCTATCCACTGTGGCAATTTGCTGCCTATTAAACTTGAATATATATGTGGGGCTATTATTTTTCTGCCTGACAAATTGCTGTTTGAATCTTTACTATACTTAACCTCAGCATCTCTGTGAATCTTCTTAGTTATTAAATAGGTTTTAGTTAAATATTTCTATCAAATAGTTCTAATAAATTATGTATTAAATAATTATATTAAATAGTTCTCATTCTTTGGGCTAGGCCTGAATTTCCTGGTGGTGCTTATTCTGCTCTAAATGAGACAGGTGGTGAGCTGCTCCTGACTCTACTATGCTGATTATCTTGGGTGGGGAGAGGATCGGGATCAGGAAGCAACTTCCAGAATTATCATGATAGACTCCTAAACTGTCCTTTCCTTCCTAAAATGCTTGGGGAGGAGTCTATTACAATGCAGGACTGAAAAACCAACTGTAATTCTCATGGGCTTTATTTCTTGATCTTGAGACCATGGAGAGAGGACGAGTGTAGATATTGGGATTAAATTACCCCTGAGGTGTCTTCCAGGTTATGATTCTGTGTTTTTGTTCTGAATCTGATTTCTTCCTTGTAAAGGGATCAGGGGATGGGAAGTGTAAACTGTTTTCATGCACTGTCCTTCTCTATCTTGGAAGCTTTTGGAAGGCTGGATCATCTTTTGGTTCTCCTACAACCTAGTACTATTCTAGGGCTAGAAGTAAGGAATCCACATGCAAACTAATTGAACTGAATTGCCAGGTCTGTATGAAACTTTGTTGATTTACTTAAGAGGCGGAAGGGATAGTGTAAGCTTGCAATAGAGAATATTAAATATTTACTCTAGGTTTATGTTAGAGCTCTCCTCCTTTTCTTTCTTTTTTTCTTTTTCAGAACCTCTGCTTTTAGCAAAATAAACACTGCAGAAAGGGAATCTACACAATAAAATGAATCAACACTGAAGGTACTACAACTTTTGATGAATGCATAGCTTTCGAAAGTGCTTTGGACAGCTCTCAATCCCTCTCAGAGGCTTATTTTTTATTTGAAAAAAAAGTTTGAGTTAATATTTTTAAAACTTTCCTAAAACTTGATCTGTAGAAGGACTAATAGTTTATCTCACTTGTAAAGGTCTGAGCATATCGGAGAGCAAAAATAGCTCAATTTAAATTCACAATGGAGATCTGAATGTTTGCTCATAGGGTGCTTTTGAATTAGGTTTTGATTACTCTGAAATATAGTTTTACATCTTGTTCCTTCTTCCTAAGGACAGCTTAACAAGAACATTGCTGGTAGCTTATTTTGTGTAAGATTAGTATTAAGAAAAGGAATAGAACAGAGAAGGTTATTTTTCTAAAAAGTTGGGCAGAGATCGTGTCACCTCCTTGGTGGTAAAACAACAAATATTCTATCATTGAGGAAGATTTGTCTTGGAGAGCAAGCATTCAGCAATGCCAGAAGCCCCCACAGAACATTCTTATATGACAATGGTAAAAAGCAGTCTGGATGGAAGGATTCTGTCGGTCTGATTCACCGCCACTGGAACAGTGACCTTGTGGGAGGCAGGGCTATATTTCAATTGCCTGTTCTATTAAATGCTTATAACCTTGCCATGAGAAGCAAGCTGTGTAGCATGATGGAGATAGTGTTGGCCTAAATTCAAGTCCTGTTTATAACATATAGTGAATGGATGACTCTGAGTGAGGTCGCTTAACCTCTTAGAACCCAAAGGAAACTTTCTAAGACTTAAAGTTACAGACAATTTCCAATTCTGCCTCAGTAAGGGTTATCATCCTGATTGAAATAGCTCTGGACCTGTTGTGGCCAGTATCCCATTGTCCTACACATTTTTTTATTCCTTGGCTGCCTGGAACCCGCTTCCTTTACTGAACTACCTCTTTTCTCTGGAATCTGTTCCATTATGAAACTTCCAATTTCACAGTTGATTTGCTCCTCTCTCCAAGTGCTCTCAAGGAGGTGGGAAACCAGTCAGAGGCTCTCTTTCCATTCCCAACAGAAAAATATAAACTCCTCTGACCTTAAGTTGCCAGAGTTGTTCAAAACAAGCAGCTTTTCTCTAAACCCGGTGGTCTTTAAAGTGGATGTAGCCATGGCATGACACCAAGTGGCTTATGATCAAACCAAGGAAAGAGTATACTAGTAAATGCTTAATAATTATGGTCTGGGGATCAGCTAAGTGGCTCAGTGGATTGAGAGCCAGGCCTAGAGATGGGAGATCCTGGGTTCAAATTTGACTTCAGATACTTACTAGCTATGTGACCCTGGGCAAGTGACTTAATCCCAATTCCCTAGCCCTTACCATCCTTCTACCTTGGAACCAATACACAGTATTGTTTTTTTTAAAGTAAGGATTTTAAAAAATGAATAACTATGATCTGGGTGGTGGAGGAATGTGTGTAACATACTTTTAAACTTAATCTTTATTATTAACACTTTCTTAAATTAACATAATTAACAAAACAAATTAAGCCCTAGTTTGTAGGAGTTACTTATTTCTGAGCTATAAAATTACCCTGGAAATTTAACAATGGACTCTTGCCAAGTAGCTTGAGCATATCCCTGGTATATCCCACCCCTTCCACAATGCCCCATTGCGGGACTGCTCTTCAAGGCAATTATAGCTTCCTCCCTTTGTGGCTCCCCAATTTTTTTCCCCTTATATCAAGCCCTTTGGACTATTAAAACCTAAGCCTTGGTACCTACATTAGTAGCTACATAACTGCTACTGGGAATATCTGCACATATACCACTAATACCTCCATTTACCTCCTGTCCCCCTGCCACTTTGAAGCTTTAATAGGCACTCTTTGGAAGGAAGGTTAGGCAAACCAGGACAGTGACCAGTGAGTAAGAATGCCAACCTCTTTTCTAATGGGCTAGAATTGCACAGAATGAGCAAGGTGTGCATACTTTACAATCTGTAGTGCATATCTTACATTATCTGTCCCATTCCCCCTCACACCTAGTCTACCCATATTCTAAATTCCCCTTTTGTATTGAGGACATTAACATCCATGAAGTTATCCAGATTTGCAATCTTGGTATCATCCTCAACAACTTGCTTTGACTCAGACCACATATAAAAGCAATTGCCAGATCTTCTTGTACCTATATCCATGACATCAAAAATGGAAAAGGACCTGTTTATACAAAAATATTTATAGCTGTTCTTTTTGTGGTGGTAAAGAAATGGAAACTAAAGGGAGGTCCTTCAGTCAGGGAATGGCTAAACAAATTGTGGTATATGATGGTGATAGAATACTATTGTGCTATATAAGGAATGATGAATAGGATGATTTCAGAAAGAGCTGGAAAGACCTCCACGAATTGATGCAGTGTGAAGTGAGCAGAACCAGTAGAACATTATACACAGTAATAGTAATATTGTGAAACGATCAAATTGGATACACTTTGATACTAACAACAATACAACAATCCAGGACAATTTTGAGGGACTTATGAAAAAAAGAATACTATCCACCTCCAGAGAAAGAATTGTTGGAGTAGAAATATAGATGAAAACATACGATTTATCACTTATTTGTGTATATGTTTTAATAGGATTGTTTACTTAAAAATGAATAATATGGAAATATGTTTTGCATGATAATATGTGTGTAACCTAGAAAAAAACATATCCATGGCATCTCTTTTATCCATTGTCTTCTCTCTGTTTACATATCCAGTCATTTCCTTCAGGCCTTGATCATCTACTTCCAATTGCATTAGCTTCCCATTTGTTTGCCTTTCCTTATATTTCTCCTTTCATGTTGTCAAAGAAATTTTCTTTAAAAAAAGTCTGAAAATGTTCCCCCTCAGGCAATAAACTCCAGTAACTAACTAAATACCTTTTCGATCACATATTAACTCCTTTCTTTGGCATATAAAGCCTTTCGTAGCCTAGATGATACCTACTCTTCTGATTCACAATATATTATTCCCTGTCCTACATCCTATATTCCAGATGAACTGATATTTTTGCTGTACCTCACACTCACACAAAAACACAACCAAAATATTCAACCATGAATAGTAAATTAAGATATGAGAACCATCAGAATCAGGTGAAAAAAAGGAATAGATTTATGTTGAAAACATTCTGCTAGGAAAAAAATCAGAAACAATTAACTTTTGTTGGTTTTGATATTATGTATGGGGGATATATCTACATGTAGACTCCCACCAAAAAGCTATTGTGGATACTTCTAGGCAAGAAGGCAGATTGCCCAGCTTCCACGTACTTACTTCAGAAAAAAAGCTGAGATTGTACCAGAACAATCGATAATGATCAAGAAATCTATTGAGAAAATATAGTGAGTGACTTCTCCTATCCTACCATTGTACAAAAAGTCAGTCAAGTGCCCAAAGGCCACAGGAAAAGAGCCACCAGCAAAGCTAGAACAAAGGCAAAACTAACCTTTTGGTATGACATGCCAGAGACACATATTGCCTGCCCTTGACCTCTATGACCCTCTTCAGCAAGATTAGATGCCCTCTGATCTCCCTATAGAAATAAACCCAAAGTCCAAGGTGGAGACACTGGATATCCCAGAGAGTAAAAGAGACTAGAGTTATAGTGCAATACTCAAATCAGGACAGCTCATGCCTAGGGATCAGAAGTCCTTAGCATTATGTTCCAAGATACCAGAGAAGACACTAATGTTCAAAGATCCAGAGAGAGTCAGCACTGGAACCCAGGTGACCTAGGGTGAGACCAAACAGAGCTGACCTTTCCACCCCTAATAGTGGCAATGGGTGATGCCTAGTCCGGGTATATAGCCTCAATTTAGGAATTAATTCTGGAGAGATGAATAAGCCAAAAGAAAAATCAAGAGTAAAACTTTATGATAGAAATACAGATCCTTTGAAAGACAGAATGAATAACTGCTATTACTTTAAGCAGTGGCTATAGAGGAAAAGTGCATTTCCTATTAGGACCACATGGATCTCTAGAAGAAATTAAGCAAGAGTTTTACAAAATGAAATAAAAGCTCTAGGAAAGAATTGGAAAAAATAGTTAAGAAAACAAAATCGACATCCTAAAAACTAGAATAGACAAAACAGGAATCAGTAGTCCCACAAGACGGCAAGAATGTTAAAACAAAACCAAGCATTGAAAAAATAGAAAAAGGATATAAAAATCTGATAATAAAAACAACTGATTGGGAAAACAAATCTGAGATATAATTCAAGAGTCATTGAACTTCCACAAAACTGTGATTTTGTTTTTAAAGTTTGGCTCTATATTTCAAGAAGGATAAATAAAAATTTCTAGATCTATTAGAATCAGAAGGCAAAAAAAGAGTCCACTGATACCTTCCTGGTATAAACCTGCAAAAGAAAAGTCCTACTAATGTCATAGTCAAAATCCAGAACTCATATGTTAACAAAATATGCTGCAAGTATCCAGAAAAAGTTCAAATACCAAGGAACCATGGTTAGAATCATGTAAGACTTAGTAGCTTCCATCACAGATCAGAGGAGATCTTGGAATACAGTATTCCAAAGCAAAAGTCATACAATCAAGAATAACTTACTCTGAAAAGCTAAATATAATCCTAAAGGAACAAAAATGAATGTTTAATGGAATTGTGGATTTTCAAGCATTTCTGAAGAAAAGAGTAGAGTTGAATCAGGCCTTTGAAATGCAAACATAAGTCAAGAGAAAATGGGACCCCTGTTGCATGTTGGAAGCTAAAATATTGGAGTAAAGGATGCTCACTCCCCTGATCTCTCAATATATATGCACACACAAAGAAAAATAAATCACCTCAAAACAAAGGAAAACTGGAGGAACACATGTCACTGGGGCAAGAAGAGAGAATAGTTCAGGCAGCACGACATCTGTGAGAACCAGCAGAACTTGGAGTAGCCCAAACGTGCCACCACAATGCAGCCACAGAACTGGTAGGTGCCCAGCCCAAGCCAACATACACAGTTATAGAAGGCAGGAAACTCTGCATTCCCAAGAGGCAGCAGAACCCTGAGGCTACAAGCTAGCTGAGAAAGGGATCAACTAAGTGGTAGGAAATCCCTGACTCCCAGTGGCTGCAGAGGGCCTGAGGCAGCAGAGACCAGAACAAGGGACCTGCCCAACCCAAGCCAGTCAGCAGGGACAGGGAAGTAGCAGAACAGGAACCAACCCAGTCCAAGAAACAGAGGAATGGCTAACACAGGGTGCTGAACATAGTTGGACAATATAGCTGCAAACCACCCCACAGCAAGCCAGCAGGGCCATCTCCTCAACAGAACCACTCCAAGTGCCAGAGAAGAAAACTCTGCAAGTTTGGAGCTGTGCACCCATTATCCTAAGAATAGATATAAAAGGTAATGGGAAAAAAAAGAGAAATGAGACTTGTCTATTTTTAGCTAATCAAATCAAGAACTTAAAGTACCCCTACTTACCAATAAGTATGAGAGTTCACAAGTCACTTAGAAGAGTAAGTGTAAATTCCAAAAGCCACTACCCCTCCCCGCCACACACACACACCTTGGGCAGTGTTAGGCAAATTGAAAGACTGCCATTGGTTTCTGTGAAGGAGGAGTGACAGGAAGTGACGTGTAAAAAAAAGGTATAAAAAGAGACCGTCATGGTCTGGGAGATTCATTCCCTTTCTGGCATTTGGAGAGATTGGTTCTGGAGATCCCTGCCTTGGCTTGGAGGAGGTTGTGTTGGTGGAACTCTGACTGAAGATACCACCAGGACTTCTGGCTGAGGATTACTGGGAAATCCACATGGGGACAAGGGACATGGGGAAGCCCCTGTGGGGCTGAGCCTCACTTTATCAAGAAGATTAGTAGGCTTGTTAAAATTTGTCTCTTTAGCTATATTTTTCCACTTTCACTCTTTCCACCTCTTTGTAAGTAAAGCTGCTAGAAGACATTTTGACTTAAGCAATAATATTTTAAATTTGACAACCATAATATTACTTTCTAACTGTCATATTTAGCATAAACCCCAAATTTAAACTCTTACAGACTGCAATAGGTGTTGGGGTTGAATGGTCTCAATCAGCTCCTCTTAAACTATGGTGCAGGAGAAATCACTAGGAGTCTTCTAAATCCCTTCAGGGGGTTTATTAGGTTAAAAGTATTTTCATAAGATTAAGATATTTTCATTTTTAATATGGTAAATATCAACATTTATAACACATAAACAAAAGCACTTGGGAGTCTTCAAAAATTTAGAAAGAATTCAGGGGTCCTCAGACCAAAAGTTTGAGGACCCCTGGTCAAAATGAACAATTTAAGCCATAGGAATGACTTACTTACATTGTCCTTTGTTCTTTGCTAATTGTCCCAGGACATGTAGCCACTCCAGTTATCAGAGTGCTATATAAGTGATTTCTATAACTCTTAGAACCACTATGGGTCTGACAAGCCAACCACATGGCCAAGTAATTGTTAAGGTTGTGTCAAAATCAACATGTCTACATCCATTTGCAACATTCAGGTGATTTTTTTGTTGATGGCCTTCAAATCAATGAATGAAGTATTTTAGAAGCATTTACTAAGTGCAAGCACTGGGCTAAGACCTTGTAATATAAATTTAAAAAGTAAGACAGTTTCTGCTCTCAAGGAGCCCAAATTCTAATGGGGAGGAGATAAGACAAATGAAAGGTTTCAGCTGAAAGCCAGATGGAAAAATCCCATGGTCCTTAGAGTGCAATGCAAAACAGATGGTAAAAAGTCAAGGCAGATAATCTCTCTTTTCCTGGAATTGTCATTCTAAAGTTGAATCTATATCAGTAACAGACACACACACACACAAATACATATATATGTATAGGTGTATATATATATATATATATGTATTTTTTACATGTAGCAATACATGTAAATGTAAACGATAATATTGGTAGAGGGGTACTCAATTTGTAGTCAGAAGGCCCAGGGTTTGAATCTTCAGATAGCTTGTGTGAGCCTAGGCAAGTCTCTTAAACTCTCTGGGCCTCATTTGAAAAAAAAAATGAGGATAGAAGACCTCTAAGATCCTTTCTAGCTCTAAATCTACAATCCTCTTTGTTCCTTTTGAAATATAATCATACGCATTATCTGGAGCATTTCCAAACAATTGATCTGATATGTATGTATGTATGTATGTATATATCTTTTCTCTTTCTTTCTTGGCTATCCATGGCCACAGAAGATGGTACTGAAGTTAAGCAGAATGCAAATTTTACCTTGACAGACAATCTAGAGGTTTTTGTCTGGAAAATTCATCTCAGAGGTAACACATATTTGTTCAACTGACTGACTAGAAGTTGAAATGAAATGGTGAGTTTAATTTGGTCTGTGAAAAGCTCCACAATCAAATGGCTTATTTTAAAAGAAAATCTCCAACTGTTCATTTGACTTTGTACAGACCACTCAAAACATCCTGCAGTGATACATATTAATGCACAGAGACACATGGATAATTAAATAACAGCAATAAATGTAAAAAGTCAATTAAATATTTACAGTACATAAAAGTTCAACTGGTTGGGTTAGCTATACATCTTCTAGGAGAGAAATTCCTCTGGGTCTCAGCGAGTTATAGTATGCTCATGGTGAAAGTTTCTGTCTAGACAGTATTCATAACTAGGGCAGTAGAAAATTATCTATTTCTCCTTACTTCCACCTCTTGGCTTCCCTGGCTTCGTTCAAGACTTAATTCAACCCCCCACCTTCTTCAGAAGACTTTTCTTGGTCCCTTCTACTAATATGCCTTCTTTCTGAGATTACTTTCATTGACACCATACCTATCACTTATGTAGGGCAGCTAAGAGGTATAGTGGATAGAGCACCAGACCTAGAATTAGAAGGCTCTTCTTCCTGAGTTAAAATCTGGCCTCAGACATTACTAGGTATATGACTCTGGTGAAATCATTTAACCTTGTTTGCCTCAGTTTTCTCATCTGTAAAATGAGCCAGAGAAAGTAATGGCAGACTACTCCAATATCTTTGCCATGAAACTCCAAATGGGGTTGTGAAGAGCTGGACATGATTGAAATACGACTGAACATCATTTATGTACAGTTTTTTGCTTATTGTCTCCTCCATTAGAAGTTTAGTTCTTGAAGGAAGGGATCATAAATATTTTTGCCCTTCCTTTCTTAAGGGCAGAAACTATGCCATTTTTATAATTAAGATCACTTATGTCTTATAGCACAGTGCATTGCACAAAGTAGGTACTTAATAAGTATTTATTCAATTAACAGGCTGTGTTCAGTTAGTCAGTGACAATATGGTCACTCTTGGGGTGGAGGGCACCAAATTCTTAAAAGGTACAGGGTGCCCAGACATCTAAGTATTTATTTTTTTCCTTACCTATTGCCATATGTCACAGCTCCGTAGAATACCTGGAGTTTAGATTATTAGTAATAACATTGCTTATGAAATGAGACACTTTAAAACAAAGCAGAAAACCACAGTGTAAGTACAAAAAAAAAACCAAACAAGTTAGCTTTATAGGCCCCAAAAAGTGATAGCAAAGTGGATAGACTATGGACCTGGAGACAGGAAAACCTAGGTTCAAGTTTAATCTCAGAAACTTTCTAGCCATGTAACCCTGGGCAAGTCACTTCACTTTTTGTTTGCCTCAGTTTCCTCAGCTATAAAATAATGGCACCTACCTCCCAGGATTTTTGTGAGGATCAAGTGAGATAATATTTGTTAAGTGATCTGACACATAGTAGATAGTTAACAATTATTAAAAGAGCCCATCCAAATTCAGAAATTCAAAATGAATTCAGTCCCTGAATAATACCAACTCCAAGTTCTCAGTTTTGAACAGATAGCCAAGACATTCATTTATGTCTATATAAAGACTTTCTTCTGATATCCAGTGAATGTTATTAGCAAATCACTATACACAAAGAACCCCAATTTTATTGGATTCTTGTCCATTTTGCTAGTCACTAATGTTTATAAAGCATAGGTTTGTATGGGTCGTGCAAAGAGGACTAGCATCTCTGGTGTGAAGGGTTGCCAAATACTTTTTAGGATTCCTTACCCATTCACTTTTGGTGTCCACCTACTACCCAGCTCAGTGATGGGCAACCTTTTGAGCTTGGTGTGTCAAGATTCACTAAAAAACCAAGCATAACTCAGGTGGTGTGGCACTTCGAGAAAAAAACACCATAATTTCGCAATATTTATAGTTTAAATAACAAAAATGTATAATTGTAATATTTAAAATTTTTATTTAACTTTTAATTAAAATTTAATAAACCAAACCTGTTTAAAATAATATAAAAATATAATAATAATTATTATTAATAATAAAATTAAAAACCTGTATTTAATAAACCAAAATAGGTAAATTAATATAGGTAGAATTATCATCTATAGTGCACAGAGTGTCTAGACTATACTACAGCAAATGTTTCGTCCTCAGCATGTGGCCCCATAATTCTTTGTAATGTAGCCCCATGCGGCTGCATGTCATCAAAAATGGCTATGCATGTCAGTGCTGACATGCGTGTCATAGGTTTGCCATCATCAACCTAGCTCTTATCTATGGCTCAGAGAAGCTGTAGCATGCATAAGCAGCCACATCCCAGTAATTTGGCAGACAGATTAGACCAGGTTGAGAGTAAATGATGAGCCTTAGATTTATCAGCAAATTAGGGGAATATCTATTCCAAGCATGTGAAGATTTCTCCCAGTGGAACAGGTGAATGAAAATAATTTGTTTCAACAACCATAAAGGTATCTGGAGCAGGCACTATGGAATATTTAGAGCTTGGGCAGATATTAAAGATGTCTAGGTCATCCCCTGTGTCTTGAGCCTTCACCAGTCAACCTCATCCTTATTTTGTCACTGGACTTTGATGACTGAAAGAGAAAGTAAGTCTGATGACTTTGTGCAACTCTGCTCCACTATAATCCAATTCACAGATGGTTCAAGATATCACTCATCATGATGTCATTGGGTCTTTTTGAAAATAAAGGACCAACAACAACAACAATGAAGCATGATTTCAATGAATCATGTTTCCAAAGTCTCTCAACTCATTTCAGTTTGATAATGTAGGCGGTCAGTGACTAATCTCCCATGAATTGATTTAAACATATTTCTTTTCAGCTAGATGGTGTTAAAGCATCAGATTTAGTCCAATTATTCTTCTCTGAGCCTGGTATGCATTCTTTCTCTCCTCTTACAAAATCTTGAAATGCTGGGATCCACTTTTGATTTATCCTTGCTTTTCCTATTTTTCTTTGTAATGTTTATTATATTCACCTTCTTTTGTCCAGTCATACTGGCACCTCCTTCAAGTTCACATTGCTACTGGACTACTCCAAGCTGAACTACTCAAAAGCCCTCTTAGTTGACTTCCTTAATTCTATTCTCTCCTCTGGCCAGTCCATTCTGCACACTATTTTCAGACTGATCATCCCAAAGTAAGGATTTTAACTAATGATTCTATGAGATATTAAGAAACAATAAAACAAAGTCAAAAATTGAAAAAAATTGAAAAATAGATTCAATATTTTGTTGGAAAAACAATTGACCTAGAAAATAGATCAAGGAGAGATAATTTAAGAATTATTGGATCACCTGAAAGCCATGATCAAAGAGAGAGTCTAGATGTCATATTTCAAGGAATTGCCAAGAAAAACTGNTATGTAGGGCAGCTAAGAGGTATAGTGGATAGAGCACCAGACCTAGAATTAGAAGGCTCTTCTTCCTGAGTTAAAATCTGGCCTCAGACATTACTAGGTATATGACTCTGGTGAAATCATTTAACCTTGTTTGCCTCAGTTTTCTCATCTGTAAAATGAGCCAGAGAAAGTAATGGCAGACTACTCCAATATCTTTGCCATGAAACTCCAAATGGGGTTGTGAAGAGCTGGACATGATTGAAATACGACTGAACATCATTTATGTACAGTTTTTTGCTTATTGTCTCCTCCATTAGAAGTTTAGTTCTTGAAGGAAGGGATCATAAATATTTTTGCCCTTCCTTTCTTAAGGGCAGAAACTATGCCATTTTATAATTAAGATCACTTATGTCTTATAGCACAGTGCATTGCACAAAGTAGGTACTTAATAAGTATTTATTCAATTAACAGGCTGTGTTCAGTTAGTCAGTGACAATATGGTCACTCTTGGGGTGGAGGGCACCAAATTCTTAAAAGGTACAGGGTGCCCAGACATCTAAGTATTTATTTTTTTCCTTACCTATTGCCATATGTCACAGCTCCGTAGAATACCTGGAGTTTAGATTATTAGTAATAACATTGCTTATGAAATGAGACACTTTAAAACAAAGCAGAAAACCACAGTGTAAGTACAAAAAAAAAACCAAACAAGTTAGCTTTATAGGCCCCAAAAAGTGATAGCAAAGTGGATAGACTATGGACCTGGAGACAGGAAAACCTAGGTTCAAGTTTAATCTCAGAAACTTTCTAGCCATGTAACCCTGGGCAAGTCACTTCACTTTTTGTTTGCCTCAGTTTCCTCAGCTATAAAATAATGGCACCTACCTCCCAGGATTTTTGTGAGGATCAAGTGAGATAATATTTGTTAAGTGATCTGACACATAGTAGATAGTTAACAATTATTAAAAGAGCCCATCCAAATTCAGAAATTCAAAATGAATTCAGTCCCTGAATAATACCAACTCCAAGTTCTCAGTTTTGAACAGATAGCCAAGACATTCATTTATGTCTATATAAAGACTTTCTTCTGATATCCAGTGAATGTTATTAGCAAATCACTATACACAAAGAACCCCAATTTTATTGGATTCTTGTCCATTTTGCTAGTCACTAATGTTTATAAAGCATAGGTTTGTATGGGTCGTGCAAAGAGGACTAGCATCTCTGGTGTGAAGGGTTGCCAAATACTTTTTAGGATTCCTTACCCATTCACTTTTGGTGTCCACCTACTACCCAGCTCAGTGATGGGCAACCTTTTGAGCTTGGTGTGTCAAGATTCACTAAAAAACCAAGCATAACTCAGGTGGTGTGGCACTTCGAGAAAAAAACACCATAATTTCGCAATATTTATAGTTTAAATAACAAAAATGTATAATTGTAATATTTAAAATTTTTATTTAACTTTTAATTAAAATTTAATAAACCAAACCTGTTTAAAATAATATAAAAATATAATAATAATAATTATTAATAATAAAATTAAAAACCTGTATTTAATAAACCAAAATAGGTAAATTAATATAGGTAGAATTATCATCTATAGTGCACAGAGTGTCTAGACTATACTACAGCAAATGTTTCGTCCTCAGCATGTGGCCCCATAATTCTTTGTAATGTAGCCCCATGCGGCTGCATGTCATCAAAAATGGCTATGCATGTCAGTGCTGACATGCGTGTCATAGGTTTGCCATCATCAACCTAGCTCTTATCTATGGCTCAGAGAAGCTGTAGCATGCATAAGCAGCCACATCCCAGTAATTTGGCAGACAGATTAGACCAGGTTGAGAGTAAATGATGAGCCTTAGATTTATCAGCAAATTAGGGGAATATCTATTCCAAGCATGTGAAGATTTCTCCCAGTGGAACAGGTGAATGAAAATAATTTGTTTCAACAACCATAAAGGTATCTGGAGCAGGCACTATGGAATATTTAGAGCTTGGGCAGATATTAAAGATGTCTAGGTCATCCCCTGTGTCTTGAGCCTTCACCAGTCAACCTCATCCTTATTTTGTCACTGGACTTTGATGACTGAAAGAGAAAGTAAGTCTGATGACTTTGTGCAACTCTGCTCCACTATAATCCAATTCACAGATGGTTCAAGATATCACTCATCATGATGTCATTGGGTCTTTTTGAAAATAAAGGACCAACAACAACAACAATGAAGCATGATTTCAATGAATCATGTTTCCAAAGTCTCTCAACTCATTTCAGTTTGATAATGTAGGCGGTCAGTGACTAATCTCCCATGAATTGATTTAAACATATTTCTTTTCAGCTAGATGGTGTTAAAGCATCAGATTTAGTCCAATTATTCTTCTCTGAGCCTGGTATGCATTCTTTCTCTCCTCTTACAAAATCTTGAAATGCTGGGATCCACTTTTGATTTATCCTTGCTTTTCCTATTTTTCTTTGTAATGTTTATTATATTCACCTTCTTTTGTCCAGTCATACTGGCACCTCCTTCAAGTTCACATTGCTACTGGACTACTCCAAGCTGAACTACTCAAAAGCCCTCTTAGTTGACTTCCTTAATTCTATTCTCTCCTCTGGCCAGTCCATTCTGCACACTATTTTCAGACTGATCATCCCAAAGTAAGGATTTTAACTAATGATTCTATGAGATATTAAGAAACAATAAAACAAAGTCAAAAATTGAAAAAAATTGAAAAATAGATTCAATATTTTGTTGGAAAAACAATTGACCTAGAAAATAGATCAAGGAGAGATAATTTAAGAATTATTGGATCACCTGAAAGCCATGATCAAAGAGAGAGTCTAGATGTCATATTTCAAGGAATTGCCAAGAAAAACTGTCCAGATATCATAGAACTAGAGAAATGGAAAGAATCTACTGATTGCCACCAGAAAGAGATCCCAGAATTTGATCTTATTGAACCTCAGACAGTTCTCTAGCCTATTAAGTCACACTTTCTGACATTGACAGAAAGCTTCAAAGACTCTAATACTATAAGTGGTCATAAAAAACACAGGTCTGAAATTTTAAATTATACACATACACACATAACACATATGTTTGTGTGCAAAGATATAGATACTGTAGTGAGGAATTTAGGATATTGATTAAGTATTGATTAAAATAAGATATTTGATAAAGAGATGTCTGAGGGTACAGGCAAGGCAGAGTGTTGGGCATGAGACCAGAACTTGGAAGGAGGAACACAGGGAAAGGTTCTGACACTTAGTATGGTCCACTCACTGACTGAGGGTCTTTCTCTCTTACTGCTGGTGGAGGAAGACATCTGAGATTTTGTTCTGTACTAGTGAGAGGGAAGAGAGAACTCTGAAACCCATCTGAAGAGGTTTTCTACTTTCCTGACTGAGAGAAATCATCTCTAAGAAGAAGCTGATAGATCTGCTTTGCTGGAGAACAGTTTTAGAGAAAGAAAGGCTGAAGGCTGGTTGCCTGGATTCTAGTCATACCAGGATGACTTATGTTCAGTTAGCAGCTGCCCTCTTGGCTGACTGAATCTATATATACTTGGAAACATCTTTATTAAAATAAGTTAATTGAATAAGGATTTTAGTTAGATTATAGTCAGATAGCGTTTTGGGTTTTTTTTTTTAAATAAGTGTTAGGCATATTTAGTGTAGCTAGAAGAACTGAAGGCTTCACCGTGAGGCAAACTTAGATGGTGGGTAAAAAGTTAGTTCCATGTTAGTGTTAAGATTTCCTTGCTATTAATCCTTATGCCTATGTCTTTTAATTATAAATAAATAGATTTTTATGAATTTTTAGTCTCCAAGTAAAGTGCATACTGGCCTGGTGAAGGGAAGCCCCTCCTGGCTTTCCTTCTGAGGGGAGAACTAAAAGATATGTTTGTGACCAACAACAAAGTATCTTACCACAGCCTCCCTTTCACAACAACACAGATAATCTCAACACTTCAGTTTGGTGATCCAGGTAGGAGTCAGGAAGACTTGGGTTTGTATCTAACCTCAGACACTTCTTGGCTGTATGACCCTGGGAAAGTCACTTAACCTCAATTGATATAGCTTCAGAAAACATTGGTTAAAGAGAATCAAGTAAATATAATTCAGCAGGTTATATTTGGTGGGTCCTTTCAATTACAGTGTCTGCATACTGTATCTTCGTTTCCTTGACCCTGTTTAGTAATGTTGGGAGCAGCTGTCCCCCATTTATGCTACTTCTTGTTCATCTGTGGCAGAGAGAATTATCCCTCAACACCTTTCCTGCTTTGTACCAAGGTCACATGGGTAGGTTAGAAATATTTCCCTGGAGTAAATGATAGGAGTCATATATTCTGACATCAGATATTTTGGCCTTACAGGAAAGAGGAACAGTCTGAATTAAAGTGGCAATATTTTTTAAAGATTTCACTTAGACAATTTGCTTAATTATATTTTCGTAGTCTGGCACAGTTTAAGTTGTCAGAAATCCAGTCCAGGGAAAAGATTCACAGGGTTCAAGAGTCACAAGAATACCTGTACCTTTTCCTTTCCCAGTAGGGCTTGGCCAAAGTAGAACTTTCTAGTATACATTTTAGGTAAAAGTGACAAGCGAAGCACAAAGGAATAGAAATATATACACCCTCACACAGAGAAGAACCATAGCTGTTCTAGCCAACGTTACATATAACACCCACAAGCATTTGCCAGCATTTCAAATACCCTTCATCTCTCTAAGAGGTAATGAATTCCCTGGTAAGCTGATGAGTCAGATGCCAGCTATGCAGTGTTTCCGGTCCTTGACCTGTGGCTGACCGCCTTGCTTATCTACATGGGCAGCTGGCATTTTGTAGGAACTGTGACTCTGTACAAAACACAGGATGTGGGCAACCAAACTAAAAAATAAAGGGGCAGTTTGTGCTTTGCTTCTGTGATGGAACCCCCATGACTTACAAGCTACATTAATCAAAATAAAGGGATTGTTACTGTCCTTTGCAATGGGTCAGGACAACCTATCTCAGTGGAGAAATAAGCACATCTTTTTACACATACTGGTTTTGATTTGACTTATGGGAAAGGAACAAATGCATCACATTACTGCACATGGACTCAAAATGATTGGGTTTGAATTGGACTTTGCCACTTATTAACTTGAACTTTTGTGACTTTGGGGAAGTTACAACTTCTCTGAACCTCAGTTTCCTCATCTGTAAAATGAGGGGGTTGTTCTAGGTGGCCTTCAAAGTCCATTCCACCTATTAATCTATGTTCTTAAGGTGTAAAAATTTCTTTTGGCCTTTTTCTGTAAATTGAAGAGGCTGGACTTCTAAGGTCCCTTCTAACTCAAAATCTATGATTCTACGTATGACATTTTTCCCAGCAATAAAAGCAAGGACCATTGCCTGGATACCACCATATAGTGAAAAGTCTGAAAGTTGCACAAAGTAAATTTTAAAAAATATCCAATATTCTAGTGGCAATCTTAATTAAAAAAATGAATTTGGAAAAAAAAAGAAAAAAATGAATTTGGGGCAGTTAGGTAATATAAAGCACCAGACTTGGAGTTAGGAGGACCTAGATTCAAATTTGACCTCAGATACTGCCTACCTGTGTGATCCTGGGCAAGTCACTTAATCCCAATTGACTAACCTTTGCTGCATTTCCTTCTTAGAAGTGACACTATGACAGAAATTAATTTTTAATTGGTTTTTATTTCATAGCTTTTAAATAAATAAATAAATAGAAAGTCAAAATTTTCACTCAGCATTAGAAAGCATCCATGATTATTAAACATGAAATGCTCACAGGGAGGGAGAGAGAGAAGGAATAAGCATCATTAAGAATCTTCTATGAGCTAGGCACTATATAAAGTCCCCTATGAATCCTATTATTTGATTACAGTATGTTGAGAATAAAGGAAACAGTCTCTGAATCTGTAAAGGTAAGGATACAGGTAAGGATCTAAGTGAACCCCACTTGACAGAAAATGTGAAGAGGAGGATGTAGGTTTCCCAGTCACTGGCCAGTGCTGGTGAACAACCCATAGCCTAGCTCTCATTTTAGTAGGTTTATACTGCTTCATTTGGGACTATCCAAGCACTCCTCTGCTGCTCACTTAACCCATCTCGTAATTGTAAAAAGTGGTTGTCTTATTTTGGAAAATTCATCTTATCTGTTGCATTTTGATTTCTAATTGGAAAGACAGATGAGAAGCCTAAATGGCAGAGTAAAAAAATTAGGAAAAAACAGCTTTACAACACAGCAAAATTAAGGGAGAAACTATAAGCCAGAAGGAATAAACACAGCTCTTAAGGCTAACATAACCATATTTTGTTGCAGAGTCTTTACAAAGAACACATGCCACGAACATCCCTAAAACTTGGGAAATTTTCATCTTGGCACCTTCCTGGATGCCCATCTGCTACTAAAAACCATAGTCAATGCCTGTGAAAATGAAGGTCTCACAATGAGCATTTGGTAGTGCCATCACCCCTCCAAGGATTACTTACCACCCATCCCATCTTTTCTATGTTGGAGGATTTCCTGAACTGAAATGGGCACCAACTTAGATGCTTAGAAGAGTTATTTAATCATTGTCTAATTAATAGAAGGCATGAGTATTGACCTGAACAGAGGCTCCTAGCCCTAGAAATCATTTAGAGAATTCACTGAAACCACTCAGGAAAGACTTTCTCTAAAAACAAAAACAAACAAAATTACCTCTTCAAAAAGAAATGGCATTCAATCAATCCATATGCAATTATGTTTACTTTGGGCCAGGCATTGAAGAAAGAAAGAAATCAGATAGTTATTTCCTACCCTCAAGGAGCTTAGAGTGTCCCAGGGGACATGTGTACACATATAAATACATACAAAATAAATACAAAGCAAATTTGTAATGAGTGACTAACATTTACAGAAATAAGGAAAGGCCATATGGTGGAAATGGCACTTGAAATGAGATATGAAGGAAATGAGAGATTCTAAAATGTGGAGGTGATGAGGGAATACATTTTAGGCATGGTGGGTATGAAGGGGTGTGTTAGGGACAGTCTATGCAAAGGCACACAGATGGGAGTTGAAATGTTCTGCACCAAAAGCAGCAAAAGGCCAGATTGATTGAACCATAGAATGATTGAAATCAGGCCAACAAGCATCTATTTATTTATTTATTTAAAAAAGAAATTCATTTTTTTAATTAATTAATTTAGGCTGTTTTACTATGGTTACATGATTTATGTTCTTTCTCTCCCCTCCTCCCTCCTGCCTCCTGGAGTCAACGAGCAATTCCACTGGGTTTTACATATATCATTTCAACAAGCATTTTTTATTAAGCACTATTATTATAAAACCTACTAAATTCTAGGTACTCTGCTACAATAACAACAAAAAAACTACTTTCTGTTTTCTAGGAACTCACAGTCTAATGGTAGAGGCAATGTGCAAAAAATTATGTACATGCAAGATACACGTACACACACACACACACACACACACATATATATATATATATATATATTTGATAAATTGGAGATAATCAATGGAGGGAAGGCATTAGCACTAAGAGGGACTCTGAAAGGCTTCTTGTAGAAGGTGAGGCTTTAGCTGGGACATGAAGAAAGCCAGGGAAGCCAGGAGGCAAAGATGAGGATGGAAATTATTAAAGGCTTGGAGACTAGTCAGTGAAACTGCCTGGAATCTGAAGATATGGACTGTTATGTGCAAGGAATAGCAGGGAGGTCAATGGCAATGGCTCAAAGGGCATGTGAAGGGAGCAGCTGGGTAGCTCAGTGGATTGAGAGTCAGACCTAGATATGGGAGGTCCTAGGCTCAAATCCGGCCTCAGCCACTTCCCAGCTGTGTGACCCTGGGCAAGTCACTTGACCCCCATTGCCCACTCTTACCACTCTTCCACCTAGGAGCCAATACACAGAAGTTAAGGGTTTAAAAAATTTAAAAAAAACACAAAGGGCATGTGAAGATGAGTAAAGTATAAGAATGGAAAAAGAAAAAGAAAAGTAAAAAAAGAAAATGGGTAGATCAAGGACTTTAAAAACAAAGAGAAGGTTTTATATTTGATCCTGGAGGTGATAGGGAAACCCTAGCATTTATTGAGGGGTCTGGGGGAAGTGACAGAGTCAAACCTACGCTTTACAAAGATCACTTTGACAACTGAGCTGAGGATGAACAATGACCAATCTCCAAAAGTCCAGATATGAAATGATGAGGGCTTGCACCAGGTTGGTGGCGGTGTCAGAGGAGAGAAGGGTGGCATATACAGAAGAAGGCACTTGGCAACCGATTGGATGTAGAGGGTGAAAGATAGTGAGGAGTCTAGAATGACACTGAGGTTTTGATCCTAGTGATTAGGAAGATGCTTGTGCCATTGACAATAATAGAAAAATTAGGCGTGGACATGGTTGGGAAGAAAGATAATGAGGGCAATTTTGGTCTTGTTGAGTTTAAGATATCTGGGAAAATTCAGTTCTATATGTTGAAAAGGCAGTTGAAGCAAGATGCAAGATCAAAAGCCAAGTTAGGGCTAGATAAATAGATTTAAGAATCATTTGCATAGAGATAATAGTTGTATGCATGGAAGGTGAAGATTACCAAGTATAATGGTATAAAGGGAGAAGAGAAGACAGCCCAGGACAGAGTGTCCCAGGAGAGTGATGTAAAATCAGTCTGGAAAGGTTGGTTGATGTCAGGTTATAAAAGGACTTTACATACCTAACAGAAGACAATATTTGAGCCTAAAGATAATAGGCAGCCTCTGGAGGTTCCTGAACAAGGGGCTGATGTGGTCAGGTCTGTGTTTTAAGAAAAGCCCTTTTGGCAGTTGTGGAGAGGATGGATTGGAAAGTGGAGAGACTTAAGGCAGAAAAGCAACTTGGTGGCAATTGTAGCAGTCCAGGTAAGATGTGATAAGATCTGAACAATGTTTCACAGCTTTCCCAACCAGAAAATGCTTTCAAATACTCATGTTAAATTAATGAACTATTTCATTTATAAATAAACTGAAATTCAACACGTTTTCCCCAGGACTGGGGATGGTGAGCAAAGTTTCTTGTGGTATATTTTGCTGTATAATTGACTGTGGTTATCTAGCAAAAACACTTAAAAACTTGCAAGCAAGCTCCCTTGAGAATAATAGTAATTTTTTAAAAGATGCTCATTGTTGTCCTGAGAAATTTAAAGAACATGCTTATTTTTTAAAAAAGCATGATGAACAATGAATAAAAAGCAGAGAAATACCATTAAGTATTAGGAAGTAAACCTTTCCCTTCCAGGAAGATCCACTAAGCTTTCCCACCAATACAGTGGAGATAATTACTTTCCCCAAATTTTCAGCACCACCTAATTTATATTAATTTGGAAAAGAATAAAAGTCATTATTTTGAGCAATCTAATTGGAAACACTTACAATTACTGCTTCACTTTTCCAAGAGCTATTTAAATAAAAAGCAATAATTATTCTAATGCTATTGAGAAGTTGCAGGTTTATAACTGGTACTGAATGCTCCTTACTATTGTGAATTACACACACAAACACACGCACACACAAGCAAATTGTTGTACAACAGTTTTATTTTTAAGAAGACTACGGGAAAGCAATTAAATGAAGTATTCCTGTAAATAAGTGATGCCAGTGGGATCATAATATCGTAATACTAGGATCAGACCATTAATTTGGAGCTGGAAAGAAGCATTTGGGCCCAATTTAGCATTTTGTTGGGAGCAGATAGGTGGCCCAGTGGATAGAATGCCAGCCTTTGAGTCAGGAAGACCTGAGTTCAAATTGGATCTCAGATACTTAGTAGCTATGTGATCTTGGGCAAGTCATTTAATCCTGTTTGCCCCAGTTTCCTCACCTATAAAATGAGCTGGAAAAGGATATGGCCAACCATTCCGGTATTTCTGCCACAACAACTCCAAATGGGATCACAAAAGAATTGGATTCAGCTGAACAACAACATTTTCTAGAATTGAAGCTCAGAGAGGTTAAGCAATTGCTCAGCATCACACAGGGTAACACAGGGTCACACAGGCAAATTGTGCCATAAAAAAGTGGCAAAATGAAGCATAAGCCAAATTCAAGGCTTCTGCTGCCAAATTGACTGGTCCTCTTGCCATGCTATCCCATCATGAAATGGAGTAAAAAACTCCAGGACAGGATCTCCCAGTATTTTCATTTTCAAATGCTATCAAGACCAAAGAATGAAGAAGTTTTGTTTTCTTTTGTCTTTAATTTAATTTAATTAAAAAAATTTTAATTTAGACTTCCGGGTTAAGATGGCGGCAGAGTAAGAAGCAGCTCTAAACCTCTCCTGACCGAAACACACAAAACTCCTCAAGGGGACATAAAAACAAGTCCAGACGAACGGAGGAACCCCACAACAGGGCACAG
>NC_058130.1:394595857-394623393 GCF_016433145.1 Gracilinanus agilis
ATGCAACTACCAACAATTTGGAAATTGGTCTTGTTCAAGGACACATGACAAAACTAGTGGAAACGCGCATCGGCCAAGGGTGGGGGGGGGCGCGGGGGGGGGGTTGAAGGGGAAAGGGGAGCATGAATCATGTAACCATGTTAAAAATGAATATTAATAAATGTTAAAAAAAATAAAAAAAAAATTTTAATTTAAAGAAGGGATGTACTCTACGAATATGAAGAGAACAGTAAGAAAAATAAAAATGTTTTAAGAACCCAAACCTATGATTTCATTGATGCAGAACACTTCAGGAGAAGAAATGAGGTCAACCCAATGCAGGCTTTCTGAGAGAGTAGCCTGGGGCAGTGAGATGTTAAGTAGCTTTCCCAGAATCCCACAGCCAGTGTTTCAGAGGGAACATTGAACCCAGGTCTTCCTGGTTCTTAGATGACTCTTTATCCACTTGCATGGTGCTACCTCTGAAAATAAGTTAGAATGTATAATAAGCTATCTAATTGTTTTCACAATTTTTTTATTCTGAACTTGTTGTTTTGTCATTTCAGTCATGTCTGATTCTTTGTGACACGATTTGGAGTTTTCTTGGCAAAGATTTTAGAATGGGTTTGCCATTTCCTTCCCCAGTTCATGTTACAAATGAGGAAACATAGGCAAACATGGTTAAATGACTTTCCCAGGATCACACAGCTAGTAAATGATCTGAGGTCTGTCTCTAGGAAGTCCTGGCTCTCTAGCCACTTACCTAACAGCCCATTCTAAATTTAGCACAAATCAAATAAAGTGGTCATTCTTCTTATTATTAACTTTTTATCATTATATTACCTAATATAATATATTAATAATAGCTAATATTTATATAGTATTTTAAGATTTGTAAAGTAAAAATTCATCTCATTTGATCTTCACAACAACACTGAGAGGTAAGTGCTATTATTTTCCCTGTTTTACAGATGAGGAAATGAATTTAACAAACCACTTTTACATTTAAGTGCTGAAGTGCTTCAAGGTGTGCAAACTATTAATTTCATATCATCTCATTTCATCCTCTTAAAAACACTAAGATAGGTGTTATTATAATGCCCATTTTGCAAATGAGGAAATTGAGGCAGGTAGTAGTTAAGTGAATTTTTCAGGTCAAAGAGTTGGTTGTCTGAGAAGTGACTTGAACTTTGGTCCGCTTGAATCTAGTTCATTCATCCATTAGGCCACAAACCTGTCTATATAAGGAGCTGTGAATCTCTATTATTTATTATAATAATACAGTGTTATTATAATAATTATATTATACATATTAGATTATATTTATATAATTATTATACATCCATATATAATGCATGATTATATTACAATATAATAAAATATATTATTATTCCATTTACTTTCCTTTAACAATATATAATTAATCAACATGTAATCTTATACATTGTCCTTGTCTGTAATTCTTTCTGGCTTTCTGCTTTTTTGTGAATATTTTTTAAAATGATATGCTAGCTAATGTTAAAAATTTGGGCAATCTTCCTTTGCAAATTTGTCTCACACTTGTCTTCCTTATAAATCCTACACTCTGATCAACCTGAATTACTCACCATCTCTAGAACACACATTCTTGCATCACTGCATTTCCTCATGCTTTGCCCTAGGCCTAGAATGTCCTTTCTCCATCTCTACTTATTCCTATCCTACCCATTCTTCACAAACTAGCTGAAATATTCCCTTCTCCATGGACACAGCTCTGATTCCTCTAGTCCAAAGAAATTTTCCTTCCCCTAATTTTGTAACTCTTCACATTTCTCTTTTGTACTTATCAGAACCTAATTTATTTCTCTTTATAAATTCTTTATGTTCATTGTAAGGTCTTTGATGACAGAAACAGTTTCATCTTTAGCCATGTTATTGTTCCCAGAAGCTAAAGCATTACACATATGTAATTAATTTCTGTACTCTAGAACTCCAATTCCCAGCATCCCATGTTCCTTCTCATGTTACGTGCTGACATAGGGAGGATATAAATTTGGTGTAGCTCCACCTCTTGCTCTCTCTTTGTGCACTGCGGAGGTGAGGTGAGACAAGAGGTAGACAGGAGAACTTGGTCACGGGGTTTTAATTTTGTTAGATAATTAGTTTTTTTAAATTTCTATTTCCTTTTTATTCCTTCTACTTCAAGTGATTGTTAATAAACTTTATAAAATATAATTCTTGGAGTGATGGATATTAATTTAAAACCTACACACAGAAGAGATGAATCATAAGTATTTGTTTCACTGATGCTGGTTTAAAAAACAATCAGTTACATTATAGTATCACCTTATATAAAATAATCAAATTCATGGATCAGATGATGGGTATAGACTATAGGAGTAATCCATTTTGCATGTAAAATTCTATCCACTTCTGTGGACTTTACAATAGGCATGAGATTTTTTATTGAGACCCACTGGATGCATCAATATTCAGCATTCTAAGGACCATATTCTGTGGCTGTAGAACAATTTCTAGCTTACAAATCACCTTCCCAAATTATTCCATATGATCCCTATTTGTAAACAGGGAAGAGCAAGTAGTGGTCTCTTCATTTTACTGATGAGAAAACTCAGAAAAAGCATAAGACTTGTCTAAAGTCTCAGTTTCCAAGTGACAGGTCCAGAACTCAACTAAGCAAACTCCTAATGCTAGCATTCATTGCATTTTACCACTGTTGACATTTCTCCATTGCCAGCTTCTTCCTTGGAACTTGATATTTGGCAGCATGGATATATCAGCAGGTTTCCACTCTCTAGACCAGGGGTTCTTAATCCTGTAGCTAACTCAAGAGGTCTGATAGATGTAAGGGGGTCCATGAACTTAGGCGAGGAAAAATTACATCTTTATTTTCACTAACTTTTGATTGAAATTCAGTATTGCCTTCAATTATTTAAAAAAACTTTTTTCATAGAATTGGCACATAGGCATTGCAGACTGCCAAAGCTGCCCATGACATACATAACAAAGCTAAGAGCCTCTGCTCTAGGCCCTCCCCAAGATTCTTCTTTTCCTCTTCAGGCATAGATCAAATCTTTTCCCCTTTCTTTAGGCTTAATCTAACTCTTTCTTTCCCCATCTTCTACCTCAAGACATTTATGTTTTATATTATCAATGTTATATTTTACATAATATGCTATATTTTATATTATCTGAAATCATTCTGCCAATAAACATTTATTCAATATGTACTATGAGCCAGGAATATATGAGGAGGTTACAGAGAAAGGTAAAAGACAGTCCCTCTTTCCAAGGAAGTCACAGTTTAATGGGAGGCAACAAATAAAAAGAAGCTAAAAAGGGTGTGTTAAGGGTACCCAGCACTGAGGTCTGTAGGAATGCATCCATTTGGGAAATGAAGAGATGGCTACCACCAAGCCCTCTTCAAATGGAGAATCTAAGAGGAGCTCTCCAATGTCCACCCTCCACCCTCTCCAATCAGAGGAAGAGGGTACAGAGATGGGAGTTTCAGGCTTGATGTGACCTGGCAAGATGATGAGATTTCAATGAAGTTCAGAGTAGTGCTGCAGGTAGTATTTTTTATGTAATATTTAATTTTTCTCCCAATTACATTTAAAAGCAATTTTAACATTCATTTTTTAAAATTTTGAGTTCCAAATTCTCTCCTTCCCTCCCTTCTAATTTACTTCTTTCCTGAGACTGTAAGCAATCTGATATGAATTATACATGTGTAATCATGTAAAACATTTTTCCACATTAGTCATTTTGTGGAAGAGAAGAAAAAAAGAAGAACAAGGAGGAGAAGTAGGGAAAGAAGGAGAAAGAAAGGAAGGAAGGAAGGAAGGAAGGAAGGAAGGAAGGAAGGAAGGAAGGAAGGAAGGAAGGAAGGAGGGAAGGAGGGAAAGAAGGAAGGAAGCAAGGAAAAGGAAAGAAAGAGAAACAGAGAAAGGAAGGAAAAAGGAGGAGAAGGAGAAAGAGAAGGAGAGAGACAGAGAGACAGAGACAGAAACAGAGACAGAGACAGAGACAGAGAGAGACAGTGAGAGGGACAGAGACAGAGAGACAGAGACAGAGACAGAAAGAAAGATGGAGAGACAGAGACAGAGAATGTTTTGGTCTGCATTCAGATTCCATCAATTCTTTCCTGGAAGCAGATGGCATTTTTCATCATGAGTCTTGGGACTGTCTTGGATTACTCTATTGCTGAGAATAACCAGGTCATTCACAATAGTTGTTCATCAAAAAATACTGCTTTTATTGTGTTCAGTGTTTTTCTGGTTCTCCTCACTTCACTTTGCATTATTTCTCCAGATTTTTCTGAAATCGTTGTTTGTCATTTCTTATAGCACATTTTTTCTGTTATAAACATATGCCACAACTTTTTCAGTCATTCCCCAATTGATGATCACTCTCAATTCCAGTTCTTGGCTACCACACAAAGAGTTACACTATTTTTGTACAAATAGGTCCTTTTCTCTTTAAAAAAATCTCTTTGATTATAGACCTAGTAATGGTATTGCTGGGTCAGAGGGTGTGTAGTTTTATGGCCATTTGGGCAACGTTCCAAATTCCTCTCCAGAATGGTTAGATCAGTTCACAACTTCACCAGCAGTGTCTTAGTATTCCAATTTTCCTGCATTTTCTTCTACATTTATCATTTTCCCTTTCTGTCAAATTGGCAAATCTTATACGTGTGAGATAATACTTGTGATAATTTGCATTTCACTACTCAAGAGTGAATTAATCCATTTTCCATAGAATTATAGATAGCTTTGATTTCTTCATCTGAAAATTGTCTATTCATATATTTTGACCATTTCTATATTGAAGGATGATTTATATTTTTATACATTTGACTTAGTTTTCTATAATTAATCCTTTAGCAAGAATACTTGCTCTAAAATTTTTTCCCAGCTTTCACAGAAGGTAGTCTTAAGTGAAATTTGTGCCAGAATCTCTCCTTGATGTCCCAGAATGAGTGCATCCCTAGGCATCTTTTGGCATTCCTACCTCTGGTAACATGGTTTCTGATAATGCATATATATCATTGAGACAAGTCCTCCTGGTGAATAGACTCATAATTGAACAATAAGCCTAGGTATACAAGAGATGGGTCAAAATGGATTTATATTAATACATGTGGTATGATCATTCTATGCATCTATGTAATTAGAGAGCATATGTCTATACCACCTGTAACAGTACAATTGATGGCACTGTATATAATATGTTTAATTCAACAAATATTAAACACCTTGTACACACACACACACACATACACATATATATACAAAACATCCTACAGGCAGCAAGGTATAATGGATTATATTAGAAACTCTGCTTCTATTGTCAGTTTTACTACTCACTAGCTGTGTGACCTTGAGGAGGTCACTTTTCCCTGGCCTTTATTCTATTAGTCTATAAAATGAGGGGATTGAGCAAGATGACCTCTAATGCCCTTTTCTGCTTTAGCATTCTGTGCTTTTATGATGAGAGAATTGCACATTGTTCCTATAAAGCATATTGTTCCTATTATTCCTTAGCCTCCTTTCACCTGGGGGTTGATAGGCCTGCCCTTGCCTCAATCTGCTCTAAGGAAGGTAGTTCCACTTGACAAGGGGCTTTTGTATTCTTTTCCTTTGTTATACTCTGGTAGCCAGATGTGAGCTGCCAACCAGTGGGCTGAATGTAGAATAAGCATTGCAGATAAAAAAGGTCAGTAGCAAGTGCAAATGAAGAGGAAGAAATCCAGAGTCTGGATTTTGGGGTGTAAATAACAATGTATGATTAGTATGTTCTCTTCATTGCGAAAAAGGAAAAAAAAAATGAAATGGAAACAAAGGGAATATTTGCCTTTCCAGAAGGTATTGCATTCCTCTGTGTGTGTATGTCTGTGTATGTGTCTATATGTATGTAGATATATTGAATCTGCATACACTAAAGCCATTTCCTGGACACAAATTTACTTGATGGGTCATCGGTAAATGGAATTTAGTTCTAGATCAGTGTAGGAGTAACTCAGAAAGATAACATTCTCTCCCTCTATTTTTTCAGTGGAGAAAAGGTTGTGATGAACCATCCCTACATTGGGAATCTGCCCTTGTTAATGGCCAAATTCATAGTAGACTTGTCTAGAGTTTCAATGAATATCTTACTTGCTTACTTACCTTCTCATCATGGAAGATTCTTCCATCTTTCAGACCCCTCTTTCTCTTAGTGATTTCCTTTCAGATCTCCATTTTGAGGAAGAATCCAGGCCAGATAGCCTTCACTCCTCTTCTGGCTTTATTTCTGACTTCCTAGATTTCATTATGATTCATTTGTCGCCACCATTCCATACCCTGGAAGGTCTATTTGCCCTTCCATCTCTCTTCTCTCATCGGTGAATGCTGCCTGTGACTCTTGACTTTGGCATCTCTTCTTTCCTCATCACTTCCAGCTCCCTTTTATGGATTGGCTTCCCTAACCAAAGTACTGTTTTGAAGGCAAGTACTGATTTTTTGCTTCTATTTGTGTTCATAGAACATGGCTACTGGTGGGTAGTAAGTAAATAATGATGACTTGATACTTTTTTTGGCAAGTGTTGAGTGAAGGGCTCCTGACAACCTTGGTTTCTATAACATAGGTGGATTCGAAGCCCAAAGTTCTAAAGAACATAGCATTCTACTTCCACCACAAAGACCTTCCTTGACCATTTTGATTCCATTTTCTGAACTCTGACAGCACTTCTTGCCTAAGTTATTCAATTATATATTTTGACTATTTTTTTTATCATTTCAGTAAAAGTTAGACTCCATGAAAGCAAGGAGTATTGTTTGTTTTGTATCCCCAGTTGTTAGTCTTATACATTGTAGACCCTTAATAAAGGAATACCACATTGAATTACATTTATTTTTTTTTCAGATTTAAATATTTTATCTTTTTAGAAAAATTTTCCATGGTTACATGATTCTTGCTTTTACTTTCCCCTTAACCTCCTCCCCCACCATATCCAACACACATTTCCACTGGTTATAACATGTGTGATCAATCAAGACTTATTTACATATTATTGATAGTTGCCTTGGTGTGGTCTTTTCGGGTCTATATCCCCAACCATGTCCGCATCAATCCATGTGTTCAAGCGGTTGTTTTTCTTCTGTGTCTCCTTTCCTGCAGTTCTTCCTCTGAATGTGGGTAGCGTTCTTTACCATAAGTCCCTCAGAACTGTACTGGATCATTGCATTGCTGCCAGTACAGAAGTCCATTACATTAGATTTTATCACAGTGCATCAGTCTCTGTTCTGTACAATGTTCTTCTGGCTCTGCTCCTTTCACTCTGCATCAATTCCTGGAGGTCTTTCCAGTTCACATGGAATTCCTCCAGTTTATTATTCCTTTGAGCACAATAGTATTCCATCACCAGCATATACCATAATTTGTTCAGCCATCCCCGAATTGAAGGGCATGCTCTTGTTTTCCAGTTTTTTGCCACCACAAAAAGTGTGGCTATAAATATTTTTGTACAAGTCTATTTATCTATGATATCTTTGGGGTACAAACTCAGCAATGCTATAGCTGGATCACAGGGAGGCAGTCTTTTAGAGCTCTTTGGGCAGAATTCCAAATTGCCACCCAGAATGGCTGGATCAGTTCACAATTCCACCAGTGCATTAATGTCCCAATTTTGCCACATCCCCTCCAACATTCATTACTCTCCCCTTCTTTCATTTTAGCCAATCTGCTAGGTGTGAGGTAGTACTTCAGAATTGTTTTGATTTGCATTTCTCTAATTATTAGAGATTTAGAACACTTTCTCATGTACTTATTGATAGTTTTGATTTCTTTATCTGAAAATTGCCTATTCATGTACCTTGCCCATTTATCAATTGGGCAATGGCTTGATTTTTTTATACAATTGATTTAGCTACTTGTATATTTGAGTAATTAGACCTCTGTCAGAGTTTTTTGTTATAAAGATTTTTTCCCAGTTGTTTTCCTTCTGATTTTGGCTGTATTGTTTTTGTTTGTACAAAACCTTTTTAATTTATTTATTTTACATTTTGTAATTTTTTAAAACTCTTGCTTGGTTTTAAAATTTTCCCTTTCCCATAGATCTGACAAGTATACTATTCTGTGTTTACTTAATTTACTTATAGTTTCCTTCATTATATTCAAGTCATTCACCCATTCTGAATTTATCTTGGTATATGGTGTGAGATGTTGATCTAAACCTAATCTCTCCAATATTGTTTTCCAATTTTCCCAGCAGTTTTTGTCAAATAGTGGATTTTTGTCCCAAAAGCTGGGCTTTTTGGTTTTATCATACACTGTCTTACTAACATCACTTACCCTAAGTTCATTCCACTGATCCTCCCTTCTGTCTTTTAGCCAGTACCATATCGTTTTGATGACTGCTGCTTTATAGTATAGTTTAATATCTGGTATTGCTAGGCCACCTTCCTTCATGTTTTTTTTCATTATTTCCCTTGATATTTTTTATCTTTTGTTCTTCCAAATGAACTTTGTTATTGTTTTTTCTAATTTAGTAAAAAAGTTTTTGGTAGTTTGATAGGTATGGCACTAAATAGGTAAATTAATTTTGATAGAATGGTCATTTTTATTATGTTAGCTTGTCCTACCCATGAGCAATCAATGTTTTTCCAGTTGTTTAGATCTAGTTTTAATTGTTGGAAAGTGTTTTGTAGTTGTTTTCATATAATTCCTGTGGTTTTTTTGGTATATAGATTCTTAAATTTTATATTGTCTAGGGCGATTTTAAATGGTGTTTCTCTTTCTATCTCTTACTGCTGTGATGTGTTGGAAATATATAGAAATGCTGATGATTTATGTGCATTTATTTTGTATCCTGCAACTTTGCTAAAGTTGTTGATTATTTCTATTAGCTTTTTAGTTGATTCTCTAGGATTTTTTAAGTAGACCATCATATCATCTGCAAAGAGTGACAGCTTAGTCTCCTCTTTGCCTATTTTAATACTATTTCTTTTTCTTTCTCTAAATTTCTTTTTAATACAATTTCTTTTTCTTCTCTAATTGTTACTGCTAACTGGGCATGCTAATTTAAAAAATAGAAAGGAAACAAATTAAAAATCCCAAGCTAAAGACCAAATTAGGGACTATAAAAATTAAAGGATAAATCAATAAAATTGAAAGTAAAAGAACTATTGAATTAATAAATAAGACTAGAAGATGGTACTTTGAAAAAAAACAAACAAAACTGACAAAGTATTGGTCAATCTAATTTTAAAAAGGAAAGAAGAAAACTAAATCATTAGTATCGAAGATGAAAAGGGAGTCCTCACCTCTAATGAAAAGGAAATCAAGGCAATCATCAAAAACTATTTTGTCCAATTATATAGCAATAAATATAGCAATCTAGGTGAGATGGATGGATATTTACAAAAATATAAATTGCCTACATTAACAATAGAAGAAATAGAATACTTAAATAATCCCATATCAGAAAAAGAAATTGAACAAGCCATCAAAGAACTCCCTAAGAAAAAAATCCCCAGGACCAGATAGATTTACAAATGAATGCTATCAAACCTTCAAAGAACAACTAATTCCAATATATACAAACTATTTCACATAATAAGCAAAGAAGGAATTCTATCAAACTCCTTTTATGATACAAATATGGTACTGATCCCAAAGCCAGGTAGATCAAAAACAGAGAAAGAAAACTACAGACCAATCTCCTTAATGAACATAGATGCAAAAATCTTAAACAGAATGCTAGCAAAAAGACTCCAGCAAGTGATAATGAGGGTTATCCATCATGATCAGGTGGGATTTATACCAGGAATGCAAGGATAGTTCAATATAAGGAAAACCATTCACATAATTGACCATATCAACAAGAAAACCAAAAACCCACATGATTATCTCAATAGATGCTGAAAACCTTTGACAAAATACAACACTCATTTCTATTGAAAACAGTAGAAAGTATAGGAATAGAAGTACCTTTCCTAAAAATAAGAAACAGTATGTATCTAAAACCATCAACAAGCATCATATGCAATGGGGATAAATTAAAAGCCTTCCCAATAAGATCAGGTGTGAAACAAGGATGCCCATTATCATCTCTATTATTTAACATTGTACTAGAAACACTAGCAGTAGCAATTACATTTGTTATTACATCTCCAGGTTTCCTGGGTGGACACAGATATTAAGTTACACAGATCCTAGCAAGATGCAACTTGTTCAAAAAGGCCCTTTTTTATTTGTCTGGAAACATGTTCATGGAGACAGCTACCTCTACCCAGGAATGGAATGTTGAATTGGGCAACAGAGAATTTAACTCTGGCAATCGTAATTAGACTCTTCAAAGTTTTTTGTTGCAGTCTCCTTTAATGCTGATTTGATCTTAAAAGCAATAAATAGCATATTCTGCTTCCTGAAAAAAAATGATTTTGTAGCAAAACAACACAGCAGTTAGAAGTACTTTAAATCCTTATTACAGAATATCTATGTATACTTGAATATGTTCCTATTTTACGTGGATAATGTCCCATATTCACATAAATAAGGACATATAATGGATTCTCTCTCAATGTAACATAGAAAACCAATGGGAAACAATATAAGTGTCATAATGAGATTCTCCCACATAATTTCTTTTCTAATCTAGTTTCTTTTCCCAAAACATATTTCCTATTATTATTAGGCCATTTTGACTCATGTTCATATCATTTTATATTTGAAAGGAAACTTGGTACTCATCTCATTCAGTACCCTCACTTTACAGATGATAAAATTTAGAATAAGAGATGAGAAATGATTGGCCTGAAGTCATATAGCTAATGAATGAAATTGCTGAACCAGGATTCCAATTCAATGATTTTTCTACTAAATCACACTATAGAAATTATTTACAAAAACATAAAAAAGGCTTTTAGAAAAATTTTGCTAAACTCTGAAAATAAGAAAGATGCATCTTTGAAAAGACACATATCTGGTCTTTTCCCCTTAGCTTGTATTTTATTCATATTCTATTGATTCAAGTAGCCATAAAGGAAATAAGGCCAGTCATGAATGAAGAGAGGATGAGTATGAATTCTAAAAGATGAGAAAGGATATGTGAGTTCCAGTCTGCATTGTTAGAGGGAGTATTTACAACAAATGGGAGGGAGATACACAATTCTAAGTTCTGGGGATATATAAAAGAAAAGGTTCCCTGTCTTCTAGAAACTGGGAAAGACAGCATTCATTCTTCTAGGGGAGACACCATAGATATAGGCACTTATATTCATATATACAGATACAGATATACATATACATATACATATATACATTCATGTATATGTATATATAGTTATTATTTAGTCCTTTCAATTGTGTCCAAATCTCCATGACTCCTTTTGGGGTTTTCTTGGCAAAGATACTGGAGTGATTTGCCATTTCCTTTTCAAGCTTATTTTATAGATGATAGATTTATAGATATTTTATAGAGGGAATTCATCTAAAAAGGGTTGTGACTTACCTCTGGAAACATAGTAAGTTTTTGAAGCTAGTTTTGAACTCATATAAGATGATTTTTCTGTCTCTAGGCCCAGAGCTCCATCAACTGCACTACCTAGTTACTCTATAAGTTAAGGTTACCTTATGGCAAAGTCCTTTTGTTAGGTATTGCTAACTGATAATAGCTACATTTATATATCTCGCATGTTTTCTCATTTGATCCTCACAACAATTCTTTGAGGTATGTATAAATTGAGATTTTGAAGCTTGGACTTCATCCCCCATAAGTCCCTTAGTTTTCCCAAAATGTCCTTTCATCTCTCCTGCACCTCCATGCTTTTTTTAAGTTGTAAAAAGCCCAAAAGTCTTATGTATCCTGGATTTGTCATCTTAACTATTGAGGTCACATACTGCTTATGCAACCTTGGAGAATATAATGACTTAAGAATTTAAATTGTAATTTTATAAGGGGTCTTTACAAATGACTTTATACCTTCTGGATGAATTATCATATATATGACAAATGCTATGATGATATGCTATATATATCAGGAAGACAAAAAGAACTCCTGCATGCATGGTATTTTAACTTTTTAGTTTAATTTACTTTCCCACCAGAAGGATCTAAAATTCTAAATTTTTTGGTGATATTTTAGACCCAAATAGGTTTTTTTTCAGCAATTGCCAAGGTTGAAAGATCTGCTATACCTGTAGAATTTGTGACAAGTATAGATTTTTTAAACATCACACAGCAAGTGGCTATCTATAAACTCATGTAAATCCTATATAATAATGGGTTTGTTTGCTATTGTCAATAACTGGGCTATTGTGAATTTTGGGAATTTGATACTTTATTTGAATGTACATTATCTACTATATTATTATTTTTATAAATCTGTCATTCTGCAAAAATAATTTGTATTCACAGTAGTTCATGGCCAAGTTTAAAAAGGAAATTGGATCTCATTGTTTGGGTGAGAAAACTTTTGCTGATTCTAAGCTATATATTTTTCATTTTTAAAACATTCTTTTATTTTTTCCCCTTGTATGTGCAATACAGTTTTGAGTTTCTTTTTTCTCTCTTTTTTGTACCTGAACACATTATAAATATTAATTTTTTTTAATTTGCAGTAATATAAATTTTAAATATATTTATTTTAATATTAATGCATACCCAAAAGGTTTTAAACTATAGAATAATGCCATTTTTTGTTTACATAATTTGGGGACTTTGCTTAATGATTCTGTCTGATTCCAGAAGAGTATTTAAAAAGAGCCACTGCACAGTGCTAAAGAACCACAAAGCCAACATGCATAGTGCAAATCGAGCACAAGGTCAAAGAGACCAACCAGTCCCAATGGGATTGATGTAATTTTGAGCCAAGACAAAAGGACTTGAACTTGTTTGTGGTTCGAGGTTGTGGGCTTAATATATGGTAATACGCAGGACTTCCTCTGAACCACATTCTGTCCAAGCACCTCATCCTGGCTCCTATAGTCTAGTTCCTTTTTTCTGTCTTTTATAAGTGTGGCAAACTTTCTGTAGTCCTATCTACTGATTGGGTACATGCATAATTACTAAAATCACTTTAATTGGGCCCCGATTAAAGGGCCAGTTATACTTTTACTTTTCCTTTATTTAGATTTTTTTAGACATAAGAGTTTGACATTTTCTATTCATCCGCAAGTTCTTTTTCCTCTTTTATGTGGATTTTTTTATGTTTTTGATTTCTTTTGCAATTGATTCATATACCTTATAACTCAGCCATGTATCCCTGAGTGATTACTGTTTGTTATTATTTTCCTCAGGGGGGACTTTGTTTTTGTTGTGAACTTTGGTTTGAATTTAGGAAAGTTTAGGCTAAGAAATTTGCTACCTCCCAGAATCCGGACAACAAACCTATTTGGAGAAGGCGTCACGAAGATTTCTGCAGAGACCATACACTGCATCAAGAAGATCCAGAATTGAACTTTGGGATATGAATTGAACTATGGGGAGTTGAAAACATTTGTTTTGAATGTATACTTTTATGCTAAAGGGGACCTCCCCAAATTGGCTTTTTGTTAATATAGCAATCAATGATTTTGTTCTTTTTCACCCTTTTATCCACAAATTATTGCAATTCATATTTTGATTATGTTTTTATGATCCACTGGAGAGACTGGTTTCCCAAAGGATCACAGGAGGGTGTGTATAAATGGAGATTTTGAACCTTGGACTTCATCCCCCATAAGTCCCTTAGTTTTTTCCAAAATTCCCTTTAATCTCTTCGCGCCTCCACATTTGTGTGGTCACATTATTGTTTTACATTTAGCTGTAACTCCTCCCTCCTTTTCTTTGGTTCCTGGGGTGAGCTGGTTAGTACCTTTTAGTTAGTCTCTTTTGTTAGTTTACTATTAATAAAATATTTATAAATATAACATTTAGTATTTTGGTATATTAATTTTAATCTACATAGGTAGTACTATTATTATGTCCATTAAACTTTTTTTAACTTTTTTGAGATGACATGTTGGTACAATTTTTAATAATCATTTTCTGACATTTTTTGATCTATGTTCTCTCCTTCGCAACCCTCTCCTTCCTCAAGATGGCAGATAATCTAGATTGTATGCATATTATTATACAAAACATGGTTCCATTTTCATCATGTAGTGAAAGAAAACATAACATTTTTACTAGAGAAAAATTCATGGAAGAAACAAAATGAAGAATGACATATTTCAATGTGCATCAGTTCCTTTTATAGGAGTGGATAGCCTTTTCCATAATGGGTCCCTTGGAGCTGTCCTTGATCTTTGTATTGCTTATAGTAGTTAAGCCATTCATGATCATCATACTTTGTTGTCACTGTATCCAACATTCTCTTGGTTCTGCACATTTTATTTTATATCGCTTCGTATAAATCCTTCCAGTTTTTTTATGCTCATCTTGTTTATCATGTCTTATGGAAAAATAGTATTTCATTACAATTAGTCTAAGATCATAATTGCTACCCCTGCTTTGTTAACTTTGGCTGAACCATAGTAGATTCCACTCAAACCCTTTACCTTTATTTTATGTGTGCCTGCTTGCTTTAAATGTGTTTCTTGTAGACAGCATATTGTAAGATTCTGGTCTTTAAGGTACTCTGTTTTCTTTTTTTCTGTTTTATGGGTGAATTCATCATTTTCACATTTATAGTTATGAATACTATGTGTTTCCCTCCACTTTATTTTCTCACTATTTTTCCTTCTCTTCCTTTCCTTTTTGCTTTTCTCTGATTCCAAATATTTTTGATTCTGACTTTTGCCTCCCTGAGTTCATCTTCACTTTTGCCTATCCCTCCCTACCTTTTCTTAATCCCTCTCTTCTTATTTCCCAAAGGGGTAGGATTTGTTTCTATAGCTAACTGCATGCAGGTGCTATTCCCACTTTGCACCAATTCTGATGAGAGTAAGGTTCATACTTTTCCCACTCACCCCCAGCTTCCTCTTCACTATATTGATTCTTACATGCTTCCTCATGTGAGATAATTTACTTCCTATTTTCTCTCCTTTTCTAATTAACCAGTATATTCCTCTTCCTTAGCCCTTGATTTTATTTTATTTTTTTTAAACCCTTGTACTTCGGTGTATTGTCTCATAGGTGGAAGATTGGTAAGGGTGGGCAATGGGGGTCAAGTGACTTGCCCAGGGTCACACAGCTGGGAAGTGGCTGAGGTCAGGTTTGAACCTGGGACCTCCTGTCTCTAGGCCTGACTCTCACTCCACTGAGCTACCCAGCTGCCCCCCCCCCCTTGATTTTATTTTGCTTTTTATTTTATTTTATTTTTTTGGTGAGGAGGGAATGAATATCACACCATCATTTTCAATTTACTTCCTGCTCTCTGTGTATATATGCTCTTATTCATTGCTCTAATAGTGATAACATTTTTAGGTATTCTCCATTCCTTAAGTGTCCTAAGTAATTTAGATATCTTAAGTATTTCAACTACCATAGATTATCTTAAGTAGCTTAGTTATCACCTTATGGTGTAATTCAATTTAACCTCATTATTTCTCTTGCATACCTTAAATATCTTTAGAATCTTTTGTATCATGAATAACTTAATTTTCCTAATTAATACTTCTCCTTGTAGGTCAGTTTAACCCCAATGATTGCTTTGAGTTTTTTCTTTTCTTTTTACCTTTTTATACTTCTCTTGAGTGTTGAATTTGGTCACTGAATTTTCTTTTCAGCTCTGAGGTTTTTGTCAGGAATACTTGAAAGCTCTGTACTTCATTAAATATCACTTTTTCTCCCTGCAGGTTTACGTTTCATTTCACTGAATATATAATTCTTAGTTGTAGGCCTAGATCCTTTACTTCTTGGAATACCATATTCCATATTTTCTGGTCCTTTAATATAGAAGCTTCTAGGTTCTGTGTAATCTTGATTGTGGGTGCACAATATTTTAATTGTTTTCCCCCCTGGTTGCTTGCAAGATTTTCTTCTTGGCCTAGGAGTTCTGGAATTTGGTTTAATAATCCTTGGATATTTAAATTTGGGATTTCTTTTAGATATTTGTGATATTTTAGATATTCCATTTCTGTTTTCCCCTCTTGTTTGAGATATTTTAGATATTCCATTTCTGTTTTCCCCTCTTGTTTGAGAATATCAGGGCAGTTCTCCTTGATAATTTCTTGCTTTAAGGTGCTCAGGCTTTTTTGTTGATTATGGTCTTCGGAGTCCAATGATTCTTAGGCAATCTCTCTTGGATCTGTTTTCTATGTCAGTTCTTTTTCCAGTGAGATATTTTAGATATCCTAGTTTCTTTTAATTTTTTGAAAATTTGTTTTGTTTCCTGTTCTTTTATGGAGTCATTAGCTATCATTTATTTAATTCAAATCTTTTGGCAGCCATGTTCTTCTTTGATGTTTGTATTTCTGTTTTAGAGTGTTAGTTTCTTTTTTGAAATTTTATATTTCCTCTTTTAGGAATCTTTCTTCATCATTGAATTTTTGATTTAAGGCATACTTTTTCCTTTCATTTACTTTTTAAATTTTTCTTCTATGTCTCTTATTGTTTTCAAGATTCTCTTCTGGAGCTCTTCCAAGAGTTCATTTTAGGTCTGACATTACATTTGCCTTTGAGGTTTTATACATTAACATTTTGGCATTGCTGTCCTCTTCTGCTTGCTTTTTGCTCTTCCATTTTGTCAAAAAAGCTTCCTAGAGTCTGGCTTTTTTTGTGTTTTCCTCATTTTCTGGGACTTTTTTCATGATCTTGCCTATATGTTGAAGCTCAGCTCCACCTCCACTTCTGAGGTGGAGGGATTACTGTCCCTGGCTTCTCTGGTACCATGTACAGTGACTTTAGCTGGATTCCACTCCTTAGCCACCAGTTCCCTTTAGTGTTACAAGCAGAGTTTGTTCCTTCTGCTAGTGTTCCCTCATATGTACTTGTACAAGGTGACTCCTAAAGCTCCTCAGCATGTGTTTGCAATGGGCAGATCCTTACATTGCTGATTCTATTACTCTCACCTTTTATCCAAGCAAGATAGGTCTTTCTTGCTGTCCCTCTCTCTTTTCTTTGACTAAAACATTGCTTTACTCTGTCTTCTATTGGTTCTTTTGCTTCAAAATTTGTTCTGAGGCAAAAAATGCCTTTTGGGGTTGTATAAGGATAGATTTTGGGCAAGCTTAGAATGTTCGTTATTATTCCATCTTGTTAGGCCCATTTTATAGAAGATTAAACAGAGGCTGAGTCAGGTTAGATGATTTGTCTAGAGTCAAAGCTAATAATTAACTGATGCACTGTTTTAGCCAGGTTTTTCTAACTATTGCTCTATCCACTATACCATTTTCCTGCCTATAAATCCCTTTGAATCCACCTGCATAAAGACTATCAGACCTATACTGAATTCTTCTCTATAGCTAATGGTATATCAAAATTTTAATTTCACATGGAGAAAACCCACATGAAGCCACATAGTGAGAATATCTTTTTTCTCTAGGTTTGCATTTGTTGCAATATAGATAAAGGGCAAAGTGGCTACATACATCTGAAGTGACACCAAGGAGCAACTGTGTGTATGGTTTAATCATGTCAAACTCCAAGATTTTGCAGCTCTCTTAGCCAAGATATAGATTCCCAAAAGAAGAATATTCAATTCTAAGGGAAAAGAATAAACTATGGGAAAATGATCCAATTGTGTTACATCCCTGTGCTTTCACACATATGGCAGGTATTCAAGTGAGGGTACCTCAGGTAATTAAAGAATTAAAATTAGATTCTGGCTGAAATTCATTAGGCTCCCATGTGCAACATTTGCATGTAAAACTATGAAAATGAAGCCCCCTTGTTGGTATCATTTTTAATGCACTCTCTCAATCCATTTAAAAAATCTTAGCCATTTTCTGAATAAAGAGTATTGGTGAAAGCAAGTCCAGTGCTTCTGTGATTTATTCCTTGGATCTAATTCCACTTTGGAATCTTCCATTTTACCTTAGTTTTCTGATCAGAAAGATGATCAACTTCATCTTCACCTTCAGTAAACATTTGTTAAGGGAAGACTGTGGACAGAGAGTTGTGCTAAGATTAAACACGGCTATCCCTGCCACCACAGAGTTCACAGTCTAGTAGGGAAATGAGACATAAGCAGAAATAATTACAAAATGAAATGATAAGTAAAAGAAACACAGCATTTAAATAAAGTTTTATGGTTTACAAAACACTTTACAAATAAGATTTCATTTTTTCCTCCCAAAAATCCTTGGAGATATATGTGATGATTAGCCCCATTTTACAGAAGATAAAACAAAGGCAGAAGTCTTCCTCAAAGTCACACAGCTAGTAAGTGTCTCAGGCCAAATCTGATCTCAGATCTTCCTGAATCTAGGTTGAGGGCTCTAGCTACTGTACCACTTGATGCCTCTAGGTACCTAAGAAAGATGCTTACTAAATGTTAAGTGAATTCTGAGAAGAGAAACACAGAATCTTGGAATCCCAGAGTTGGAAGAAACCTCCAAGATAATGTGGTCCAAGCTGCATCCATACTAGAATTATCTCAATACCACCCCCAACAAGAGATCATTTAGCCTTTGTTGAATACATCTAGTGGGATGAAACTCACTTTTTCCCAGGTGTCCTCTTTTTGACTGGTTTTACTTGTTAGACAGTTTTTTCCTTATGTAGAGTCAAATTTGTTTCTTTGCAGCTTCTATTCAGTTTTCCTGTTCTGCCATTTGGGGCCAAACAGAATTTGGAGGCCCTTCTTTCACATCAGCCCTTCGAACTCCTTTCAGAATAGCTGTGGTATACCTTCCCAGACCCCTGTCTCTCCAAAATGATGCATTCTCTCTACTACAGCATGCTGGCTTCCAAGAGACATAGACATGACATGTTAGGAAAGCAAAAATATCCCAACTAACCTGAAATGCATCTCTAGGGATAAGAGTGTCTCTCAGCCTCTGAGGTCCAGAGGCAGAGCTAGGACAATGGCCAACAGCACAAGAAACATCTGTGGCTACAAATCAAAGTGAAGCTTATACATATCTATAATGTGACTAAGGGATTACTGATTCTGGGTCTGTCTTTTTAAAGTGTTACATGGTTAGCATCGGCATCAATGGCCTCACCCAGAACTTCTTGTTTTTACAGAGTGTATCTAGTTATGGGCAATTGATTTATCACATACATGAAGCAACTAAAGAACCAATTGACTGGGGACAACTAGATGGCCCAATGGATTGAGAGCCATGTGTAGAGACAGGAGATCCTGGGTTCAAATCTGTCCTCAGACACTTCCTAGCTGTGTGACCCTGGGCAAGTCGCTTAACCCCCATTGCTTAGCCCTTATCTGCCTTAGAACTAATACACAGTATTGATTCTGAGGTGGAAAAAAAGACCAATTGACTGCAGGCCAGTTATTGATGAATGTTGCTGTATGTATTTATACTTTCTAGACTTTAGTATCCTTCTATGGCTATGGAAGCCTTTTTTCTGATTTTATACAATGAATTCATTTTAATGTGTATGATTTTAATATTGCACTCTGGAGAAATATTAAATATGAATCTTGTGAAAAGCCTTGGGGAGGGATCACTGGATTTGCAGTCAGGGGATCCATGTTTGAGTTAGAACTCTGCCAATGACCAGTTGTAACACTTTGGGCACATTATGAATTCTTTGAGCCTTGGTTTCCTTATCTGTACAATGGGCAGCTAAGTGGAACCGTCAGGGCATCGAGGTAGCACAGAGTTGAGAATGCCAGGCCTAGAGTTAGGAAGACATCTTCCTGGGTTAAATCGTGTCTCAGATGCTTACTAGCTGTGTGACTCCAGGCAAGTCAACTAACCTTGTTTGCCTCAGTTTCCTCATCTATAAAATGAGCTAAACTGGTGCAATATATTTGTCAAGAAAACCCTAAATGGGTTCATGAAAAGTTGGATGTGACTGAAGAACAACTGCAAAAGAACAATGGAGATTAAAAATACTTAAGAATACCTACCTTATTGAGCTATTTTGAAACTCAAATGAGATAATATATTTGAAAACAAATATTTTGTAACTTTAAATTTTTCCTCTTCCTTGGAGATCTCCAAACAGAGGTTGGACAACTACTTTTAGGGTAGATTATAGTATGTGGATTCCTTTTCTAACTTGATGACCGCTGTAGACTCTTCCTACTTTCCCATATTGTGATTCTGTTATATACATGTAAGCTGTGTTATTATTATTTTATTCTATCAGAGTTTGCAATGCAGTGAAAGTATGACCTTTAACCAGTGCCTTTTAACCATCTAAATGAAAGGCAAGAAGAGTGCCCTTGAGCTCGGCTGCCCTGATCTCAATTTGCTTGTATTCAGTTTTTTATTTGATGAAAATTCAGGTCAACTTAAAGGTCATTGCTAATGACACTCAGTGTAACATGCAAATGTGCTCTGGTCAGCAAGCAGAGGGCATATAAACATTTATAAAAATGCAAATGTTGTAGTTAACCAAGAGTTGCAAATAACCAAATTTATGTGTCTTTTTAATACTTTCTAAGCAAGCAGAAAACTAGAAGACCTGAAGAGCTTGTATGCATGGAAGTCTCATTAAGAAGTATCTGGAACTTTACTTGAACTTGACTGATGACTTTTTCTGCTCTTTTTTTCCTGTGTCCTTTAAGCATTATAACCTATGCTGTTAGCAGCCCAACCCAATTCAAATTCAAATACTCTTTTTTCCCCTAGAACGAATTATTTATGAGGTAGCTCAAGGTCCCAATATTGTTTTCCTCAACATCCCAGTTTTTATTTCTTAATGAAAATATACATTTTCATTCCATTCCAAATATATATAATGGAAATATATATGTATATATAATATGTGTATATATTATATATGTATCTCTTTTGGAAGTATGACAGATTTTGTCACTGATTATCTGTACCACATTTTCTGATAATGATGACTCTTTATAAGTGTAGTCAACAGCTGATTTATCACATATTTGGAACTCAGTGCCTACATATCAAATCCAAATGATCAAGCTTCTGGCAAAGTGGAGAGAAAAATTGAGGAGCATGATTTTTTTCTTGAATCATTTCTGACAATAACTAGCTATTTAATCTTACACAAGGTGTTTAACTTCTGTGAGACTTGGTTTCTTTATCTGAAAAATAATTCTGTAGGTCTAGACAAATATCTATTCCAACCTGAAGGTGCTACATTTATTTATCCTTGAATCCTAGTAGAAGTGATACCTGAAGAAGAGAGGTCTTCATATTCACTTTTTATCTTGCTCTATAGTGGTGACACAGTGATGGAAACTAGGTAACAGCCATTCTGAGAAGGTGCTTTCAGTATTCCAGAACAGTTGACAGGACCAAGAAGGAGAAAGAGAAGGAGGGGAGGGTAACTTCCTCTTCCTACACTAATGATCTTTTCATTAGAGGATCTAAAGATGGGGTTAGGGAAAGACAGAGATCAAGGAGAATTATAATTCTAAGATGTTAGACAATGCAATGCTGCCTATAAATATCCCCATGTCTCCCTCATCCTTAAGAAAAAAACTCCTCTGTTCTGACTTTCATTCTCTCTCCTCCCTTTCATGGCTAACCCTTTAAATAGCTTTCTGTTTTCTGCAGTCTATAATTGGTGGCTCCACTCTACTATCACTCTCTTCTAACCCCTCTAAAGTCTGGCTTTCAACTTCTTAATTCAGCTGAAACTTCTCTCTTTGATGGACTCTTAATTCTCAAATCTTAATGACCTTTTCTCAGCTCTCAGCCTTCTTGATCTTTCTCAAGGCTTGGAGACTGATAGTTCTGCTCTTCTTGATAATCTTCTCTCTCTAAAATTTTCTGATGTGGCTCCCTCATGGTTCTCTTCCTATCTGTTTGACTGCTTCTTTTCAGTCTCCTTTGTTGCTTCTACAATCAATCATATCCGCTAATCATGGGTGTCCCCTAAGTATCTGTTCTTGACCTTCTTTTCTTTTCCTCTATATTATCCTACTTGATGATCTCATCAGTTCCTATGGATTCAGTTACCACCTGTAAGCAGATGATCCTCTGCCCATTTCTCTGGGCCTGGCTTCTCTCTTGATCTTTCATCTTCATCTTCCTTTTGATCATCTCAAAATGGATAACCCCTAGACATCTTAAACTAAACATGTCCAAAAGAAAAACAAAACACATATTTCCCCACAAATCATTCCCTTCTTTCAAACTTCCTTATTACTGATGAGGGCATGGGCATTCTCCCTTGTCATCAAACTCACAAACTTGGTGTCTTTCTTAATTCCTTACTTGCACTCATCCTACATATTCAAACTGTCACCAAGTATAGTTTCTACCTTCAAAAATCTCTTGTATATGTCTTCTTCTTTCTGTTCATATTGCTATCACCCTGATATGGGCCCTCATCATCTCAATATTACACTTTCATTATGGCCTGCTGGTTGCACTGGTGTCCCTGCCTCAAGTGTCTTGTTATTATTTTTTAGCATTAAATTTTATTCTATCTTCTCCCAATTACATGTAAAAATAGTTTCCAAGATTTTTCAAAGAATACTGAGTCTTGAATTCTCTCCCTTCCCCCAACCTCCCATTCTGCTTGAGATGGTAAGCAATCTCATATAGATTTCACATATGCAATCGTGTAAAGCATTTTTCTATATTAATTCTTTTGTGGAAGGAAACTCAAATAGAAAAAAATTAAGAAAGTGAAAAAAAGTTTGCTTTGGTCTGAATTCAGACTCAGTTCTTTTTCTCTGGAAGTATATGGCATTTTTTCTCCTGAGACCTTTAGGATAGTTTTGGATCATTGTATTGCTGAGAATAGCTAAGTTAGTTGTTCATTGCAGAGTATTCAGTATTCCTGTCACAGCACAACGTTGTCCTGGTTCTGCTTATTTCACTCTGCTCCAGTTCATGTAAGTCTTTCCAGGTTTTTCTTATCTCCTCCTGTTCATCATTTCTTATAGCACAACAGTATTTAATTTATGATCATATACTATAACTTACTCAGTCATTCCCTAGTTGATGGGTATCCCCTCACTTTCCAAATCTTTGCCCCCCTAAAAAGAGCTGCTTTAAATATTTTTGTACAAATAAGTCTCTCCCTCCCCTTTTTATCTCTTTGGGATACAAATCTAATATGGAATCCCTGGGTCAAAGGATATGTACTGATTTATTGTGCTTTGGTCATAGGTCCAAATGACTCCTTTGAATGACTGAATCAATTCATAACTCCCCCAACAAATATATTCATGTTCCAGCTTTCCCATATCCCCTCCAAGTTTTGTCATTTTCCTTTTCTGTCATAAATGCCAATCTGATAGGTGTTGGATGGTACCTCAGAGTTGTCTTAATTTGCATTTCTTTAAATAATGGTGATTTAGAACATATTTGCATAACTATAGAGGGCTTTAATTACTTTGTCTGAGATCTGCCAGTTTGACCATTTATCAGTGAGTGAGTTACTTTCTTTTCTTATATATTAAATTCACTTCTCTATGTATTTGAGAAATGAGGTCTTTATTAGAAAGACTTGTAAAACATTTTGCACCATTATGATTCCTGTGTATTACTTTCCATCCTATTTACCTCTGTTTAATTTCTGACCTCCTCCTTCCCAAGTTTGCCCTCTTCTTTAATCAGCCCCAGCCCCTCTTTCTCTTCTCCCCTTCCCCTCCTACTTTCTTGTAGGGCGAGATAGCTTACTATACCCAACTGGATTGTGTCTGTTCTTACTTCATTGAGCCAATTCTGATGAGAGTAAGTTTTGTATGCTCTCCTCCTCATCTCCCCCATCTTCCCCTCTTTCCTGCTTTTTTTATGTGCAATAATTTACCTCATTATATTTTTCCTTCCCCCTCCTCCCGATACATTCCTCTTTCTTATACCTTAATTTAATTTAAAAATTTTTATATATCAGTCCATCATATTCAATACATACCCCAACCCTCTGGCTATGTATATTACTTCTCACTACCTGAATAATGACAAAGTTCTTTGGAGCTGCAAGAATCATCTCACCATGTAAAGATGTACACAGTTTAGCCTTATTGAATGTCTTTTGATTTTTCTTTCCTATTTTCCTTTCTTTGATTCTCTTGAGTCTTATATTTGAGAGTCAAATTCTCCAGAATTCATTTTGAGGCAATATATCACAATTTTTGAAACTGGAGCACTCTGGGAGCAGCTCCCATAGTTGCTCCACTCATGCTGCCATGTCATGTCTTGGTGGGCAACCCCCCAGGGTTGTTCCACTCATGCTGTCTTGCTGGCCATTAATCCTTTCTTACTAATAAATCTTTCTTTTTACTTTTAAGCTAACTTTGGAGTCCTCTCATTCTTGAGAAAGGTTTCCTTCCCTAACTCAGTGATTCACCATTTGTACCCCTATAACAATTACCTTACTCGATAAACTCCTATGAATCCCTATAGCTTCTAGGATCAAATATAAAATCTTTTAATTTTTTTAAAGTCCTTTATAACCTGGCTTTCTCCCTAGCTTTACAGTATTTTTAATTCCTGCTTCTCTCCTCCACAGATTCTTTGATCCAATGACTCTGGACTATTTTTTATTAGTTGCACATCCATCTCTAGACTCCTTGCCTATTTACTGACTGTCCCTCATGCCTGGCCTTCACAATTCAGCTCAGATCCCATCATCTGTAAGAAGTCTTTCTGAGGCAGTCCCTCATTCCTTCCTGCTAGTGCCTTCCCTCTGTTACCCATTTATTTACTTTCTCTCTCTCTCTCTCTTCTGTATATATCTCTCTCTCTCCATTCTGTATATCTCTCTCTCTCTCTCTCTCTCTCTCTCTCTCTCTATATATATATATATATATATATATATGTGTGTGTGTGTGTGTGTGTGTGTGTGTGTGTGTGTGTGTGTGTGTGTGTAATGTAAAAATTCACATGCTTGTTGTCTCCCTTATTAGAATGTGAGCTTCCTAAGGTTAAGGAACTTTATTGGCATACCCAGAACTTAGCATAAAGCCTATTGAATAGTAGTTTAATAAATGCTTTCTACTTTAAATATTGTTGGATTTTCACTTAACATCAAAAAATAGTAAGTGTTTAATAAATACTTACTAGTATTGATGCTGTTGGATTTTCACTTGCTGATATCATCTAAGGAGTCTAAGTTCATAGAGTTATGGCATAATGAAGAGCTATGGCATAATTCCTAGTCTAGGAATATGAGAACCTATTTTAGCCCTAGCCTCTCTGTGTGGTCTTGGATAAGTTGATTAACATCTGTGATGGACAATTTTCTCATCTGAAAAATAGGGATGATAACATTTCTCACAAGTTTATTGTGAGGATCAAATGTGATAATATATGTAAAAGCATTGTTCAAACCGGAAAGCCATATGAAAATACAGAGTAGTATTATAAATAACCAAACTGCCTTGACCAACAGCAGAACTGTTCTTGGCTTGACAGTACCATGAAAAATTTATAACTCTTATAAGTAAAAAAAATATTGTAAATTAAAACATTTGGATATTTTAGTAATATCCTATAATACTGCTTTTCTTCTTGTTTTGATCTAGACCTCTGATTTCATGGATGTAGGAACTCCCAAGGTAGAACCTAATTTCATTAATACAGAATAGCAACTCATCAAATCTTAATTTGAGGCTTTGAGATGGTCACAGAAGAAGTATGTGTCAGTGGTAGGACCTCCATCCAGATCCTCCTGACTACAAGGCTAGCCCTATATATATTATATCACATATCACATAGCTTTTTTGATGAAACATCTTAAGTGGGTATCACAAGTCTTCGTGTAGTTTCAACCCATTAAAGCTTTCATTTTCAATCATGTCTGACTCTTCATGAGCACATTTGAGATTTTCTTGGAATAGACATTGGAGTATTTTGTAATTTCCATCTCCAGCTCACTTTAAGATGAGAAAACTGAGCCAAACAGATTAAGCGACTTGGCCAGGATCATACAGCTAGTAAGTGTCTGAGGCCAGATTTGAACTCAGGAAGATGAGTCTTCCTGATTCCAAGCCCAATGCTCTATCTATTGCACCACCTAGCTGTAGGTTCATTGCTATCTAACCAAAGTTGTAATCAGCAGTAAGGCAAGACTCATAAGAAAATTATGTCTCCCACAAGCTCAAGAAAAATTAAGTTGTAGGTAAAACCTAACCCATCGGGCTTCCACAAGTCCTTTAAATCATAGACAAATTTTCATTGCTAGGAAGGTAGACAAATAACTAGCCCTTGTTCCCTATATAATGAGCTCTATTTAATACAGAAACCAATGGAGTTCTTTGCCTCTTGGAGAATTGTTATTGTACTAGAGAGAGAGAAAAAGAAAGGATGGAAGGATCATTCAAATGTGACTTCATTAATGTAGTCCTTTCAACCTTATCTTAAGTACAACTATCTCTGAATAAACCTCAGGGAGGGGAGAGTTAGAATGACAGCCAATGATCATTATAGAACTTCACTAAGGACCATTATGAACCTTAGCAATTAAGGAGACAGACATCTACATGTTTCATCATGAAGCATTCTTAATGAACATCTTTTGCAGTCATTTGCCCATTTTCTCATTTATGCATATATTTGTACACACAGACATAGACACAGACAGACAGACAGACACACACACACACACACAAGCCCAGTGTCTCTTCCCTAAAAAGACTGGTAGCCTCAGTATTGTTTTAGATCCATCTCACACTTCAAACTCCAGTAATCCAAAGCAACCTAGTCCTTTTGCTTGGTCCTTCATAACATTATATGCATCTTCATTAATGCCACCACCAGCTCTGAAGTATAGAATCACATAATTATTGGAACTAGAGGGGACCTTAAAGGGCAGCTCATCCATCTGTTCATTTTCTAAAGAAGGAGGTTGAGACTCAGAAAGATGAAGTGACTCCCAAAGTCACACAGCTGGTTAGGGACAGAATACTGGTAAATCAACAGCTTACAGAATTTCTGGAATAATATCTTTAAAAAATAATCAAAGAGATTTTATTTTCTCAATTACAAGCAATAACAATTTCCACATGTTTTCTGAAATTATAACATCTAAATTGTCTCCCTCTCAGTGATGGTAAATAATTTGATCTGCTTTATATATGTATTCTCATCTGGCATAGTATCCTAACAGGCAGCCTTGCTTTCAGGCTGTATCCTTCTAAGATAAGTCAGTTAGTCAATAAACACTTAAGGGTCTTCTATGTGCTAGGCACTGTGCTACATGTTGGGGATTTAAAAAGAGGAAAAGATAGTTCCTGCCCTTAAGGAGCTTACAATCTAATGAAAGAAGAATCTTTGAACAGAGCTCTTATTTTGTCTTTTCCTTGCTATTTAGTCAAGGTCCTGAAACCACTTTTTCATCCCGCCATTAAATTATACTCAACTTTGGCTGTCTGCCACAAATAACACTCCCTCTCAGATCATTCACACATTTTTTGTTCATTTTGCCCAAATCAATGAAAATATGAACATCTACTTATTTATCTACACTTTATTCACTTTTCAGCATTTTGTCTGTCAAATAGTGTTTATAAAATACTAGTTGACTGACTAACTTGAATCTATGTCTCAGTGCCTTGCACCATGGAATAGATGGTTGGGAAAAGAGAGAC
>NC_058130.1:394625584-394678595 GCF_016433145.1 Gracilinanus agilis
TTATTTCCTTTCATATTAATATACATTGGAATAAACCTAAAATACCAATATCCTCCTTAACGGAAAGTGTGGATAGTGCTAACTATAAAGTAAGCAAACTAGGAATGTTCATAAAATTGGACTGAATTTGTTTTGGGCCAGTACTTTATCATAAAAAATTGGAAATATATAACAAGTTAAAAGGAAAGGCTTTATTTTAATCCCCCCCACCCCTCCCCAATGGTACAATCAGCTTCAAGTAACACAAAAAAAGTATTGCTGACTAGAACAAGGTAATAAAAAATAATTATCATCTCCAAGTCTATATTAAATGAATAGTCTTGAAATCAAGGAATTGGTAATATCAGAAGAGGAAAAAATTGAAGACTATGAAGTCACTGAAAATCTTCAATGAATACATACTCTATAAATTGTATGAATAACACAATGAATGGCAAAATCAGAAGGGCTGTTTTAAATGATTTTGAAAAGGACATGAGCTCTTTTAAGAGACTAGAATTTCAAAAAGCCCTTTTGAGATTTGACAGCATGACTCCAACTAGCAGATCAATTACATAAAAACAGACTAATCTCAAAAAGCTCACATCAACTCTAACCATTATATATGAATGCTTTCTCCCAAGGTATTTTCCAGAAAGCATAAAAACATTTTAAGACCTACATGATGTCATATATGTGATAGCTGTTGGCACAAGAACTATGGAAATAAAGGTGGCAATATAAAGTAATATCCCCCCCCCATCCCAAAGGACAGGATTCCAACAACAGGGACAGATTGACAGAGCTACTGAGAATCTGCAGAAAGGTTCTAGAATATTGCATTGCAATCAACATGGTTTTGGGAATGCTTTGTTGCTCAAATAAAGTCAATAAAAAAGAATCACAAGGAAAGGAATCTGGAAAAGAAATCCATATCAGAAATTCTACATGCCCTTAATCAGCAGCTAAAAATAAAAGTCACAAGTTACGACAAGATAAAGAGTCAAAGCAGCACAGAGAACAAAACAAATAATTCAACATTAATCAAAAACTTTGCCTCAGTACCTTGAAAAATAAAAAAAATAAGAGATGAGATAGAAATCCAAAGAATGACAATGAGGAAAAGTTCTGGTTGTCCACATGGCCATAAGACATCCAAAACAATAAAAGTGTAAATTGAATTAAATGAGAAATTAATTATAGAGTAATTACATAAAAACTCCAGCTTTTCTGAAAAAATGGAAAGTCATGGGGCTTGATAAGATTGAAAATAATTGGTACAAATACTTAATGATTAATAACTCACATTACCAGCTCTTTCTCAGGAATGATTAGTAACACATATTACCAGCTCTTTCTCAGATGCAAGCTTGATCTCTCTTATCTTAAGACAAGCCATCACATGTCTATTACCAAAAGATGAAAACACCAGGAACTTTTCCCAATAGAAGCCAATTACCCATCATGTACTTTATACAATGCATTCACAGCTGGTAACACACACACACACACACACACACACACACACACACACACATACACAATCTAAAAGCAAAAGAAAGGTGCAAAAGTCTTAGGGCTATATACTGATACAGAAATGAACAGAGGCAATAGATAGATTGATAGATAGGTGGGGGCATTTATTAAATGCTTTCTATGTGCTAGGAACTAGGGACACAAATACAATCAAACAATAGGAGAAGATAGGAGAGATAGAAAGGAGAGGGAGAAGGGTACCTTCATGGGAGAAGAGGAGGTTCACTTCAGGAGAAGGAGGCTAAGTAAGCTAGAAAGTGACTCCTTGCATGAGTGAAGTTCTTACTAAAATGGTGATATTGGACAAGAAGTCACTAATCAGGAGAAGAGGACCTCAAGGTAACAGTTTTTCCAAGGCAGCAAAGGAGCAGATGAAGATGAGAAGATGGTATCTGGACTGAGTCTAGCTATATTTTATTGATCTATTAATTATTGAACACCATGCCCCCAAATACATAATATTTATATTGCAAAGCCTTTGATTTAGTTCTGCACTCATGGTTGGCAAAGATATAAAATAGTCCCCACTATAGCTAGAATGCTAGAATACTTGATACCCCCATATAAACAATTTCCTTAATAAAACAAGCAAATAATATAATAATGCCAAGAACAATTCATAGACAATGTGGCATGTTCAGAGTTTAAGTCCATTGTGTTTCTGCCTAGCCTTTAATTCATTATTTCTCAGAAAAAGTATTAAGTATGGCTTCCATATATAAAAGGAAGTAGATCCAAAAGTAATCTTAGTAATTAATTAATTATGTTATTAATGTTCTTGGATGGCATCAGGTACTAAAAACATATGAAATAGCTCCTTCATCTCACAGAAACTTTGTCTAAGGGAATCAACGTGTCATTTAAGATCAGGTATAACATCTTTAATATACATCAAGAAAAAGAGCAGATAGGTAGCACAATGGGCCTGGAGTCAGGAGGACCTGGGTTCAAATTTGACCTCAGATTCTTCCTAGCTATATGACCCTAGGCAAGTCACTCAACCTCGATTTCTCAGCCATTACCATTCTTCTGGTGTTAGAATTAAATTAAGATGTAAGGTAAAGGTATACTTTATTTTTTAATTAAAAAATGCATATACCAGAAAGGCTGCTTCAAGCTTAAATCTGGCAACATTGCATCAATGTATGAAAGTGTTACCCACAGACATATTGATATTTTTTCATACCCTCTCATTTACCATAAAGATTTAAAAAAGAAAGCTGTGGCTGAACACAAAGGTCACACAATAAGTAAATATCAGAGGTTTTATTTGAATTCAGATTTTCCTGATTCCAGACCCAGATGAGAGAGGTCCTATAGGTATCATTATCCATTTTGCAAATAAGGAAATGGGTAGATTAAATGTTTTTTCCATTCAACTGTGAGTTCCTTGAGAAATATGTTGTCACTATAATGGTTAATTACATGTGTGATTCAAAGAATGGAGCCCCAATACAGTCCACAGTCTTCAATAGCTATTGACAGTATAAATGCAGCCTTTCTAATGGAGCTCTCTAGTCCAGGAATTGCCCTCTGAATGCCTAGTAATGGAAAATCGTGACTGCAGGCAAGTCTAAAAAGTGATCAGAAGGTCACAAAATTCCAAAAGTGAGAAATATCCTACTATTCCACCAAACCGAAATGTTTCTCTAAGCCAAATATTAATGCTCAAGTTAACTGGAATCTTGTAGAACAAAGTCATGACCCGGCTGGAGGCACTGATTTCAAACCTACTAAAACGTGATGAGGTTATTTGTTAACTAGGTGGCTTTTTAAGGGAAATATAGTGAACCAATACAGGATGATATATGGCAAATAGAATAAAATTCTTGTTTTGCAACAAAAATATTATTCAGGTAAACAAATGGGTCAGATTTGAGCCCTGGGTTGTGCTCTGCTTTTACCCAGTAAATGTAAATGCAGCATTTTTGAATAGTATAGCACTCTTGTATTTTTCATTAAAACCCAGTTGTTGTTTTTTTTCGTTTTTCCTTCTTCATGTTTTACATGTTCCTGGGAAAGGTTAATGAACACATTGTAGATATTTCTTAAAGGGCACTTAGAAATGGGCTGGCCTTCTAAGATAAGTGCTATTGTACTATTGCTTTTATAAATTTAAGAAAATAAGAATGTATCACCTTTTCTTCTTTTCTAAGTGTGTGTGGGAGGAGAAGTGAGACTATGATGGAGAAAACTATATATTGTCTGACTTGACTGATGTGTTGATTAGTTTTATTGAACTGATTTTTTATTCTTTGTTTCAAGAGATAGTTCTAACAGGAGTAGAGAAAAAGATATGTTCAGAAATAAAGATGATTTAAAAACCTATTAAAGATGCATTGTGGGAAGTAGGGTGTGAAGCTTTCTCCTCCTCTTAAGAACCTCCACAAACAACCAAAGGTAGAGCCATAAAAACAACATTAACGGCCTCAGACACTTCCCAGCTGTGTGACCCTGGGCAAGTCACTTGACCCCCATTGCCTACCCTTACCACTCTTCCACCTAGTGGTCAATACACCGAAGTTAAGGGTTTAAAATTAAAAAAAAAAAAAAAAAAACATTAAAAGTGGCAAAAACAGAAACAGGTCTGGAATGAAGATGAACAACCAAAGACAACTAGGGAGGAAGGTCTCTGACTTCCCTGGCCTCAGTCCCACTGCCTTAGGCCTTGGAGTAGGCAAGAACAGAGCAAACAGAGGGAATCCACAAAACAGCCCCAGAGGGCAAGATTAGCAACCTGACCTTGTCTGCTCAGCTGAAGTTGTTGTATCCCTGAGGAAACCACTGGAATAGGAAGTAGGGCCCTGGAGGCGGGTTTGTCTGCTGCTGTAGCCTCAGCTCTGGGGACCTAGGCAGGCCCACACTCAGGACTGAAGAAATGGCAGCTGGCATAAGAAATGCTGACAGACACTTACTCTGTCCAGGTTTCAGAGGTAGGAGAGGAGAGTGAGGAAGGAAAACTCACCAGGGAGTGAGTTTACTGAGGGACTGGGGCCCTGTCAGCTGTGGTCATTTTCAGGAGAGTGGAACCAAAACTAGATGGGCTAAAGTGATAAAATTCAATGCCAATAGGAACATGGAGAAATGGACTTAATATTGCATTGCTAGAGCATATGTTAATTTTGCTGTGTTTTTTTTTCCAAACAAGATAGAAATATACATTAAGAGTTATCAACCTATTCATTCTCATTGACCTAGAGATCCCATTACTAGGGTTAGACCCTAAGGGCATTGTTGAGAGGGTAAAAAGCCATGTATGTATGAAAATATTAATGGAAACTTCGGTGGACAATAACTGGAAATAACACAAATGCAATGAATGGGAGAAATGGCTGAATAGAAGGTGATATTTGAATGTAATGGATTATGTTTAGAAATGACAAATATTGAAATATAAAGAAAATAAGGGAAAAATTGATGAGAAGAGAAGAGAATAAGAATAATATATACCATGATTACATTAAAAAATGATAGACACAAAATCAAGAGAAAAAGTATCCAAGTAAAACAAATGTTTATATTAGCATACATGTATAATTTATATATTTTTAAATAAATTGTAAATAATTGGGACTTTGTGGTTTGCACATAATCTTTTTTATGCATTTGCTTAGTTAAATGTTTTTTTGTGGTGGTAGTTACTAATTATATAATGAAAATAGGTAAATAAATAAAACAACTATTTTTTAAAATCCTTACATCTTAGAATCAATACCGTGTATTGGTTCTAAGGCAGAAGAATGGTAAGGGCTAGGCAATGAGGGAAAGTGACTTGCTCAGGGTCACACAGCTAGGAAGTATCTGAGGTCACATTTAAACCTAGGACCTCCCATCTCTAGACCTGGCTCTCAGTCCACTGAGCTACCCAGCTGTCCCCTAAAACAAAATAAATTCTTTAAAAATCAAATGAGTACTATATACTGAAAATATTCTTGCAGATGTAAAAATTATTTCTGTGTTCTCAAATCTTCTCCATATAAAGAAATGTTCAACTTTCATGAACATGGGCAATTTGGAATTAAATTTCTAACTTTATTGTTACAGTTAGCAGAATCCTATAAATCTCTACATTTTTGCAAACCTCTACAATTTTAATAAAGTTGTGGAGCATACTCATGTTATTGCATAAAACTAAAAATTTATTATTCTAAAATATGTCACAAATATTAAAAATTCCAACAATATTTTTGCAAAGGGAAAAAAATCAAAGAAATATGTATCTAAGTCTATGTGGAGAGAAAAGACCATGTCTTATCTAGAGGTAGGTAATATAATGTCAGGCCTAGAATAACTAAGGAACATATAGTTTTGTCTGCAAAAAAAAAAATTTTTTTTATCAAAAAACATTTATTTGGTGCCAGCTCTAAATTGGCCATTGTGTTAAGTGCTGGGTATACAAAAAGATACAAAAGATAGTCCCTGCCATCTAGGAGCTCACAATCTCATAGGGGAGACAACATGAAAATAAATATGTGCAAAAAAGCTATATACAGGATAAACAGAACATAATTTTTTTTGTTTGAAAATTTTTATTTTTATTTAATTAATTGCTTTAGAATATTTTTCCATGGTTACATGATTCATGTTCTTTCTCTCCCTTCCTCCCACCTCCTCCCATAGCTGATACATAATTCCACTGGGTTTTACATGTGTCATTGATCAAGACCTATTCCCATATTATTAGTATTTGCACTGGGGTGGTCATTTAGAGTCTACATCCCCAATCATGTGGTCAAGCAGTTGTTTTTCTTCTGTGTTTCTATTCCCACACTTCTTTCTCTGGATGTGGATAGTGTTCTTTCTCATAAGCCCCTCAGAATTGTCCTGGACCATTGCATTGTTGCTAGTAGAGAAGTCCATTTTTTGATTGTGCCATAGTCTATCTGTCTCTGTGTACAATGTTTTCCTGGTTCTGCTCCTTTCACTCAACATCAATTCCTGGAGGTTGTTCCAGTTCACATGGAATTTCTTCACTTTATTATTTCTTTTAGCACAATAGTATTCCATCACCAACAGATAACACAATTTGTTTAGTCATTCCCCATTCGAGGGGTATCCCTTCATTTTCCAATTTTTTGCCACCACAAAGAGCATGGCCATAAATATTTTTGTACAAGTCTTTTTTTCTTATTATCTCTTTGGAACATAAACCCAGCAGTGGTATGGCTGGATCAAAGGTCTACAAAAAATTCTAAAGAGTATTGTTTTGGAGCTGGAAGGAACCTCAGAAGTCATGTAATTTAATCCTTTCATTTTATAGGTAAGGAAACTGGGACAGACAGAAGTTGAATGACTAAAGGTCACAATGTTAGTAAATATAAAAGGCAGGATCTGAACTCAAATCCAATAGTAGCCCTATTGCCTGAAATTATTTTCTTATTCAGATAAAAAGAATATTTGGCTTGCTCATTGCTAAAATAAATTGGAAGAGTCAGGTTTTATGAGAAACCTTAATGAATTTTGCATTTCTTTCTGATTCTTATCTCACAAGCATGCAACTGCCTCAGATGGACTTCAACACTGACACATAGCCAGACTCCTGCTCTTCAGAATCATTTAACGATGAACAGCTCCCATCACCAGAAGGAATATTCTACTGTCTCACCTGGAATCAATGATAGCTGGATCTTTGCCAATTGACCCAGAACTATGTCCCCCGGGGTACTGCTACCCAAACAAGGAAATAATTTTATCCTTTTTCTTTTGCCACTCTACTTGTTAGACCATGTGAAATTGGTTTTGGTAAACTTTTATTTTTTGTGCTTTAGCTCTACTTACAGTGTGTATGTGTGTGTGTGTGTGTGTGTGTGTGTGTGTATCATTGAGAGGTAGCACAGAGTTGTCAAACTTCTAGGCTTGTAGAATCACTCCTGAACCAGATTAAAATATAATTAGGGGAGAAGGGATGAAGCTAGGTGGCTTAGTGGACTGAGAGGCAGGCCTAGAGATGAGAAGCCCTGGGTTTAAATCTGACCTCAGGTACTATGTGACCTTGGGCAAGCCACTTAATCTCCATTGCCTAGCCCTTACCACTCTTCTGCCTGAAAACCAATTCGTAGTAATCATTCAAAGACAGAAGGTAGTGGTTTAAAAAAATAAAATAAAATGCAATGGGAAAATATTTAACAAAATAAAACTACAATAAAACATAGATAATGTTAATTTGTAGTCAGCATATGGTCCACATATATCTGTTTCTATCTGACACTACTGGAAAAGACAACCAAAACATATATAGTTATAAAGGAAAAGACAAGCACATACAAGAAATGAAGAGACATGCAGCCTAGTGTATACTGATATATTAAAAAATGAGGAAGAGAAAGAGAATAAATGCAATTCAAAATAACTTCAGAATAATAAAATATTTGGGGGTCAACTTGCCGAGATGTGTGCAAGAACTGTATGAACATGATTACAAAATATTCATTTTTTAAATTAAAGTGAGACCTAAATAATTTGAGAACTATTATTGTTTCTAGTCAGGTCATGACAATATAATAAAAATGACAATACTACCCAAATTAAATTAAATTACTTATTTAGTGTCATACTCATCAAACTACCAAAGGATTTATATGGAGAGGCAGAAAAAACAATAACAAATTCATTCTGAGCATGTGAAGAATCTTAATCAAAATAATGAAAAAGGTAGGAAGGATAGGGATTCTAGAAGGACCCAATCTCAAAACCACAAAGCAATGATCATCAGAACTATTTGGTACTAAAAAGTAAAGCAGTTGATCAGTAGAACATACAATGTAGATAGATAGAAACAAATGGACATAGTAATGAAGTCTGATAAATCCAAAGACCCCCAACCATCAGGCTGAGTGCTCACCAAACATTGTTGACAAACATTGCTGGGAAAACTGGAAAGTAGTTTGGCAGGCTTAGACCAAAACTTCACACCATATCCCAAGATAAACATCAAATGGGTACATGATACATATAAAAGGTTCCATCATAAATTAAGAGAAGTAGGGAAATGTCAGGTGATACTGACAAACATTTGGGGGTTTTGAAGGAGATGAGAAGAATGACACATGATGACACATGTCAGAAGGGCCATTGAAGATGGTTGCACTCAGAGGTGAGGTTTATTGATGACTTAATTTACCTCACTGAAGCTTAGACAGAATTTTCTATAGGATATGTAACCATCTAGCCCAGATTCTCAGGGAAATATTTGCTTCAGTGGGTTTTTCAAGAATAGTCAATTATTACTAAGTGGGGTAATAATTTCAAGAACAGTCAATTATTACCAAAGGGGGGTTGTAAAGGAGGGATTTGGGGGGCCTCATGTGAGCAGTAATTCTGGCCAGACCATGGTTTTGATTTTACTGAGGTCCACTCTCACTACTAGGGGCTACATCTGCTCCTTTTTTAATATAAATTTAACAAACAAAAGGAAGGTAAGTGAGTGTATGATTTGTATGAATTGTGTAAGGCTAGAAAGCTAAATTCTGATTCTATTTGCTTGAAAATGGAGCTTTTGAAATTTCATTTTTTACTAGGGCTTTTTTCAGAGTGTGTTTCAGGGTATACTGTTCATGCTGACCATAGTGATTTGACATAGGCAAAGATTTCTCCATGGCTTTAGTATAGGAGCTGAGGTGACATTTTCTCAGGGAATTTTTGGCCTCAAATCAGGTGGTCCAATCCTAGGGTTACTAAGACTGCCTCCCTGACGAGGATTTTTCTCTGAGATTTTGCCTAGCCTTAGTTGGATTGTTAGGCTTGCTATGACTTTCAGCGAGACTCAAGGTCCTTTTGCCTTTTTAAAAAGCATCATATATTACAGCTGAAAGAGCTACTCCTATTAGCCCATTTCTATGCCAAGCATAGAATCCACATGCCAAGCAAATATCAACTTCTCCTTTACCATAATTCAAATCTGTTTTATTTCTAAGTGCTAATGCTACTGAAAATTATTATGTTCTGTTATATCTATTTTCCTAATCAATTATGATAAGTCCTTATGGAGTTTTAACTAAGTATGGGTGGACTATGTTGTGCCATCTTCTGGTGGAAAAAGTGTGAGGTTAACTTTTGTCTAAGTACCAAGGTTTGGGAGTATAACATATGAAACAAATGTGATCAGTTATAGATAATAGAAGGGGAAATATACTTTGAAAATTTACATTTGATACAGAAATGATTATACCTAATATTAGAATACAAGGCTGTTTAAATTAGAAGCCTTTCCAATAAGATCAGGTGTGAAACAAGGATGCCCATTATCACCTCTATTACTTAACATTGTACTAGAAACACTAGCAGTAGCAATTAGAGAAGAAAAAGAAATTGAAGGTATTAAAATAGGCAAGGAGGAGACTAAGCTATCACTCTTTGCAGGTGATATGATGGTCTACTTAAAAAATCCTAGAGAATCAACTAAAAAGCTAGTAGAAATAATCAACAACTTTAGCAAAGTTGCAGAATACAAAATAAATGCACATAAATCATCGGCATTTCTACATATTTCCAACACATCACAGCAGCAAGAGGTAGAAAGAGAAACACCATTTAAAATTACCCTAGACAATATAAAATACTTAGGAATCTATCTACCAAAACAAATACAGGAATTATACATACATAACTACAAAACACTTTCCAAAAAGTAAAACTAGATCTAAACAATTGGAAAAACATTGAGTGCTCATGGGTAGGACGAGCTAACATAATAAAAATGACCATTCTACCCAAATTAATTTACTTATTTAGTGCCATACCTATCAAACTACCAAAAATCTTTTTTACTACATTAGAAAAAACTATAGCAAAGTTTATTTGGAAGAACAAAAGATCAAGAATATCAAGGGGAATAATGAAAAAAAAAACGTGAAGGAAGGTGCCTTAGCAGTACCAGATATTAAGCTATACAATAAAGCAGCAGTCATCAAAACAATATGGTACTGGCTAAGAGATAGAAGGGGGGATCTGTGGAATAGACTTGGGGTAAGTGACGTCAGCAAGATAGTGTATGATAAACCCAAAGAACCCAACTTTTGGGACAAAAATCCACTATTTGACAAAAACTGCTGGGAAAATTGGAAAACAATATGGAGGAGATTAGGTTTAGAACAACATCTCACACCATACACCAAGATAAATTCAGAATGGGTGAAAGACTTAAATATAAAGAAGGAAACTGTAAGTAAATTAGGTGAACACAGAATAATATACTTGTCACATCTCTGGGAAAGGAAAGATTTTTAAAACCAAACAAGAGTTAGAGAAAATTACAAAATGTAAAATAAACAATTTTGATTATATTAAATTAAAAAGTTTTTGTACAAAGAAAAACAATGCAACCGAAATCAGAAGGGAAACAACAAACTGGGAAAAATATTTATAACAAAAATTTCTGACAGAGGTCTAATCACTCAAATATACAAGGAGCTAAATCAATTGTATAAAAAAATCAAGCCATTCCCCAATTAATAAATGGGCAAGGGACACGAATAGGCAATTTTTAGATAAAGAAATCAAAAGTATTAATAAGCACATGAGAAAGTGTTCTAAATCTCTAATAATTAAAGAAATGCAAATCAAAACAACTCTGAGGTACCACCTCACACCTAGCAGATTGACTAAAATGATAGCAGGGGAGAGTAATAAATGTTGGAGGGGATGTGGTAAAATTAGGACATTAATCCACTGCTGGTGGAGTTGTGAACTGATCCAACCGTTCTGGATGGCAATTTGGAACTATGCCCAAAGAGCAATAAATGAATGCCTGCCCTTTGATCCAGCCATACCATTGCTGGGATTGTACCCCAAAGAGATCATAGATAAACAGACTTGTATAAAATATTTATAGCCATGCTTTTTGTGGTGGCAAAAAACTAGAAAATGAGAGTATGCCCTTCAATTGGGGAATGTCTGAACAAATTGTGTTATATGCTGGTGATGGAATACTATTGTGCTCAAAGGAATAATAAACTGGAGGAATTCCATGTGAACTAGAAAGACCTCCAGGAATTGATGCAGAGTGAAGGGAGCAGAGCCAGAAGAATACTGTACACGGAGCCTGATATACTGTGGTAAAATCGAATGTAATGCACATCTATACTATCAGCAATGCAATGACCCAAGACAATTCTGAGGGATTTATGGAAAGGAACACTACCCACATTCAGAGGAAGAACTACAGGAGTAGAAACACAGAAGAAAAACAACTGCTTGGACACTTGGGTTGATGAGGACATGATTGGGGATGTAGACCGGAAAAGACCACACCCATGTAACTATCAATAATGTGTAAATAAGTCTTGACTGACCACACATATTAAAACCAGTGGAAATGTGAATTAGCTACAGTGGAGGGGGGCAGGGGGTTGAGGGGGTGAAGGGGAAAGTAAAAACATAAATTATGTAACCATGGAAGATTTTTCTAAAAATAAAAAATTATTTAAAAAAAGAATACAAGGCTGCTCATCATTATAAGCTACATTTTTCAAGGTAGCTGATAGTAATAGTAATTACAATAGTAATGGGATGGGGTAAACACAAAGGGTGAGGCAACCACTTATTAACATAAAATTGGGTAAATTTTTTTTTGAGAAGTGGCTTAGATCAGTCTTTCATAGGCTTGCCACCTCCAGGGATTGTTCTGCCATGTGAACTGTTCTTTTGGCTTGTTTCCAAATCATGAGTCTCATGATTTGGGTCTTCAGGGTGGTCTTTTGTGTTCTCCATGCTCCATCATTCCTTTGCTGAATCTATCTGCTGCTTCTGGGCTGGTGGGCTGGGTGTGGATCCTGTGTAAATAAAAACAAAACCTTGACCCCCCCCCATGTTATAATTCTGGGGTTTTGTTTTGTTTTTATAGGTAGGTTTCTCCAATTCATGTTCATTGATTCTCCAAATGAATTAACTTACAAGAGATTCATTGTAACTCGGAAAAATAAAATAGGGCAAGCTGTAAAAATAAGTGGGGAAAACTATGCAAATAAAGGTTCAAAACTGTTCAGAAACTTTTGATAGATGTAATCAAAAGTATCTTCAGTGATAAAGTGAAGTGAAGCTCATAGATGAACTTCCCTTCAGGGCCAAGTGCAAGAATGCTAAAGAGACTCATCATAAAAAATAAAATATTTATTGAAATATATAAGGATAAAAGGATTTCTAACTCTACAGGATTCTAACTCTACCCAACTAAAACTCCCTGGTTCCACAAGGAACTGCTTCTCCTGTGTTTCATAAGCTACACTAATCCTTCCTGATCTGACTAACCCAAATTTTTACTCTTCTAAATAAAACTATCACTAGCATCCTTATAATTCTTAACTTTGCCTCTAAGTTATAACAATAACAAAGGTTAGTTGTTTGAGTCTCAATAACAATCAAGTTAGGACTCTGAGCCTTACCAGATTGAGAATCCAAATCAAAGACCATGGTTTTCTTTGGTTTTCTCAGAGTTAAATTAATCTATAAAAACCACAATAGATAGTCAATAGTGTTTCCCAAGTTGGAAAAAGAAAACACTAAGCTCCTTTAGGTCTTTCCTCAATGAGAGAGAGGCAAAGATGTTACCTCCTCCAGCTCTGAGAGACAGAGTCCCATGTGTGACTCTGTCAACTGCCAGAGACAAACTGGCATTGCCACACCCAGAGAGAGTAACTGTCACAGAAAAACTGTTACAACTGTCAACATTTAAAATTAACACTCTCTCTCAGCTCTGCTTCAAACTTTAATTCTTTCTCAAGCCAGCTTCTCTACTTTTTATCTCTAAACTAAGATAGCAATACCTAATTTCTAATACCATCCTTATAAACTCCAATTGAAACAAAAACTTGGAGTAGGGTACAGTTTCTTAAGTAAGTAGTAAAACATATTTGATTGCTATACACATCCAATTTCTGGGGCTTCAATTATTATTCCACTTTGTTTTGATTATAACAATTTGCTTCGAAAGGAAAAAGCAGATAAAGGATTATAACATTTTGACTTCAGACGAGAGTCGGGGTTATTCTTTCCTTTTGAATGGTGGATAGTGTTCAGTGATCTATCAGACAACTATACCTGAATTCAAAACTCAAAAATAATATTGGTTGCAATCCCAAAAGCTTTTACCTTAAACAGCAAAACTCTCCAATTGTGCTTGGAGTTGAAAAATTTCCAAGATTCACATACACAATGGTAAGTTTTGATTTTACAAGTCATGATAACCAATTTTTCTTTCCCATAATTTTCCAGTCTTTTTTGAGTTTTAATACTCATTGACAATGCTTAAATTATTTGGTAATTCTTCCCAATTCATACAGAAAAAAGTTTAACAATTTTGCTGGGAGTTAAATTTCCACTAACATTATCTTGATTAATGATGGCTGGTATAGGAGCTGGTCAGTAACTTGGAAGAGAGTCAACATTATCCTAATACATAACATAATATTTTTTGTACATTGTCATAACCGATTTACCTTAAACTTTTAGGTTATAGTACAAATTATATACAATTGCAAGTAATCATAATTGATTAATAACAAATTGCTTTTTTAAACATAGGTTTGTATTTATACTCATATTTTTGTTTTTTTTTCAGAATCATATTTGCATGAAGTACATATTTTGTTAACACTCATTAAATAAAATTTAGTCAAAAATCCAATACTTGTGACTTTTAGGTTGCATTATTATTTTCAATACCAGATCAAAATTCAATGAGGCTGCTAATTAATACCTTAGGTTTTAAATTTACTGTGAAAAAGGGGTCAATAAATTTGTAGGAAGTTTTAAGTCTTTAGTAATATTATCTAAAAAGTGTCCTGATTGTGATTTATTTTGGCTTTTTATCCTAGTAGGCATATATTTCTTGGGAAATGAGGAAAAAATATACTATACTTCTAAAATTTGCATGTTTTAACCTTGATATTAAATTATTCTCAATGGATATCATTTTAAGATTCAGAACTTTCAAATGGATACTGCAAAATGTTTTTAAATAATTGGTTACATTTCACCAATAATGTTCTGATCTATTGTTTATTGTATGTATTTTGCTCTAAATTTTTTCACTTCTTATCCCCTCTTTACCCTTATAATGAATGGAGGAGAGGTAATTACACTTAATTGTGTATAATCAGTAGTCCTTATCCAATTCATGTGAAAAATAAATTTCTTTTAGAGTATAGCTGCATACCTTCTTTTTTCTTACACATAATTACATTTTTACAAATTGCATGTTAATCCTTAGATTGTGAATTTCTTCTTATACATTGCACATACTTTTAAAGTAATTTTTGTACCCTAATCAAGGACAATGTTATTTAAATTTGTAAAAATTAAAATGAATATATAACAACTTTAGATATTATATTTTTATAAGATTTATTAATAATCACTATAAGTAAAGGAATAAAAAGGTAACAAAATAAAAACACATGCTCAAGCTGATCTACCTGTTTAAAAGTCCCGTGTTCACAGCTGCCCTCATAGGAAGGAAAGTGTGCTAGACACAGAAATCCACCGAATTTGTGTCTTATCTATGTCAGCCCGTAATGACAGGAAATCAGTGGGATCCTAGGTAATGTAGTTCTAAAGGAACGAGATTTCTAATTACACAAATTTCTATATTTATAACATAGAAAATTCTTAATGAATGAATATATCATTTTTATATTTCCAATTTTTGAAACTCTAATGTTGATTGGGAAAAATATTTGTAGCAAGTTTCTCTCATAGAAAGTTCTGATAATCAAGATGCATAGACAATTGATTTAAATCTGTAACAGCCATTCCCCAAAAGATAAATGGTCAAAATATTTGAAGAGGCAGTTCTCAAAAGAAGAAATCAAAGCCATCAATAGTCATATTTATGTTTATGACAAAATGATCCAAATCACTAATAATGAAAAAAAATAGTTTTGACGTTTTGCTTCACACCTATTAGATTGGGAGATGAAAAGAAAGAAAAATAACAATTGTTGAATGGGACAAGGGAAGGAACACACACTAATGTACCACCAATAGAGTTGTAAACTTAACCAAACATTCTGGGAACGCAACTTGGAACTATATCAAAAAGTCATTAAATGGTGCATACCTTTTAACCCAGTGATATCACTATCAGGCCTATCCCAGGAAGAAATCAAAGAAAGAAGGAAAGATCCATATGTACAAAGTATTTATAGCAATTATATTTGTTGTAGCAAAGAATTGTAAATTAAGGGTGTGCCTATCAATAAGAGAAAGAAAGAACAAATCATAGCATATTAATATAGTGAAATGTAATTGCATCATATGAAATGATGAAAGGAATACTTTCAGGGAAATATCAAAAGATTAGTGTGAACTGATATAGAGTAAAGTGAGAAGAACCAGGAGAATTATTTTTCCCATAACAATAAAACTGACTTGAGTGATGTAAAGAAAGAGAGTAACTATATTGATGAAATCGGACTCACAAAGAAATCAAAGAATGACAAAATACTGATCGCCAAATCTAACTTCCTTTTAAGATATTACTGAAAAATATAGTAACTGGGAATATGACTGATGACTGAAAGCATTTAAACAAGATAAGGGAGAGTATGGCAATTATTAAATTCTTCGTTATAGCCGTATATAAATAACCATAATTTGATTGTATTATTACTACCATATCTCTAAGTGGAAAAAAAATAGAAAAAAATTTCACACATTTTCATGTTAGGGAAGGGAAATGAAGGAAAAGTTAATTTTCTTCTTTTTTAAAAATAAGTTTTTATAGTAAGGAAATGACCATTGAGTCCAGTTTTTTCTTTTGAGCACACACAGGGTGCCACTGTTCAATTCCCTCCATGGAAGAGTCTGGAGAGCCTGTTTCTAGGAGAGGTATAATGATCTGTAATGAAAGTGGCTTGGAGAGATGTAAAAGCTTTCAAAAATTTTGTAACTGGTTCTGCTTACTACATAATGACTGGCTGAAAACTCCAGTCATCTGTCATAACAAAGAACATAAAAAAGAGAGGTTAGCAAAAAAAAAAAACAAGCAATGCAATGAAAATCTGACATTATATGCAGTATTCCATACCCATTTCCTTCCACCCCCTCAAAGAAGTAGGGTAACTACCTTCTCATATCTATTCTTTGGGGTCAAGTTTGATCATTAGAATCTTACGAAATTCTGTTTTAAGCACCTCTGAGAATCTTTGTTTCCTTCAAGATTCAATTCAAGGACCAGCTTCTGCCAGAAGCTTTTTCCCAGGCCCCTTAGCTGATAGGGCTGTATCTTGTAAGTTCTATCTTTCTATCTACGCTTTACATATCATATATATTTAGATAGAAAGATGTATAAACAGACCACACACATGTATGTTTTACATTTACTGTTGTTTAGTCATTTGGTCATATCCAAGGCTTCATGACTGCATGGACTATAGTACCCCAGGCCCTTCTATTGTCCACTATCTCCTGGCATCCAAGACTTCTTCCATGATGTTATCTCCATTTCATCTTCTTCCATCCCCTTCTATTTTTGCTTTCCATTTTTCCAACATAAAGGTCTTTTCCATACACAGAGACACTCAAAACATATGGGCTATCTACCATTAGAACATAAGCATTTTGAACCCAGAGATCGTTTTATCTTTTACTTCATATCCCCAGTACTTAGCTTCCTAGATCCTACCATATATTTTGGATCTCAGCTTCTCTTCTATAGTTCAAGAGTATAAATATTTATGTCTGTTTGTCTGTCTGTCTGTCTGTCTCCCTTCTCTCTCATATTATTTCCCTCCTTCCTACTCCATTTCATTCAACAGACATTTATTAGGTGCCTGTTGTGGCACTTGAAGGAGAGGTCCTTAAAAGAAGCCACTACAATTTTTTTTTTGCCTTAGAATTCCTAGTCTCTAGAAAAGGCGATGGCATACAATAGGTATGTACTATATTGAATTGTTTAATTAAAAAATTAAATCAAAATCCCTGACTCACTTTAAGATTCAGTGTGATTGTTCTCCAGGGGTTTTATAACCTAGAGTCTGGGTATTTAATTTTTTCTTTTCATAATTGGCTTTCTTTGTATTTTATTTTATGTCTAAAAACACAATGTTAAGCAGATGTTTATATGCTGCCAAACTGTCAAATAAGAACAGATTAAAAAAAAAGGTTAAGAACCTCTGTCCTAGTCATTTATCACTCCACAACCATTATGTGCCATGTTTGAATGTGCCAAGTATGACAGATATAAAGAAAAGCAAAAACAGCCCCTGGCCTCAAGGAGCTAACATTTTCATGGGGAGGAAAGCATATAAATGAATCAGGACTTAAAAAAGAAATAGGTTCTGAACAAAAGGTAATCTCCAAGGAGAAGGCACTAGAAAGTCTTTCCTGTTCCTCTATGCCCTTCAAACCCATGTTAATGGTTTTCCCTTCTCTCCCAAACCCAGAGATTGGTTTATATTTATTTTGTGTAAAGTTGGCATTTCCCTCACAAAAATATAAGCTTCTTGAGGGTAAGGGCTGTTTTTCCTTTTGTCTTTGAATTCTTATTGTCTAGTAGGTATTTAATAAATGCTTATTGAATTAGATTACATTCTATCTTCACTATTAAGTCCAGCACTGGACTTCTGTTTGCATATTCAAATCTTAACCAAAGAAAAATATTTAAGACACAAAGTTCCAGTCCTCAGTTTGGTATGGAGAAATGAGCCCTTGGCTTTCCATTCAAGAGGCCTGAGTAAAAAGCATTTCAGGAGAATATGTTCCTTCACAAAAGCCTTCACTGATCACAAATGTTACTCAAACTCAACCCCAGGCAAGAAAGACCCAAGTTCAGGTCTTACATATATTAGGTATGTGAGATCCTGGACAAATTAAGAAACCTTTTATTGTTCCAAGCAATTTGCTAAGTCTATAAGTCTTACATATATGTTTTACATAACTATGTGTTTATATGTATATGCATATAGACACATAAATACACACATTTGTATGTATATATACCTATCTATCTCTATCTCTATCATCTATCTATCTATCTATCTATCTATCTATCTATCTATCTATCTATCTATCTATCTATCTATCTATCTGTGTCTCTCTATCCTTCTGTCTCTGTTTATCATCTATCTATGTATCTATCTGTCTGTCTGTCTCTCTGTCTGTCTATATATCTATCTGGCCCTAATACCTCATTAATGGGAAGATGGAAATGTGGTAAAGTCTTCATTAAGTATTCTAAGGCCAAGAAAGTCCCTTTACATTAACTACTAGTCTCTGATCTTTTCCTGTTGTTTTATGCATTCAAATGTAAGTTAAGACTTCGGTTATGTTTAGAAAATGGATGTGGATAAATACATGGGCTGTGATGTTTCACTGTTTTAGTGAAAGAGGTTGAGATCTTCAAATTTAACATCTATTATAAGCATATTAAATATTCCATTCATTCCTACTCATATTTGCATTATTATGGTGTAAGCCTCATGGGTATTCCAAATCCTTCTGAAACTGATGTCAACCTACTTTTCCAGCTTTATTGAGATAGTAGATATTTTTACTCTTTTAAATGACCTCCCACCAAACTGGATTTTTCACCATTTCCCAATCATATTTTTGGCTTTCCTGTGTCCAGGCTTTGATCATGGCTTTCTTTAGGTAGAGAATTCCCTTCAGTCTACTTATCTGCTTGCTGGAATCAAACAATAAGAATTTATTACACACCTACTATGCATCAGACCCTATTTTAGGTGGAGGATATAAAGACAAAAATGAGACAGCTCTTGCCTTCAAGGAGCTTATACCCTTTTGGGAGAGACTATATATAATGGCACAAATAAAATGGATATAAAATGTACACATTATTATTTTTGGAAAGGAAAAATTGAGGGAAGCAGGAAAGGCTTCATGTAGAAGATGGTGCTTGAATTGAGGCTTGAAGGAAATATTTTTTCTTGCCTTTTCTCCACATTGGTCCCCAATCTCTCTGTAGGACTTCCTCAGTGAAGGCCTCTCTTATTTAGCTTCCTTTTCTGCTGACATTCAACCACCATATTTCCTGGCTTCAAAGGAAGCATATATGATAATAATAATAATAATAAATGTAATATAATGTAACATAACAACAATATAACATAACAACATAACATAACATAATATAACAACATAATGGAATTCAGGAGTAATGATGGGGCATAATATGCATATATAATAATAACTATTATTATAATAGCTGGCACCTATAATGCTCTGAGACACTGTACCATAAACACCTTACAAATCTCTCATTTGATCCTCACAACAACCCTGGGAGATAAGTTCTATTATTATTACCATTTTATAGTTGAGGAAAATGAGGCAAATAGAGGTTAAATGACTTTCCCAGTTAGTAAGTGACTAAAGCTGAATGTGAATTCAGGTCTTCCAGACTCTAAGCCTAGTTCTCCAGTCAAGGAAGAAATTCAGTATATGCCCAATGTTGATGTACTTCCCCAAGGAAAATATGATCCCCCTTTGTCAGATCTGCATTGCATGATTACATTCTCAATAGCTTGTTATTAGCAAAAGAACACACAAGCACTGGTACTGATATTATCAAGAATGTTAAGTCAGATGATCATTTTTGAGCCCCAAACTGTAATATTTTACCTACTGCTTGTCATGATGTTGAAGAAGTTAAAATTCTTTATGAACTTTTTAATCCTCAGTACTCATGGCCCTTGAGAATAAAATGTCATCCTACTTAATAAATTGAAAACTCCTTACCTTTTGGTCATATAATTCAAATTCAGACCTTGAAGGTTAAATTATTCCAAAAGACTGGTGGCAGCTGTTTTCATGATTATACCAGGTGCCTAATGGCTTAATTTTTGGCATATTAAACCTAAATCAAGGAACTGAGATATGGCATTTTAGGATACCTTTATCCAAATCACTCTGCCCTAAATATTATATGAAATCTCCTCAATGCTTAACCATTCAGTTAATCTACAGGTCTTTGTTAAGTAACTGCTATTTGTTAAGCATATAAGAAAAACACTTACCCTCCAGGAGTTTATGATCTATTTGGAGAGAGACATATACACATACACATGAAAAACATAAGAAAGAAGAAGAAAAAGAGAAAATACCAACTGAATGGTACAGATAACAGGTGCTTCTGGAGATTAAAAGAGGGACAGGATTGGCTAAAGTGGTCAAAGAGAATTTCACAGAGGAAGGAGTAGCTCAACTGAGTTTTGAAATATGGGCAAGGCTTAGACATTCAAATATGAATGTCCTAATGGAATTGAGGGGCAGTGATGGGGCACCAGAGTGCATAGAATACCAGGCCTGGAGTCAGGAAGACTCATCTCCCTGAGTTCAAATCCACCCTCAGACACTACTTAGATTTGTGACTGGGAAAGTCACTTTACCCTGTTTGCCTCAGTTTCTTCATTTATAAAAATGAGCTAGAGGAGAAGATGGCAAACTACTCCAGTATCTTTGTCAAGAAAACTCCAATGGGGTCATAAAGAGTTAGATAGGACTGAAACAAAATGAATAAGAAAAAAGTGGAATTGAATACAATAAATTCTGATAGGGATAAATGTACATTCCTACATTTATAAGACTAATATATGGACATTTGTAGGGCTAAATGGTAGCTCTCATACAAATCATTTTTAGTTTTAATGGACTGTGTGTTATGCTATTCACAGATTCTTTACAACCGTTGAATTACTTCTACTCCACAGCAATTCACAAGCCATTTTCCAGCTTCCAAAATGACCCACACCAGCCCTAAAATGACTTCATCATATCCTTAAAAAGCTAGCAACTGTATGCCTCACAGCCTTGGGTATGTGACATCTACTCCTTCCAGTTTGACTCCTCAACATATGCCTAGGCTTTAAGCCCACTAGGAGTACATACACAGTGTGACATCATAGCCAAAATAGAGGTATAATTTTAGGATGCATTAATAGGCTATGATTATTAAAAGTAATAGCCCTGATACCTATCCTGGTCTGGAATACCTACAAATAAACATGTATTTATGTATGTTTGCATGCATACATTCCAGGCAAGGATATGTTATCAGGGTTATTACCTTTCTTTTTCTGGTAATCAGATTCTGAGTATCACACTGTGGTGTTACAAGTAACTCTAGAACCCCTTACTTGGGTTCAGTATAGGGTATTCTGAGTAAATGTACAAATAGAGTTCAAGATGCTATATTCCATTTCACTCTGTAAGTGTTAAAATGAATGGTTTGGCTAAATATATGAAAATTATAAATCTTTTCTTTATAAAAAAGATAAAAAATTGAAAGTAGAGAAATACAAAAGGGTAGAGAAGTCATTAACCTATATAACTAAATATTGTTCCAACCCAGACCAAAACAAAACAAAACACTAAAATTCAAGTCAGAATAGAATGACAGATAACAAGGAAAATCAACACTAGAATTATTTGCAACTTCTCTCTTTTGTCGCAATCAATCAATAAACAATGATTAAGCACCTACTATAGTCGAGGCACTGTGCTAAGCATTTTATACACAAAAATTCATGCAACCCCCTTCCTGGTTTCCAAGGAATTAAAATTTAATCTCTTCCCTAATTTCTCTCTAATTGACCCAGAATTAGGGGGAAGGGACACAACTTCTTTGCCCAATGAGCAGAACTGAAGTTTTCGTGTCATCTGTCTTGGTTATAGCTCTCCCTGTCCCTCTTTGCCTTACTGGAGCCTTAGAGAACAGGTTTCGACTGGCAGGTTACGGATGGCTGTAACTCCTGGGCTCCAGGACAGGACAGTAATCTCACTCTATGTCACTCTTCTTAGACTTCAGCCCTGGCTAATTCCTTCTGCCTCTCTTGATGCCAATCTGTTCATTGCTCTTATTTTTAAACCTTTCCTCCTCTGTAAGGGCTTTATAAAACTCCCACCTTCTGTCTTTATTATATATGATTGTTTCATGTGCCTTTCCATTATTGTTGTTTAGACATTTAATGGTGTCCTCCTTTCATTACCCTGTGTACTATAGCATGCCAATACTGTCCATGGGTTTTTTTTTGGGCAAAGAAAATGGTTTGCCATTTCCCTCTCCAGTAGATTAAGTCAAAAAGTGTTTAAGTGACTTGCCCAAAGTCACATAACTAATAAGTATCTGAGGCTGGATTTGAACTCTGGTCTTCCTGACTTTGGTCCCAGGGTTCTATTCACCCCATCTCCTAATTGCCAAGCTACCTTACTGTACCCTTCTATATGTACTCAAATTGACCTTGTTGTTCCTTTGTGCCTATGCACAGGGTATTCCCTCCCCATGCTCTCTCTTCATCTTCACCTCTAAAAATTTCTAGTTTCCTTCAAAGCTCAGCTGAAGGCCACCTCCTACCTATGTCCTTTCCTCATCTTCCATTTGCAAGTGCCTCTCCTTTCCCAAATTACTTTGCACTTGTTTTGTATATAGTTATTCGCAGGAGAGGAGTACAGGTAAATGATTAACACTCTGCCAAAAAAAATTAGGATACATTTTTAAGTTTAATCTGCATTAACACTCTTAAATTTAAATAATCAACAAAGCATTGAATCAAGTCTTGATTTCTAGTGTTTCCTTATTTCTAAGAAGTAAATGCTGACACCCCAAATCTGACAATCAACTCCTGCAAGCCCATTAGAGCTGGTTTCAGCACTCCCCTACTTATAAGTGCTCATGTTGTCTCTCCCTACATAATGCAAGCTTCTTGAAGGTCAGGACTGTTTCATTTTGTCTTTGCATTCCCAGTGTCTGGTATAATGCCTGGAACATGTTAGGCACATAATAAAGGCTTGTGGATTGATCTCAAGAGTCCTTAGTGATTATAGTCCTTACCTCATACAACAACTGCTCTGCCTACTCTCAAAAAGCTCCTTGAGAAATTTGTTCTGTGGTTTCAATTGTGTCTGACCCTCCATGACCTTATTTTGAGGTATTCTTGGCACAGATTCTTGAGTAGTTTGCCATTTCCTCTTCCAGCTCATTTTACAGATGAGGAAACTGAGGCAAATAGGGCTAAGTGTCTTGCTCAGGTTCGCACAACTAGAAAGGGTCTGAGGCTAGATTTGAACTCAGGAAAATGAGTCTTTCTGATTCCAGAACTGGCACCCTATTCACTGTGCCAAATTTGCCCTGTGAATTTCTCCCAATGATCAGTGTTTTTTGGAATCCCACCATTATAAGACTGGTAGTCAAAAGGATATCTTCCTATTACATGAGAAAGGACAATGACAATTGATAGTATGTACCTGGAGGAGGCTGAGCAGGCTGATAATAACACTGTAAATCATGCTATAATATGAGTATAAGTTGAAAGAACGAAGGATGTTTTCTTGACTTAGATAAAAGAAGACTCAGTGAGCTAGTGAGGTGGCTCAGTGGATCCAGAGCCAGGCCTGGAGACAGGAGAACCTCAGATACTTCCCAATTGTGTGACTCTGGGAAAGCCAGTGGACCCCCATTGTCTAGCCCCTACCACTCTTTTGCCTTTGAACCAATACATGGTATTGATTCTAAGATGGAAAGTAAGGATTTAAAGAAGAGACATCTTAAGAGGAGCATGCATTTTCATCTAGAAAGTGTCAAAAAAAGGGGGGAATAAGCCTTGTTCTAATTGGCCCTAGAAAAACCAGGAACAAAGAATAGAAGTTAGAGAGTAGCTAATTAAAGGTCAATATTTTGAAATTTCCTAATTATTCTAAGTGTCAAAAAATGAAATGAGAAATCAATGGAGGTAATTTGTTTCTTCTGCCTGGAAGTCTTCTTGGACTTGGAATGTTGTAGGGAGTATTCCTGTTTTAGCATATAGGTGAGATTAGATGAACTCTACAATTGTTTCCAAGTCTGAGATTCTTGGATGAAGCTAGAACAATGGTTCTCAAACTTTTTTGGCCCACTACCCCCTTTCCAGAAAAAATATTACTTAGCTCCCCCTGGAAATTATGAAACTATTTATTGAACTCAGAATAGAATGTAATACAAAAAAAGTGTGGCCATCACCGTAGCCCTGGATCTCTGCAGCACCCACCAGGGGGCAGTGGCACCCACTTTGGGAATCACTGAGCTAGAGGATTGAGATGGGATATTCCAGCTTGGAAGAGACCTGTGAGGGAAGGAATGGAGGTAGAAAAGCAGGTATGTGCCAGAAACCAAGAGTAAACCAGTTTGTCTAGACTTTTGCCAATAGCCTCATAATTACTCTCTTCAGTTTTAGATTCCTTTACTCCACCCTATTCTCTACAAAGCTGCCAAAATAAGTGTCCTAAAGCAAAACTCTCACCATCTCACGCATGGTCAAGAACTTTGCCTCTTGGAATTTCTGGCTTTATCCACCTCTTATCCTAGCTCATATAGGACTTTTTCTGACCCCTGAACTTGTTAGTTTTCTTCTCCTACTTAATTTCTTTATGTGGTATTCTCCCAGTGGAAACTAAGCTCCTTGAGGGCAGAGCCTGTTTGGTTTTTGTTTTTGTATCTCTTGGACTAGCACTGTGCCTTTCACTGATTATGTGTTTATTAAAGGCTTGTTGGAATGGATTGGGTTGGATTGGTGGAGTATTAAAGGAAAGTCCTGGAACTTAGGGTTGGTAAAGTTGGTAATAGGGAGATTGTTAGATATCTTCAAAAGTTAAGCTAAGGAGCTGAGACTTTATTAGAATAAAATAGGGAGTTTTTGAAAATCTTTGATGTGGGGTAGATTAAGAAGATGAAGTTTTAGCAGAACACTTAGTAAAAAGTATTAGAAGAAGGAAAGGACTAGAGTCAGGACCTCACAAAGATTAGGGGTGGGAGAGAAGTACTTTCTGTATTAGGGGGCTAGCAGTGAGAATGGAAGGGAAAAGACAGATTTGTAAAATATTATAAAGGGCGAATCAATACAGATTTGGTGATGTATTACAAGACCATGACTGAGGTAAAGAAATTAGGTCAAAATGGTGGTAATATAAATTTAAAATAAGGAATAACAGCTTTAACAAATGTCTAAACAATAAACTAATAATTTTCTAAAGAGGTGCCACGATAATGATGATGATAATTCACATTTTGAGAGTTTTAAGTTTTACAAAACTCTCCTTATAACAACAAAATAAAGAAGGCAGTGAAAGCATGATTCTCTCTCTTATATAGAGATGTAAACTGAGAATCTAAGAAACTAAGTTGTTTATATTTATACATATGTGAGGCAGCTAGGTGGTCCAGTGGATAGAATACCAGGCCTAGAAGGCTGGGAAGACTTGAGTTCAATTATAGACATTTGGGGCAAGTCACTTAAAGTTTTTGCCTCAGCTTTCTCATCTGTAAAATGAGCTGGAGAAGGAAACGACAAGTCATTACAGTATCTTTGCCAAGAAAATTCCAAATGGGGTCATGAAGAATTGAACACAATTGTAAATGCTGAACAACATACAGTTGGGAGAAGAGTCTAACATGTGATCTTCCACCTGGGTCCACTGTGCTTTCCAATAGACCGTGTTGCCTTTGTCTTGATTGATGTTTCTATATTTGACTGATGGTCTTTGACATAAAATTTGCAAGAAAAACAAATAATTTCCAATAGTTTGAAATTTTTTAAACGTAAAAGGGAAGACCCTTTTAAACTCTAGGTTCTGAAAGATTTGCCAATGACATTTTAAATCTTTGCTTATGCTCTTAACACTTTTGGGAGGACCAAAATCAGAAAGAAAAAGAATGTATTAATCTGTTATGTCAAAATATATTGAAACAACTAATATGCTGTCTCCAAAGTTCTATAATCTTCCCTCATTCCACCCTTCCCATAGGAAGTGATGTAATAAGCCTAGGGTGACAATCTCTGGGGGCTAGGTTTTCCATAGAAATTTAGAGTTCCAAGAGAATTCAGAGTCCTCTAATCTAAGCCATGAAGTTTCACTGACCAGCACATTATCTGAAGATATATCATTGAAATTTCATCTTGTTCTTTAAAGTAGCAAAATAAAACATTTTTTCTATGAAATAGATTCTATTTGGGGATCCACTACTGCCAATACACACATTTGTTATAGTTTATAGGATGGAAATTATTTGGGATCCCGGGGGGGGAATCTTCCCAAAAGGAAGTAAACAGTTCCATGTACTCGGTGACAATTTTTCCCACCATTCAGTCACAATCAGTGGAGTTAATGTATCATTGTGCAGACCCTGAGAGTATAAGGGTGTGGGTCCATGACATCCAGAGAGAAACTGCAGGAGTGGAAATTTCATCAGCTGTCTTCTCTGTTGGAGGGAGGCAGGCGGGATCTTGAAGATTTGGCATCCTCTGATGTTGATGATGTGACTCTGGATATCTTCTCAGCCTGATTTGAGAGAAGCTAATTCAGCAGGAACAACATATACTTTCACAGCCAGGATGCTCATTCAGGACTGTAGGAAATGGGGACTCCTCTTCCTTAACTATCTATTATGTCTTCTACAAAGGGGTCCCTCCTGTGAATTTGCATGGTTCCCTCTGAGCCAATCCATTTGGAATTTACACAAATGTAACATGTCTTGCACTAGGTTACTAGGAGAGAGGAATCCTGTTAGTTCTTTATTTGTGTCAGTTGTGTTTGATCCTTCATGACCTCATTTGGGTTTTTTTTTTGTCAGAGATACTATAGTAGTTTGTCATTTTCTTTTCTAGTTCATTTTATAGATGAGGAAACTGAGGCAAACAGGATTAAGTGACTTGGTAAGGATCCCATAGGTAGTAAGTATCTGAGGTGAGATTTGAACTCAGAAAGATGAGTCTTCTGACTCCAGGGCTGGAGTGTATCCATTGTACTGTCCAATGGACTATCCATTGCACCACTCGATCTCTCTCTAAATGTAAGTAGTTAAAATGAACCTTAGAAGAATCCAGAGTTGATTATCCTGCAAGCTAGAGATGATGGCAACTGATAAGAACTTGACATGATAACTTTGGAAAAATATTCTAAAAAAGAAAAAAATAAAATAAATATAATTTTCTAATCACTGCAGCTAAAAATAAATAAATAAAATAGTGTTTAAAAAAAAGAATTTGACATGAATTAGGCTCAGACTCTTGTATGAAATTGTGGCTCTGAGGTACTTCCCAGCTCTCCTTTCAAGGGATGATGCCCAGGCAGGAAGCTAATACTATAAAGCTGCCATGTTAGGGTGGACTCTATACTCTGGGAGACTGTATCATGACCAGTCCTTCAAATAGCTGTCAGGGCATTACAAAATCTTTCCACACAATTTGGCCTTGAATATATGTATTTGATCTTTTCTTTTTTTAGACAACAGTTGTAACTTACAGAGCAGAGATCTTCAACCTAGTTAAAACTTACCGAAAATGATATGGATACCATCTACTCCCACCCTCCACATCACTGTCACCAAAACTTCTAAAAATTGCTGTAGTCCATGCCCTTCCCTTTACCCTTCTGGAAGGGCTGGTGTACTTCTCCTATCAAAAGATGGCATAATTATTACTTTACTCCCATTGCTGGCACTCTTGAAGAATTGGGTTTGGCAACTGGGCAGGGCACTTTTGAAAAGTTGCCAACCTCTACTACGAAGGATAAAACCACAGGCATATTCAAATAGAAGAAATATTGATGTATATAGAGTTGTGACCTTGGTAACAGGCATGCACTGACATTTACAACCATTTACATGGGGCTGAGGTAAAAATTAGTGTCATAAAAAAGAAAATATTTCAATAACAAAATGAATGCCTACTATAATTCAGTTAAGTTCAGAACCTGCATCTGAAAATAACTTTCATAAAAAAAGAGAGGGGAAACTGAGAGACAAAGTAGAATAAGGTGACACAGTTTTTCTAAAGCTTGCTTCGTATTACTGAAGACATGCTAAATTTTGAATTACCTGTAAATAATACTTTCAGGTACAAGATATATGAAATAAAAACCGAATAGCAATTCGGATGAGGCCAATGGTACTTCTATAGATTGGCTAAAAGAAAGAAGGATAAAAAGGGAAAATAGAAAGAGAAAAAACAAGTTTTATACAACATGTAAGACAGAACCTATTTAGTAGTTTAATGAAGGTTATTTGGTTTGTTTTTAAAAATGTTTGGTTTTTGTTATTTTTATCTAAACTTGTGATTTTATCAAAGTAGGGGAATTCATGGTGTAGAAACCACCTCTACCAATACAGAAGGGCAACTCTGGTTTTTTAACCAAGTCTTAGGTAGTTCTCTGTGCCACCAAATGATTAAGTGTTCATGGGCATGCAGTTACTATATCTGAGATCCAACTTAAACATAGGTCTTTCTGCTTTTATGGCATTCCTCTATTCATTCTGACACATGGCACACTTGGAAGGATATTTGTTCATATGACCTTTTGACTTGGCTCAGTACAAACCAACTCATTGCAAAACTTTTGCTTCTAATGGCTATCAAATGGCTACTCAAAATCTGGACAGCACGAGAGTCAAATGTATAAGACTCACATCTTGACTCAATGGGCCACAGAGAAATACAGGAACAATCAAAGTGGATGAGCCTGGAGGCCAATGTCAGAAGTAAATCCTCGCCACCAGAAGCATTTCCTTTCCTCCAGCTGAGGCGAGCATGCTCTAATTCCCAGATATCATTTGCACACACTGATATTCACAGATGACTAAAGTATGCCACTTAGTTAGACGCCCCCTGGGTCCACAGCACGTAAGCACAAGGGGGAAAGGATCCAAGAATGGCTGGCATCCCATCCATGCGATTTATTATGCTGCTAAAGATCTGGCATGGATCTTGGCTATAGGCAGTCTGCTGGTTGCCAAGTGTCATTTAGCAACACAGTCCCCATCCAGGACCTGTATGTGACAATACTGATAACATTATCATTGGGGGTGAAGCGCCACATTCCCAGAAGAAGCTTGTCATTAGGCAAAATGGCAGCACATCAATAACCAACTGAATGAACGAAAGGGAATCTTTACACTAAATCAGCACTTGGGAGGGTGTGCACATGTGCCTGTGTGTTTAAGGCAGGACAGGTTTTGTTTATGAAATAATAACTTTGGGCACCATGGCAAGATTTTCTCAAATCCATCTAAAGTGTTGGCTTCAGGAAATAATGCTTGTCGGTATTCCAAGACGCCCTCATCAAAGATAAATCAAATGTTTTTTGTTTTTATTCGATTCCTGAGGCCACAGATCTCCAGGCCACTGTAGAATCAAGTGGCATTTCTCACTAAAGATTCTGGAGGAGCCAAGCAATAATTTCTGTTCAGCTCAGCCCTTGCCCACTTGCTGATATTTTGTCACGAGGCCCAAAAAGTGCACATGTACTGGTGCAGAGTAACAAAGAAATAGTTTGATTTTTTTCTTAATACTTTCTAGTAGGGCCCATTGTAAAGGATTTGGGAGAGGAGGGAGAACAGATCTAATCCAACCCTGTCATTTATAGATAAGGAAAATGAGGGCCGAGGAGTCAAAGGAACTTATTTAAGGTCAGGTGGCAAGAACTTGACAAAACTGGGACTAGAATTCAGGTTTCTTATCTTGCAGTTCAGCATTTTTTTCTAAGAACTATGTACTTATATTCTTTATATATCTGATAGAGTAAATACTAATTTCATTGTAATCCCATGCTCAGAAGAAACAGGCATAATACCGAACCAGGCTCACCTGTAGGACCTAAGGCAATACCAAGTCAATTCATATTTATTTATGTTCTAATGAAGGACACAGCATATAATGTACAAATAAAATTATAAACAAGTTAAATGGGAAATAATCAAGAGAAAAAGATTCTAGAATTAGAAAAAGCTTCCTATAGAAGGCAAAATTTTATCTGGCATTTGAAGAAATCCAGGAAAGCCAGGAGGCAAATATGAGGAGGGAAAGTATTACTAGGTATGGCAGTGGTTCCCAAACTTTTTTGGCCTATTGCCCCCTTTCCAGAAAAAAATATTACTTAGTGCCCCTGGAAATTATTTTTTTAAATTTTAATAACAATTAATAGGAAAGATAAATGCACCTGTGGCTATCACCATCCCCCTAGATTGCTGCAGCACCCACGGGGGAGCAATGGCGCCCACTTTGGGAATCACTGAGGTATGGGATCAGCCAATGAAAAGACACAAAGATAGAAGATGGTATATCATGTAAGAGAAATGGTGAGGAGGTCAGTGTCACTGGATTGTAGTGTAAGAAGACTGGAAAGGTACAGATGGAGTTGATATCAAATAGAGGATTTCATGTTTGATACTGGAGGCGATAGGGAGCCACTGGGGTTTAATGAGTGTGTACATTGGGGGGCAATATTGCCAAACTTTAGGAAGAATTCTTTGACAGATGAGTGGAGGATGGATTGGAGTAGAAAAAGATTTATTTAATTTGGGATTAATCCAATCTAAAAGAGAATATTTTCAGAAGAGATATTATTCTTTTCTATGATTTCCATCAATCCTAATGTAAGAAATAATCACACATTCATATAATACTTGAAGATGCACAAAAGGTTTTCCTCATGACCATCTTGTGAAACGGATCATGGAAGTACTATTATCCTCATTTTTTCCAGAGGAGGAAACTGAGTCTATGAGATATTAAATAACTGATCACAGACCTAGAATGTGGGTGATGCAGGATATATGACCAGATAGACTGGCTTAACAACTAGAGCATTCTCCATTGCATGGATAATCACAAGGATATAGCACTTTAGTCATGTATCCTTCCACAGTGGACAAGGTATATATATCCCACCATGCCCCCAAATCCAGATGTAAATCTGACTTCAAAAGATAAATCAAATATTCTTTGTTTTTAGTAGATTCCTGAGGCCATAGATCCCAAGACCACCATAGAATCATGTGTCATGTCTCACTAAAGGTTTTGGAGGAGCCAAGCAAAATTTCTGTTCAGTCTAGCCCTTGCCCACTTGCTGATATCCCTCATCAAGATGCCAGAAGAATCCAGATGTGTTGGTGCAAAGTAACAAAGAAGTAGCTTGGTTTTTTCACTCTAAAACTTCCTAGAGGAACTCACTGAAGAGTAGGTGGAAGAGGAGGAGAACAGAACCATCTCATTCATACATAAGGAAAATGAGGGCTTCTATCCCAATCTCATTCCTAAACAGAAGAGCTACCAAATCATTTCTCATAATAGAAATAAATTGAATTCTTCAATTAAAATGACTTACCCACTGCTTCCCACCATGACCTTTACTCTTTTACTGAGGTCTGTAATGAGATGAGATATTTGTATGATAACAACGAATTTTGTGAAACAGGATAAAAAAAGACATTGAATGCAATTATTTTAGGTAGAATAAAATGGAAATACACTTAAGATGACATAGAAAGGAAAATTAAGGGGATATGCTACTAACACTACATAGGGAATGAAAAACAATTCTCAATACTACTTAGCACATTTTAGGTGATAAATATTTGTTGTGTCCAACTGAGTTGAAATAGGTAGAAGTGCCAGGTCCATGTCATTTTCACTCCTTTCTGGCAGACTGGTATGATGGGGATTTTCCTAGAGACAGAGTCTGCCTGGATTTCAGCCTGTCATTTGCCAATTGTTTCATGATATCCTTGTGGACAACATGGCGGACTGAGGACCACATGATCATAATATTTGGTGGATTTGAAACTTTTTGGACAACCAGATAGCATGAATGGCATGATTGTAAAATTTCTGAATGACCCAGTTCCAGAAGGAATAGAAAAATGACAGAATCAGGATCTGAAAAAGATCAGAACAGAACAGATTCAACAGAAGAGGTCAGTGGACTGAATCTGGTAGGGAAATTAAAGATAGCAAAATGTAAAGAAATACACTCAGGTTGAAGAAATAGCAACTACATAGGTGTGAGGGATAAAGAAATCATAGAATCATTTATGTAAAAAAAAGATGAAGGTTGTATATCTTTCCCTATCACAGAAATCTAAAGACTGGAAAGGATCTCAGAGGATATGAATCAAACCCATCCTTGACCAAGAATCACTTTAACAACATTTCCCAATTGTAAGGACCTAGCCTCTGCTTGAAGATGACCAATGAGGAGGATTTTATATCTCCATTTTTCATCTGCTTATTTGCCTGGTTTCAATTCTATAGAACAAGATGTCCTTCACAGTATAAGTTCATCCCTTCTGAACTCACCAACAGTCTGCTTACTTAAGCCTTGATTGATACCACCTCCCTCAGCCTCTTCTCCCTTCTGATTGAAGGGCTAAAGGACGGAGTTCCAAATTCCTACCAAAGCTTTCCTGTGGAGTACCAAACTTCTGCCAAAGCCTACCAAAGCTCACTACACTTTGCAACTGCTTCTCTGTTTGCTTTCAATCCCATGAACGACTTGCCCCCATTCCAGGTACTCCCTGGGTGTTTTCCTTCTCTTCACAACCCCCCCTTTCCAACTTTCTTACCTCCTTTTAGGTGTTCACACCTCTGCTGTGAGGGCTTGCCAAGCCCTCTTCAGTACTGCTCATCTACTTTTAGTGTCCACCTTTCACCCAACCCCTCACCTTTGGCTCCAAGAGCAGTCAGACCTTAGGAAAAGCATCATGGAAGGCAGGCTAAACCAGATTAAGGGTAACCCATGGGCCTCAAACTCATTGGTGAGTTGAGAAGTCTACCCCAAGCATGTGAAGACTTCCCCTCAGTGGAATGAATGGATGGATGAGAACAATTTGTTCTAACAGGCCATGATGGTGGTAGAAGCAAGCATTGTGGAGTGCTTAGATCTTGGTTAAACATCAAAGATGCCAAGGTCACCCACTGAATCCTGGGTCATTGCCAGTCATTTTGACTTTTTTCTTGCCACTGGACTCAGATGACTTTGGAAGAGAGAGTGAAGCTAATGAGTTTGTGTAACTCTAACTCACTTAAATCCAATTCATTCACAAGTCAAGACATCACCCAGTTATGTCACTGATCCTCTTAACCACTGACTGGATTGGATTAGAAAAGGAATCTCCTCCCAGCCTAAGCAGTCTATTCTATTCCCACTTTAGGATAGCTCTGATTGTTAGGAAGTTTCCCCTTACATTGAGCCTGAATATTTTACTGCAGCTTCCTTCCCCTGCTCCAAGCCTTACCCAACAGAATGAAAAGAAACTAGTCTAAACTCCATTCTAGAAGAGAATTCTTCAAATTCTGAAAGAGGGATATTATTTGTCCTCTAAGTCTTCTCTTCTCCAGATTAACATTCTAGTTCTTTCAACCATTCCTCAGAAATCATGTTTTCTAATTTCACCATTCCCATTATCCTCTTTTAGACATGTCTTTTTCCAGATATGATCTGACCTGGATGGACCTGTTTCAGATCCAGACCTAAAATCTGGATCCTCGAGATGCTAAGGTTAGAACTGTTAAACTCTTTTACTCTGAACCCTATGTCTTACTTAATATAGCCTGGGAAAATAGCGTTTTTTGAGTTTTGCATCCATTGGTCCAGTGATGTACTGGTAAATGTTTAACAACCAACTCCCTGAATAGAAAAAAAAAATGAATATACGACACATTTTTTTCAGTTAATCTGCATTATTAAAATTTCCTCCAGTGTTTTCTTAAGTTTAAGGCAGCTAGGGGATCCACCCAGTTGAAGTGCTGGGTCTGTGGTCAGAAAGACCTGAGTTCAAATACAGTTTCAGACACTTACTAGCTATGTGAGTCGGTCAAGTCTCTTAACTATTTGCTTCAGTTTCCTCGACTGTAAAATGGATCTAATAACAGCTGTTGTGAGGATGATATGAGAACATATTTGTAAAAGTACTCAGCACAGTGCCTGGCCTAGAGTAGGCATTATGAAATGTTTATTCCCTTCCTCTAACTCTTCTTTCCCTGAGACAATAAACAAAACAATAATACAGCCTTGGCATTTGCCTATTTTTGAGGTATAAATGTTTACGCTGAAAATTTAACAATTGGCCTTTGGGAGCCTCTGACACTGGTTTCAGCACACCCCGGTGGCCATGTCACAATGCTGACTCATAATCAGCCTCATAAACTAAAACCAGTGAGCCTCTTTGTAGCCATGCCTCTTCTGTATTTCTGAAATTGATTTTAAAGCCCAAGTACAATATTCTACATTTATTCCATTACATTTCATATTACTTGATTTGGCCCAACATTTCGACCTGTTGAGATATTTTTAGATCCAGATGTCATTCACCTTGTTGGTAAGCTTTACAGTCTTTATGGCATCTGAAAATCTGACAGCGAACTATTTATGAATTTCATCCAAATTACCAATAAAAATGCTGAAGACAAGACCAGTGATAGATATCTGAAAGACTAGACTAGAAACTGCCTTCTAAATTAGTAATAGTCCATTAATGAGTAAAACCCCTCACTAAAGACTCCCTTTTAAATTGATGTTAGCCCATAATTTGAATCTCTCTCATACCTAGAACAGATGTAAGAAGAATACAGTGTTCAGCACAGTGCATGCCACATAGTAGGGTTTTTTTTATCAATGCTTATTATTAATATATCTAAATCAATGGTGACCTAAATTAGGCTTCCTAATATCTACAAGCAAGAGAAACTATATCCATAACATTTCCTTGATGTACCAATCCAGTTACACTGTCAAAAAAGGACATGAAATAATAGGATTGTATCTGGTGCTAAGTAATAGAAAGGAGGATGTTCTTGCTGAGGAAGTTGCTGTTTGTTGAGAAAGAAATAGCTACTTTTCCCCTGGCAATAGGTTAGATATTGATGATTGATGATTCTCTAAGTACTCACAAATGGTTGCTTTAATAATTCATTTTCAAATTTAGCTAGGAATCAAAATTAGAATCACTTATCTATATATGAAGTTTGCTGACTCTTCCTTTTTTAAAAAAATTAGGGGATTTTACCTACTCCATTCCTTTGGCATTTCTCCCATTCTCTAAGATTTTGCAAAGACCACTGACAGCAGTTTAACAATCAACTCTGTCAGCTTCAGCATTCTAAAATAGAGTTCTTCTGGACCTGATGACTTGAATTCATTGAAGGCATCCAGATGTTGACTGAATATCTTCTCATTTATATTGGGTTTCCTTTCCCTAGATAATTATTTTTCAATCTATCCTGCCTAATTCAAAGATCAATCTCCTCAGAATTAAAAATAGAATAAAAATAAGAGGCAGTCAGGATCAATGGAATGAAAGACAACCTTGGCATCAAGAGAAACAAGATGATGGAGTATATTCCAGCTGTAAGAGTTAACTAGTGTAAAGTTATAGATGAGATGGGTTACTAATCATCATAGAAAGAAAGAATTTCTATTTTGGGTGTTCTCCACAACTGACAGACCCACCAAAACCAGAACTTAATGACTTAATCTCATTGTTATCAGTTATATTAATCCAATCTCCAATGAACTGTAGCTGTAGCTCTTCTTTGTTCCTTTGCCTCCAACACAGATTTAAAAAAAAATCATTTCTTTCCTGACCTTAGCATTTATGGTTTAGATGCAGTTTTATATTTCTTGACATAGTTCTTACATAACTGTGCTATTTTTTTATTCCTTCTCAATCATTTGCCCTGGTTTCCATCTTTTGTATATGTATCTTAAAGATTTGAATTTGTCAGTGAATTCCATTTGTATCCATATGTTTTTTTCTAAGTTGCTCTCCTCTTTTCCTTCTCATCAGAATAATTTGTGATTATGTCTTCAGAATTTCAATCTTGAGAATCTTCCAGTCTTCTTGGACTACTTTCCAGGAATCCTCTTGCCTATCCTTTTGATGAGAAATAATTGAGATATCTGTCACACTATATGTTGCTCTCCTCTTGTCTCCATTATGTACTCAATGATGAGGTAGTTACTTGCCCTTGAAGTTCCTGGTGTTTCTACAACGGCAAATTGTCCCTCTTTGTCATAGTTATGTATCAAAGGTAGTTGCAATTTTTATTCCCTCCATTTTGAAGAATAAGGTAATTTATTTTATTTTATGAATTTGTGAATTTTAATTCAAAGAATGAAAATAATTAAGATGATATTATGATATTTTTTTTGGCAGAGAGAAAGCACTAGCCAACATCTCAGATAGTTAAATTATACCACCAGTATAATATCATGCCTCCATGCCTGATTTGTAGCATTTCCCTAACTTTTCATCCAATCATTACATTTGCCCAGGTAACATATAATATACACCTACAGTATCACTCCTATTTCTATTTTCATTGATTCTTACTCAGATCCTCACCACCATGTTTCTCCTCTCAGGTGCCTTGATTTCCTCATACATGTATACATTCTTAATACACATTTTAAATGTATATTTAACATACATATATTTATTTATCATACATTTTAAACATACATTAACATATTTTTAACATAACCTTCCACCCTAACTCTTATTGTTTTATTTATTGTGTTCCATCTCAATAAAAAATATTCTTCTGGAGTCGTATTGTAATCATGAGTCCCATCCCTCCAAGTGCCTCTGATAACTTTATGGTCAAATTTGCTTCCTTGCATTAGGATCTCTAGTTCACTCTATTATTCACATTTTGTGATTTCACATATAGGCACCAGAAGCTATGGGTTTTATTATAAACTTCATGGACATTGTTTCCTATGCATTACTAGTCCTCTTTTTCTTTCTTCTCACATGCTGACAACACCCAAGAGAAACTTCCACTCTGAGACACTCTTCTCTTCACTAGACTGTCTCAAAATTCCTCCCCTTTCTCTTTACCTGCCACCTTGTCTTGCTATGCCCTCCAACTGCCACTCCAGCCCAGGTTTCTAGAAATCCATTAGAATGTAAGCTCCTTAAGGGCAAAGACTGCCTTGCTTGTTTATATTTGTATACCCTGTGCTTAGCACAGTGTCTGGAAATGAGTAAGTACTTAATAAATTCCATTTATCAATCCATCTATTTATCAGTCCTCTATTTATCTCTTCCTGTGTTACATCTGCTCTTTGACATTAGACTTGTTAAGTCAATAAGAACAGTTTTCTCCTCCTCTTTTCCTCTCCAATGAAAGCCTTCAATTCAATTTGTGAAACTTTGGACAAATATGTTTTTGACAGCTCTTGATAGTTCTGTCTTATCATTCATTATTTCTATATTTTAAGTCAGTGATTCCCAAAGTGGGTGCTACCACCCCCTGGTGGGTGCTGCAGTGATCCAGGGAGGCAGTGATGGCCACAGGTGCATTTATTTTTCCTATTAATTGCTATTAAAATTTTTAAAAAATTAATTTCCAGGGGGCTAAGTAATATTTTTTCTGGAAAGGGGGCGGTAGGTCAAAAAAGTTTGGGAACCACTGTTTTAAGTCATGGACCAGAAGTCCTTATCCCATTTCCAGGCACCATTTTTTACTTGGCAGTTCATTTTCTTATCTTCAATCATTAGTTGTAAAGAAGATGAATCCTGTGGTTCAAGAAATAAAGTATTTGATTTCTTTTTTTTTTACTTGGGACTTTATAATTCATAGGAGTTGATTTTTAGGTTCCTTCTAGTGTTTTTTTTTGTCCCCATATAAATTTACAAAATTGAATCATTTGCTGCAATGCTTCTTGGGAGCTTCTTATTGGCACATCCCAGTTTTGCACCTCAGAAACACCTCTCTCTTTTGTTTTAATGTATTGCAAGTTTAATATTAGTGGTTCCCAAACTTTTTTGGCCTACCTCCCCCTTTCCAGAAAAAAATATTACTTAGCCCCCTGGAAATTAATTTTTTAAAAATTTAATAGCAATTAATAGGAAAGATAAATGCCACTGTGGCCATCACTGCTCCTCTGGATTGCTGCAGCACCCACCAGGGGGCAGTAGCACCCACTTTGGGAATCACTGTTTAGTATGAACCAACTTGTGATATGGAAGAGGAAAAGGGAATCTTGAGAAACATTAAGAGGTTGGATAATGGCATCAAATAACAAGGAAAGCGAAGAAAAGAAGAATCATTCAACACTTGGTGCTAAATAACAGATATAAAGATATTTCTGCAGAGAATAGAATTGTATATTCTGAGGAAGAAATAGATACTTGTTCTCTAAGGACTGAAAAATTAGAGGCACAAGTATTATCAAGTGTGGAATGATCCAGATCAAGGAGAGATAAGTGAGAAAGGCTGGTGACTACCTGCTGGGGAATAAGGAAAGCAACTCTTTGTCAATCTGACAACCCTGAAGAGGACATTTTTTCCTGGAACAGGTATCTAGGGTGTGAACAGAGAACCTTCCAAGCCTCATCAAATCTGATGATGATTACTCTGCTCCTCTGGTTATTCACAGAGGCAGAATTGAAGCTTCAGAAGGAAGCATGAACACATTGCCAAGGATTATGAAGTCTTGAGCACAACATTGGAAACCTTCATGACATAGGTAAAGTTATCATAACTGTTGACAAGCATGATCAATGGCTTCAGTGGGGAAAATGTAGATTTGAAAACTGAAAAGGAAGTTCAGAAATGTTTTTTAAGAATGAGAACCAGATTTCTGGAATAATGTAAAAAGGATAAGAATTATGATTTTACTTAGGTCTGGGAGCTGCTTTTCAAAAGGATTGAAACAAGAACATTCAGAGGATCAGCAGGATCATGAAGGACCTAAAGTCCATGCATGACAAATAAGAATCAGTTCTAGGTATACAGAGTGTGGTAAAACTGGGAAAGAAAAGACTCCAAGATTGCATGTGAAAAGTGGATTGGACTATTTCTGCTTAGTCACAGAGGGCAAGGAGAGCAGAAAAATAAGTCTCTAAAGAAGGAGCCTTATTCTATAAATTATTATTATTATGGAATAATTACTTCTAACCAAGCTATTCTAAGGTAGAATGAACTCCCTCAAGTCCAGATACTGGAATTGGGAGCATCTGGATGGCTCAATGGATTGAGAGCCAGGTCTTGAGATGGGAGGTCTTGAGTTCAAATATGACCTCAAGCATTTCATAGCTATATGACCCTGGGCAAATTATTTAAAGGCCTTTGCCCAGCCCTTATGGCTCTTCTGCCTTGCAACCAGTACACAGTATTGATTCAAAGATGGAAAGTAAGAGTTTAAAAAAGAGAGCTATTGGGCTTCCCCTTACTAGAGGTTGTTAAGTAAAGGCTGGATGCCTATTTGTCAAGGATGCTGAAGAAAGGATTTTGGCTTAGGTATAGGTTTGACTAGATGCCTTCTGAGCACCATTTTAACTCTGAGATTCCATGATTCTGTGAAATTACAGAGGGACAGATTTTCATTTGATATAAAGAAAAACTTTCCAACAATGAGAGGTATGTAAAAATTTGTAAGACATAGGTCTACTCACATCTTTACCCTGCCAAAAACCCTTTATTGTCTCACTATTGCCAGTGCAATAAAATTCAAACTCCTTAATTTAATGCATTTAACCCCTTAGAGAATCTGGTCCCAGCTTGCTTTTAGGCCTTATTTCATGCTACAACTCTTTGGAATTCTACATTTCAATAAAAAAAAAAGAACTACTAGCTATTCCTCAAACTTATAGCATCAACTTCTGCCTTCATGCATTTCTTCAAACAATGAGTCATGCTTGCAGTACACACTCTCCTCATGTTTATTTAAGGTTTTGCTTCAATGTGTTATATATATTACCCAGCCTAATTTTCATAATAGCCCTATTAAGATAAATAGTGTGATTCTTCTTCTTCTTCTTGCTTTAAGACAAGAAAATGCAGGCTGAGAGGGCAAGTGACTTTCCCTACTTCACACAACCAGTAAATGACATGATGGGACTTTCAGTTCATCTTCTAACTCTAAATCCAATACTTTCCCTAGTATATTGTGTATGCTTCTGTAGGGTGATGGGGATACAACACCCCAAAAATCAACAGTGAAGGCACTATTTTAGCATCAATCACTGTGTAAACACTGGTCACATAGCTCTCCACCCATCAAGTTTTGAATGTCAAAGAAAATTCTGCCTATATTGTATTAAAAACATTTTACAGATAGGAAGTTGTATAATGTTTCATTTCCTTTAACCAATTTATCAAAATCTCTGAACATACATCCATACATAAGAGGGAAATTTTTTGGTGGTGGTATGGGAAGTACTTTGCAACATCAATGTTTTGTAGCTTTTTTTTTCTCCTGACATCCTGGCATTTGATCTTCATTCACTTATTAAGTGAATCTGATAGTCTTCCAGAGTCTCTTCCCAGATGTGGCCAGCTGACTCAGTCATTTTCATTTAGTCCAACTGGATTGTCCTCTTTATGAAAGATCTGACAACATTGCTTCCAATTCCAGGAACTCCATTCTTCCCTATTATCTCCAAAAGGAAATATTACTGCTCCATTTGACTTTTATAGCCCTTTGTAGTAAGATAATCCTACTACTGATACTGCTTCTTAGCACATTTGTAGGTGATAAATATTTATCAAATTCACATTATTTTCACAAATGAACTACATCTCCTTTTTGGTGAATTGGTGTGTCAGAGGATTGGCCTGACCATAGTGTGCCTGGATTTCAGCCTAATAATTGCCAATTGTCTCATGATGCACATTTGTGGAAAACATGGTGGTCCTGAGGTCCATTTATTATCAACTGTTGGGTTCTGTTGGGTTGTTGAAAAACTAGATAGCAGAGATGCCATGATTATAAAATTTCTAAATGGCACAGATCTAGGGGAGATAGTAATTCCATTCTATCACCCATTACTCCCTTTTGTGCACACTAAGCTCTAGATAGTGATTCCTCTTACGTGGTATTCCTTCTTCCATTTTGCTTTATATTGGAGACTGTCCCCTATACCTAGAATGCACCCCTTCTTCACTTCCATCTCTCAGAATCCCTAGTTTCCTTCAGAGCTCAGCTCAAGAATCAACATCTCCCAAAGAACTTTACTGACTCCCTTAGCTGCTAGTGTCTTCCCCTCCCAAATCACATGTCTTTCATTTATCTACATGTATGTACTTGTTGTTTCCCCCAGCTAGACTCTAATGAAGAGCTATTTTTACTTTGTATATCTGGCAACTAATAACTTTACTCTTTGGTTTATTGATCACTTGCTTGATAATGGCATATATCCCCCAACCCCCAAGAATGATAATCCCCTTCTCAAACCTTTGAATGAGGTCTCTCTCAAGTAATTAGCACTTATTAAGCACCTACTATAGGCATCTACAGTGTCAGGCCTGAAGTCTAGAAGGTTCCTGAGTTCACATATAGCCTCAGACACTCAGACCCTGGGTAAGTCCCATACACCTCATTTGCTTCAGTTTCCTCATCTGTTAAATGAACTAGAGAAAGAAATGCAAACCACTCCAGTATTTTTGCCAAGAAAACCTCAAATAGAATCATGAAGAATCGGCTAGGACAGAAACCATGTACAAGGCACTTGAGTGATTGGCAGATCACAATCCCTTGCACATGTTCCTCAAATGGCATCTCCAAGCAAACCTTTGGAAACTTCCTGTCTCTAGGGAAACAAGACCAGCAACAGCCTCAGGGGATACAAGCAAAAACTACCCACATACTCCAGATATCAAGTATTTCCACATACCTCCCTCAGGTTCTTGTAGGACCTGCCAAAGATCCTTCCCTCCAATTAGTCACAATGCAAGGAAAAGGGAGAAAGAAACATTAGCAACACACTCAGTAAGGTTTCTACTCTTCATCTTCAAAAAATGATAACTTCTTCACATGGCATGGAAGTTGACACTAATAAGCATTTGTTACCTATTTTAGATACTTGCTTGGGTTCACATGTGTTCCTACTTACTATTCACTACTTGGGGGGAAAAAACACAATTCTGAGGGATCCTCCTTGCTAAGGAGGAACTTACTAGATTCAGAAACTTCCATTATATTTCACAGAATACCTCTTATGTGCAAAAATGCACTTCTAGGAAGGGGATTATACCCCGAGTCAACTGTAGTGATAATTAGTAAAAAGAAGACTATAGTTATAAAAGTTCAACTCCCAGTTCTGCAATTTATTGGAATATTGATATGCTGACAAGTTCTTTAGTCCCTCTGAGGCAGGATCTCCTTATCCACAAAACGAGACAAAGAAAACTAGCAATGCTCACTTCCCAGGGCTTCTGTGAGGAAGGTACTCTGTAAATTGTAGGGTGCTATGCACAAGTAAATACTACAAATCCAGGTCTGGATTCCATGGAGCCTTGGGACTTACTTAGTGTGATCCTAAATAATAATAATAAGTAATGCAACCTTCCAGTAAGCAGCAGTTAGGTGGCTCAGCAGATAGAATGCTGGGTCTCAAGTCAGGAAGATCTGAACTCAAATCTGGCCTCAGACACTTTCTAGCCTTGTGACCCCAGGCAAGTCATTTCACTCTGTTTGCCCCACTAGAGAAGGAAATGGCAAACCACTCCAATATGTCGGCCAATAAAACCCCAAACAAGGACATGAAGAATTACAAACTGAAATGACTGAACAATATCTAACATCTGAGCAAACTAAATGAACAAACTAACATAATTTCTTTTTTTCTTTTTTTTTAACTTTTTGGTCAGGATGATGTCATTTATACAATATACTTGGATATCAATAAGGCATGTGACAAAAAGTCTTTCTCAACCCAGGGAGAAGTCGCTGTTGACTCTGGATTTCTACCTTTGTGACCTTGGTCAAGCCAGTTAAATTGTCTAGCCCTCAGTTTCCTTATCTATAAAAAATGCTTATTAGTGTCAACGTCCATGCCATATTGGATTTCATAGCCTTTAAGGTCCCTTCTAGTTTCATGATTCTCTATTATGTAGGATTGTAAAGAGATAATAGAATTATATGTAGAATATTCTATATTTTAGAATATACTTATAGGTGTGATCCAAAGGGGCATACTAGTTGATAACAATTGGATGGATTCAGAACTAGTTGAAGACCTGACCCAGATAATGTTAAATAGCTCTCAATATGAAGGGAGTTCTTTAGTGGAGTATCCCAGGGTTTAATCTTTAATCCAGTTTTATTCAACATGCTAAACAGTGGAATGGGATAAAAAGAGATATAATGGTGTGGGGGGGGATTGATTAAACCTTTATTGTGTGCTAAGCACTGTCCTAAGCTCTGCTGACACAAATAGAAAAGCAGAGTTCCTACTCTCAAGAATTTCAAATTTTAATTAGGCAAGACAACACATATGGGAGGAATCAGCTGCAGGGCAGATGGAAAGACCCAGAAGACCTTCAGTTGAGAAGCAGAGTAAATGGCACAGCCTGGGAGTTTGAGTCCTTATGATATAATAACAAGTGAAATGGCAATGACCCAGTAGTTGAGGACATTATGTCATGGCAGATGGTAAGAGATTCTTCAGGAGCACAAGCTTGGCAGATTGTAAGGTGCACTGGCTCAATATATGAAATCTGAAGAATTTTAATTGGTGACTCCCTGCTTCTTCTAGTGTTGTGACTGTCTGTGTGCTTGACCAGTGATGATTGGGAAGGGTTTAGTGGTTCCAAAGATCAAAGTGGTGCAGGGATGAGTTATGTGTAGTAAGGGTGATGCTGGGAGAGAATGGTGCTGATGAGAACTGTACAATGGGGGCTGTCATGGGGCTGGGAAAGGTATCTGATGAGAATTTCAGCACTTGTTTCTGCTGAGCCCTTAGGTTGCTTTTTGGTGTGTAAGTATCAATGGGTTTATATGAAGACATAGATAAAATGTTCGTCACATTTTATAAAATTCTACTTTGACTTTAAAGGTTTGCAGTATTACGAGTATTACTATCTCCATTTTAAATGAGAATACAGATCATGGAGAAGGGAAATGGTTCATAGCATCATAAATCCAGAGCTAGAAGGGCTGTCAGAGGCAAGCTAGTCCAACCTCTTTATTTTATAGGTGAAATAACTGAGGAAGATAAGTGACTTGCCCAAGGTAACTAAGATGATAAAGGTTAGAAGTAGATTCAAACTCAGTTTCTCTTACTCTAGAGCCAATCCTTTTTAGCTGGAAGGGACAGTGAAAAAAATGGATGATGGAATTAGGATCCCCCAAAGTCTTGCCAAACTAGAAGAGTAGACTGAAAATCACAAGAGGAAATTTAATAAAAATGAACATAAAATACTATGCTTGTTTAAAAAAAAATTTGAACTAACATAAATTGGAGCATACGAGTGAAAAGAACTGTGAGATTTTAGTAGGAAACAAATTCAACAGGAATCATCAGCATGACATAAGAGAGCCAAATCAAGTAATACAATCTTATCTTGCATTAAAAAGAGTATAGTGAATGCACATAGAGAAGAAAAGGATAAACTTTCTGTTCTCAACAGACAGGCAGATAGGTTGCAAAGTGGGCAGAACACTTGGCCTGGAGTCCAAAACACAAGTTCAAATCCAGCTTTAGACACTTAGTAGCTGTGTGACCCTGAGCAAATCACTTAAATGCTGCCTGCCTCAGTTTCCTCAACTGTAAAATGGGAAAATAATAACATTGACTTCACATGATTGCAGAGAAGATCAAATGAGATAATATTTAGAATAGTGCTCAATACAGTGCCTGACACATAGTAGATCCTTAATAAAAGCTTGTTTCCTTTTCCCTTTCTGAGTCAGATTCCATCCGGATAACTGTATATAGTTGGGGTTTTTTTGGGGAGGAGGGTACATTTTTGTAAAGGGCAGATGAAGAAAAGTGAAATCAGAATCAGAGAAGTGCATATTAAAAACTATGCCATATAAGGATTGGTTAAATGATCTGGGAATGTTTAATGTAGAGAAGACACAGAGAGTCACAAAAGCTATCTTCTGACATGGAAAAAGATGTCATACTGAGGAAGTATGAACTTTCTTCTGCTGGGTCTGATAAAACAGAACTCATTAGTACCGAAAGAAGTAGTGTTTGGCTCAAAAGGAGAAAAACTTCCTATTAGAATCAGAGATCCAAAAGTGGAATGGACCATTTGGGAGGGTTAATAGTTTTCTCCATAATTGGAGGTCTTTGAGGGGTGGCCACCTGATACCTTCCTTGTCCTGCTCAGAAATGTGTCTAATGAGATGACCTCTAAGTCTAGCGTTAAGAGAATCTCTATAATTGACATCCACAGGGAAGCTGATTTCAGATAGAATTCTGTGTCTCTTTCCTGCATTGGTTTATCTTTCCCCTGCTCTGTCAAAATTGTGGACTGCTGCTCCACTTGTCCTGGCAGGAAGAGGATGATTTCTTCCTGTTAGTTGATTAGTCAACAAATATTTATTAAATACTTACTCTGTCCTTGGTACTGCCAAGGATACAGTAAAAGCAACAACATACTCTGTGCTCTCAGGGAGCTCCTATATAATGGAGGAGACAACATGGAAGCATTGGGCATATATGCTATGTGCACTGTGCATATAAGATCATTTCAGAGAGAAAGCACTAACAGTGGGGGGAAGGAGGCTGGGAAAGGACTCCTGCCCCTATGATCACAGGGTAAGGGGTGTCCCCTGCAGCTTATTCATTTTCTCCCTCATTCTTGAAACTACATAGTCATGCCATTTGTGAAAAAGAGGAACAGTAACCTTGAATCAGGTCAAGACTTTGGTGAGCAGGTCAGGGCCAGAGCTTGGGGCCATCTGAGGACCCTTTACAGTCTCTTCCTCTTTAAGAAGGAAAGATGCTACTTGGGACTGCTGCCTGGATATTTTGACTCATATGCAGAAAAACTTCAATTGACTATAATAAATATATTTTAATCTTTTAGCTACATTGAGAGTAAATTCAATATTCTGGGAGATTTCCCATAACTTAAATTTCCTAATATTTGTCTGTTTTGCCTCCTCAAATCTACTGAAATGAAAAATTTTACACAGAAATATGTCATATTTTTGTCATTTCTGAGACTAATTTTCCCTATCTGTGAAATGGAAATATTGAACTACATGATCTCATGACCCTTGTAGTTCTAAATATATGCTGCTTGGTGCCTGTTATTATTATTTTCACACATAGGAACAAAGTTTCTGATAATGAAAGAGCATGTTGAATATATCCTTCTTATTGATTGAGGTTTAATTAAATGTTGTGCAATATAGATTAGAAAATAGAGATCCAGCCACAGAGTTCAAATTCTTGCCTTCTCAAACATACTGATTCTGACCCTAAACTAGTCACTTAAATGTCTTTGTCCCCCAGACTATACTCTAAGTATATTGATTGTAAAGCAGCTGCTGATCTGTATTGGTAGAAGGAGTTTTCTCACTGGGAGTTCCCCGAACTGAAAACATATGTCTGGTTCCCCTCCTCTTTCAAATCAATAAAGCAATGACTGTAATTTGAACCCACTTTAACCATTGAGTAAGTCTGGATGCCTATAAATGAAAATTTCTTAAAATAAAGCTCCCTTAGATCCATTAAAGAGACTTGAAGCAACAAAAGAAAACACACCCACTTTAATGGTGGCCTGGTGCCAAATATTGACAAAATGACCCCTTTATCTTTGAAGTCTCACCATTGATTTAGTCCTTATGGTAGATTTCCTGAACTGCTTAAGATCATTTTTCAAAAGTAGGAAAAAGGAATAATATTGCAGCTGTCTGATATCATACCCAAGGTATCTGTAATAAGATAAAGAGGGTACTTTTTTTCCTATTTCTACACCTAGTACAACTATTATTGATTCCCTAAATTAGGCTTTCTATAATATTCATTTTGCTGCCTGATCATTATCAGCAGTAACTCTGCCAGCTGTAACTTGAGGGATTCCTAGAAGGGCAGCAAGTTAAGGAGGGTGCCAAAGAGGTATTGAAAGGGAATGAGGAAATAAAATATTATTACCACTTTGGCAAAAAAGAATGGGGATCATCAAAAATGCAGGAATAAAGGAAATTCAAGTGCTTAAGTTACTGAATTCTTGAGAAAAGAGAATAGAAACATTAGGTACATAATTATGCTTCTGTGTATCATTTTCAGAAAGCTAGGTGCAATAATGGACTGAATAGAAATGAAGAAAATTGACTATTTAATCTAAAAACCAAAGGTTCTCATTAAACAGAATAAAACCTCATGAATTTTGAGTAATTGGAGGTAAAACTAGTTGGAATTACTGCCATGCAATTAGGTTGGGACTGGTTGAGCTGGGATGGTTGCTTAGAGGAAGCATGGTGTGGTGAATAAAATATTATTTTCTGAGTTGAGAAGTCCTGAATTCAAACCCTATATCAGTTATGTGAATGAATGAATGAATGAATGAATGAATGGATGGATGGATGGATGGATGAAACATTTATAAAATACTTAATATACAGAAAGTACTAGGCTAAGTACTGGAAACAAAATGGCAAAATAAAATTGTCCATGCTCTTAAGAAGTTTCCATTCTAATGGGAGATCACACATATAGAGCATTTCAGCTGCAAGCCATGAGGGAAGGTCCCAGCGTCTTTAACAGGTAGTGCTAAAGTCCATAATGTTGCATAATGACATATAAAGGCTGCATAGCCCTTGCCAAGTAAGTTAACCTTTCAGTATTCCAGGTAACTTCCGAAGATTGCTAGGCAATGGGGATTAAATGACTTGCCCAGGGTCACCCAGCTAGGAAGCGTCTGAGCCTAGATTTGAACCCAGGACCTTCCATCTCTAGGCCTGGCTCTTAATCCACTGAGTCACCTAGCCATCCCACCCTTATCCCATTGCTAAGATTTAAATTGTGGATCCCCATTGATGAAGGGAGTTTAGACTCTTCCTTTCACAAAAAAATATCATATTTTCACATAATCTTAAATTTTTAATTAAAAATTATTTAATGTACAGCAACAAGAGATATGATTAAATAATTTCCTTCAATCCTCAAAAATGGCTCAGAAATATCTTTAGGTGGCCCATTTAAATTAAAATTTTATTTTATTAAATAATTAATTAAAATAATTTATTAAATAATTTATTAAATGATTAATAAAAATAATTAATTAAAAATTAATAAATTTAATTGAACCTGAGATTTCCCTAGTCTGGGCAACTCCCAAGGAAGAAACTCACTATGTAGATGCAAATTTGAGGTTGCTTTGCAATATATAATCTTAAATAGTTTCTTGCAAAAGCAAGAAGATAAGTGACTAGCTTAGTCATATATCCAATATGTATTTAGAAGTACGATTTGAATATAGTTTTCCTTGCCTTTGACCAGTTCTCTATAAATCAGCACTTTTTTTCTTTAAATGGCTATTTTAAAAGTATTTGAAAGTACCTAACATCATCCATTCCCTTTAGTTTATACTAATAATTTCCACCATCTCTCAAATAAAGACTTCAATTCAGTTGATGTTCTCATGGTGGTAAGGTCTTAATTAGAAACAACAGTTGAAATTTAAGGTTTCCAAAATGCTTTTCCTACAAAAATCCCACAAGGTAGATAAGGGAAGTATTATCATCAGTTTTATAGATGAAGAAACAAAGGTTAAGAGAGTTGAAATCCCTGGCCTGGGGCCCCACAACTAGTGAATGTTAACACCAGGTTGTAAACTCACATCTCCTGACACCAAGTCTAGTACTTTTTTTTTTCCATGATACCACACTTCCTCTCAAAAAAAGAGCACAAATCAGCTTGAGTTAATGAGTTTTTACTGTAGAAGCTAAAATAGTTTGACCTGCTCTCTTGAGTTATGGTTAAGGCAGTTTCTTGGTTCAGTAATCAGCAAGGTGACATAAATGTGTACTGTCAGGTCTTAAACAATAAGCCAGAAGACAGTTATTATACCTCAGGGTGAAGAATTTTCTGCTAAATACAGAAAAGCTATTGAACACTAGCAGAATAAAAATAATGTCAGACCAAAAATGTTTTCCACTTAGAAAGAAATATTGTGCTGATATAATAAAAGACTTTCCATTTTCCTACAGGTGGCAACAATACTCCAGGGAACTAGTAGCTGCCCTGGGAATATCCCTTTTTAAAGCAGCAAATTTTCCCATTCTTAGAGCAATAGAGACATCTCACTAAAGAGCTTTATTATCATCATGTATTTCTCCTCCCTTTTGTATCCAAACTCTATTCACCAAAAAAGTGTCTATATTCAATGTTTCCATTTCCTTTCTTCTCCCTCCTCAGCCATTTGAAGTTTGCTTCTGACCTCATCAATCAATTGAAACTTTTCTCTCTAAAGTTACTCAATGTTCTATTTTTTCTTTTTGTAATTCAATTTTATTTTATTTTCAGTTCCAAATTCTCTCCCTTTGCTTCCCCTTCCCTCGTCTTTTGAGAAGACAAGAAAAAATTACAAATAGACATAGAGATGCAAAGCAAAAAATTGCCATATTTGATGATCTTTTCTCAGTCCTTAAACTTCTCAGATTATCTGCTTCCTTTGACACTGTTAACCAGCTGGTTCTCCTAGCTGCTTCTTAATCTACTTTTCTGGCTCATATAAGATTCTCTCCTACGACCTCTTTACTTCTCCCTCTATTCTTTTCCTCCTCTCTGTCTCTCTCTGTCTCTGTCTCTGTCTCTGTCACACACACACATATACACCTACATCCCATGGGTGTCATCTCTATGAAGATGACTTCCAGATCAATATATCCAATCCCTGGCTTTCTCTCCAGGCTTCAGTTCCAATTACCAACCTCCTATTGGTCATTTCAAACTGGAAGTCACAGAGACATTGCATATTTGTCATTGAATTCACTGCTTCTCCCTCCAAACTTTTCCCTCCTCCAAACTTCACTGTTTCTTTTGAAAGCCACCACCACCTTTCTAATAATCCAGGCTCATAATTTCAGAATTTTCCCAAATACTTCCCCTTCCCATAACCCCCATATCTAAGCAAAACTTTGCCATTTCTACCTTCATCACAATAACTCTTGCATCTCCTCTCTTCTATCTTCTCATACAGCTACCATATTATAATAAACTATATGACCCCCACTCTCTATACTACAGTTCAGACCCTCAATATCTTTTTTTTTCAGATAATTGCTTAGATAATTGGTATGCCTACATCCAGTCCTTCCTTCACCCTGAAGCCAAATAATTTTTCTTAAGCAAAGATTTGATTTTCTTATTCAGTACCATACTAATCAAATTACCAAAGAATTCTTTTTCTAGGAAAAATAATAACAAAATTTATCTAAAGAACAAAAGGTCAATAATATTAAGGGAATCAATAAAAAATGAAACAAGGCAGTCTAGCAGTACCAGATTTCATTTTGTAATTTTTTTACAAAATGGTCTGGTACCTACTAAGAAATAGAGAGGTCAATCAGTGGAATAGATTAGGTATAGAATACACAGTAGTAAATGATCATAGTAATTTAGTTTTTGATAAACCAAAAGATCCAAACTTTAGGGGCAAGAACTCACTATCTGACAAAAATTTCTAGAAAAACTAGAAAACAATTTGGCAGAAACTAGGAACAGAGCAACATATGTTAAAATCATTATCTGGGACGAGATGGATGCCACTTTGAATGACAGGGCTGGCAGTTGAAAGTTTCTGAATGTTCTCAGGTACTCTGGGCCAGAGGCAAAAATCGGTTGGCCCCACCCTATAAATACCCCCAAACAACAGTTGGGAGCTCAGATTTGAACAGACTTCTCTTGGAGCAAGAACTGGGACAGAGGGAGGTGAAGGGTGGAAGGGGTAGGCCTGAAACCTATAACCTGTACCTGAATGAGAGAAAGCTAGTGATCAATCAATACCATTGATAGTAGAGCCGAGAGAGTATATAGATCATCTATCAGCATCAACATCAATAGCCTTCCCTAATCTCTGGCTTGGCTGTGGCCAGGTCAGGCCAGAGTTAGTGAGAGGGTGAAGACCTCTAGTTTCTACCAGCCTAGCAATCTCCAGACTTGATCAACAATTAGTTTAGTAGCCAAACAAATAGCAATAGGTTTCCAGATCCTCAAATCTATTACCTTGTTTTCCTTTCCCCATTAATAAGTTCAGTAGAGTGATTTACCAACAAGTACCTTTCCTGAGTGGTTATTCTACCAAAACCCTTGGGAAAGGGAGATCAATATGCAGTCAGATAACAATGTTTCCAATAGCCAATCAATAGCCTTATCAACAACTAATCCAACCTCAGGTTGGGCTTAGTGAGGTTAACCATCTCTCTAACCTCTCAAGGATCCCTAACCTGGGCAACTGTTAAATGAAACAACTGACAGGCTTAATCAATCAAGCCTGTCAGGGAGGAGAGGCATAGATTACATCCATAGCTATTGTGAGATGAGTATGTGTTTCCTCCCTCACCAACTATAGACAGCTTAGGCTTTGGGCACCTGATCCCTCCTCCATTCATACTATCTCTGAGATCTACATACCATCCATCCTTCAAAATCTAGAGAAGATATATAAAGATATTATTGGGGCTCTTATTTCTTTTTAACACATCTCACATGATATACCAAGATAAAATCAAAATGGGTATGTGATTTAGACATAAGCAAATTAGGAGAACACAGAAATTTTTTCTATGTATAAGATGGTTTTACTGATCAATCTATGGATAAAGGAAGAGTTTATAACCAAACAAGAGATAAAGAGGATCATGGGAAGTAAAATGTATAATTTTAATTGCATTAAATTAAAAAGATTTTGCCCAAACAAAACCAGTGCAGTCAAGATAAAAAAGAAGCAGGAAGCTGAGGGGAAAAATTATAGTAAATTTCTCTGATAATGGCCTTATTTGCCAAATATATAGGGAATTGAGTCAAATTTATAAAAAAAATAGTAGATATTTCTTAATTGATAAATGGTAAAAGGATATTAACAGGACTGTTGTTCCGGGTTAAGATGGCGGCAGAGTAAAAAGCAGCTCTTAACCTCTCCTGACCTAAACACACAAGACTCCTCAAGGGGACATAAAAACAAGTCCAGACAAACGGAGGAACCCCACAACAGGGTGCAGTGTGGAAGGTACGTGGAATCGGGACATTTCCATCCTATAAAGGGGGTGAAACAGCTCTCACTAAATCGCGGGCTGAGCAACCACCCCACCCCCACCCCCTCCACACACACCAACTACAGCGCTGAAGCCAGCTAAAAAGAAATAGAGCAAGTTTGGGGCACCCATCGAGTCATTGGCAGCTCCAGGGCCTGTTCCTGAGAGCAGCAAGATTTGGGACCCCAAAAAGTCAAAGAACGCACGCGAACTCTGAACGTGGGAGCAGGGAGCAGAGAGTGGATGCAGGGTGCAGAGTGCGGGCTCAGAGCACAGGCACAGTGGAGGCGTGGGTGGAGGCAGACACAACCACGAGCTAAAGCTCTGAAACCCTGAGTGGGGAACCAGCGTAGACAGGTATACGACTGTGGAAGCAGTGCCCTGAGATTTGTAAAGGAACCTCCTGCAGAGGATCAAGCAAGGGGGTCCACCAGGGGGCTTGACCTTGGAAAAAACCAGACCTCAGACCTCAGGAGCCAAAAGACCGCGGACAGACCCTGAGCTTGAGGATAAAGCTGAGAAGCTGCTGGGCTAATGATGGCTACCCAGACTTAGGAAGTTCAGAAGAGAAAGATAAACAAGAAAAAGAAGTCTTTAACACTAGACAACTTTTACACAGAGAAAATCCAGACAACTGAGCAAACAGAGGAGAACAAACAAGCATTCGGACCCTCCTCAAATAAGGAAAATGGGTCACAAGCTATGGAAGAGTTCAAAACTGAGATTCTGAGGAAGATGGAAGAGATCTGGCAAGAAAATAACAGTTTAAAAGGTAGAATCTTGCAATTGGAAA
>NC_058130.1:394683715-394738134 GCF_016433145.1 Gracilinanus agilis
TCAACATTAGGAAAACCATCCACATAATTGACCATATCAACAGTCTAACAAACAAAAATCGCATGATCATCTCAATAGATGCTGAAAAAGCCTTTGACAAAATACAGCATCCATTCCTATTGAAAACACTGAAAAGTATAAGAATAGAAGGACCTTTCCTAAAAATAATAAACAGTATATACCTAAAACCATTAACAAACATCATTTGCAATGGGGATAAATTAGAAGCCTTCCCAATAAGATCAGGAGTAAAACAAGGATGCCCATTATCACCTCTATTATTCAACATAGTACTAGAAACACTAGCAGTTGCAATTAGAGAAGAAAAAGAAATTGAGGGTATCAAAATAGGCAAGGAGGAGACTAAGCTATCACTCTTTGCAGATGATATGATGGTCTACTTAAAAAATCCAAGAGAATCAACTAAGAAGCTTGTAGAAATAATCAACAACTTTAGCGAAGTTGCAGGATACAAAATAAATGCACATAAATCATCAGCATTTCTATACATTTCCAACACACTAGAGCAGCAAGAAGTAGAAAGAGAAACACCATTTAAAATCACCCTAGACAATATAAAATACTTAGGAATCTATCTACCAAAACAAACACAGCAATTATATGAAAACAACTACAAAACACTTTCCAAACAAATAAAACTGGATTTAAACTATTGAAAAGCCATTGATTGCTCATGGGTAGGACGAGCTAACATAATAAAAATGACAATTCTACCCAAATTAATTTACCTATTTAGCACCATACCTATCAAGCTACCAAAAAACTTCTTTACTGAATTAGAAAAAACTATAACAAATTTCATTTGGAATAACAAAAGATCAAGAATTTCAAGGGAAATAATGAAAAAAATGTGAAGAAAGGGGGCCTAGCAGTACCAGATATTAAACTATACTATAAAGCAGCAGTCATCAAAACAATATGGTACTGGCTAAGAGATAGAGAGGAGGATCAGTGGAATAGACTTGGGGTAAATGACATCAGCAAGACAGTGTGTGATAAAACCAAAGAGCCCAACTTTTGGGACATGAATCTACTATTTGACAAAAACTGTTGGGAAATTTGGAAAACAATATGGGAGAGATTAGGTCTAGATCAACATCTCACACCCAACACCAAGATAAATTCAGAATGGCTGAATGACTTGAATATAAAGAGGGAAACTATAAACATGTTAAGTGAACACAGAATAGTATACTTGTCAGATCTCTGGGAAAGGAAAGACTTTAAAACCAAGCAAGAGTTAGAGAAAATTACAAAATGTAAATTAAATGGTTTTGATTATATTAAACTAAAAAGCTTTTGTACAAACAAAAACAATGTAGTCAAAATCAGAAGGGAAACAACAAATTGGGAAAAAATCTTTAGAACGAAAAACTCTGACAGGGGTCTAATTACTCAAATATACAAGGAGTTAAAGCAATTGTATAAAAAATCAAGTCATTTCCCAACTGATAAATGGGCAAGAGACATGAATAGGCAATTTTTAGGTAAAGAAATCAAAAGTATCAATAAGTACATGAGAAAGTGTTCCAAATCTCTAATAATTAGAGAAATGCAAATCAAAACAACTCTGAGCTATCACCTCACATCTAGCAGATTGGCTAAAATGAAAGAAGGGGAGAGTAATGAATGTTGGAGGGGATGTGGCAAAATTGGGACATTAATGCATTGCTGGTGGAGTTGTGAACTGATCCAGCCATTCTGGCTGGCAATTTGGAACTGTGCTCAAAGGGCTATAAAAGAATGCCTGCCCTTTGATCCAGCCATACCATTGTTGGGTTTGTACCCCAAAGAGATCATAGATAAACAGACTTGTATGAAAATATTTACAGCTGGGCTTTTTGTGGTGGCAACAAACTGGAAAAGGAGGGGATGTCCTTCAATTGGGGAATGGCTGAACAAACTGTATTATATGCGGGTGATGGAATACTATTGTGCTAAAACGAATAATAAACTGGAGGAGTTCCAGGTGAACTGGAGAGACCTCCAGGATGTGATGCAGAGCAAAAGGAGCAGAGCCAGAAGAACACTGTACACAGAGACTGATATACTGTGGTAAAATTGAATGCAATGGGCTTCTGTACCAGCAGCAATGCAATGACCCATGACAGCTCTGAGGGATTTATGGCAAAGAACACTACCTACATTTAGAGGAAGAACTGCAGGAGAGGAAACATAAGAAAAGCAACTGCTTGAACGCATGGGTTGGGGTGGACATGATTGGGGATGTGGACTCGAAACTACCACACCAATGCAACCACCAACAATTTGGAAATAGGTCTTGATCAAGGACACATGACAAAACCAGTGGAAATGTGTGTCGGCCATGGGTGGGGAGAGTGCGGGGGGCGAAGGGGAAAGTAGGAGCATGAATCATGTAACCATGTTAAAAATGATTATTAATAAATGTTTAAATTTAAAAAAAGGATATTAACAGGCAAGTTTAAAAAGAAGAAATCAAAGCTATTTGTAGTCACATGAGAAAATGCTCTAAATTACTACTGATTAGAAAAATGCAAATTGAAATAATTCTGAGGTACCACCTCATACTTATTAAATTGGCTACCATGATAGAAAAAGAAAACAACAAACGTTGAAGGAAATATGAAAAAATTGAGACACATACACTATTGATGGAGTTGTGAATGGATCTAATCATTCTGGAGAACAATTTGGAACTATGCTCAAATAGTTTTAAAATTGTACATACCCTTTGACCCCAATACTATCAATACTAAGTCTGTATCCCAAAAAGATTAAAAGATAAAGAAAGGGATCTATATGTATAAAAATATTTACAACAGTTCCTTTTGAGTTGGCAAAAACTTGGAAATTCATTTGCCCAATCAAAACTTGTGCAACCAAGATTAAATGGAAAGAAGGAAACTGGAAAAAACTTAATAGCAAGTTTCTCCAATAAAGTCTTGATTTCTTAAACATAGGGAATTGAGTCAAATTTTGGGGGTGGCTAAACAAGTCATGGTGTATTATTGTGATGGAAGACTATTTGTGCTATTAAAAAAGATGATCAACATGGTTTCAAAAATAACTTGGGAACAATAGTATTCCATCACCAGCAGATACCACAATTTGTTTAACCATTCCCCAATTGAAGGACATACTCTCATTTTCCAGTTTTTTGCCACTACAAAGAGTGCGACTATAAATATTTGTGTACATGTCTTTTTCCTTATGATCTCTTTGTGGTATAAACTAAGCAGTGCTATGGCTGGATCAAAGAGCAGACAGTCTTTTAAAACCCTTTGGGCATAGTTCCGAATTGCCATCCAGAATGGTTAGATCAATTCACAACTCCACCAGCAATTCATCAATGCCCCAATTTTGCTACATCCCCTCCAACATTCACCAGTTTCCTTTGCTGTCATGTTAGCCAATCTGCTAGGTGTGAGTTGGTACCTCAGAGTTATTTTGATTTGAATTTCTCTAATTATAAGAGATTTAGAACACTTTTTCATATGCTTATTGATAGTTTTGATTTCTTTATCTCAAAATTGCCTCTTCATGTCCCTTGCCCACTTATTGATTGGGGAATGGCTTGATTTTTTATACAATTGATTTAACTCCTTATATATTTGAGTAATTAGACCTTTGTCAGAGTTTTTTGGTATAAAGATTTTTCCAAATTTGTTGATTCTCTTCTAATTTTGGTTGCATTGGTTTTGTTTGTGCAAAACCTTTTTTAATTTAATGTAATAAAAATTATTTATTTTACATTTTGTAATCTTTTCTAACTCTTGCATGGTTTTAAAAGCTTTCCTTTCCCAGAGATCTGACAAGTATTCTATTCTGTGTTCGCCTAATTTACTTATAGTTTCCTATGTGAACTGATGCAAAGTGAAGTGAGCAGAACCAGAAATGTTGTGAATAGTAACAGCAGTATTGTAAGGATGATCAACTGTGAAAAACTTAGCTTCTCTGATCTATACAACGATCTAAGACAATTCAGGACTCATAATGAAAAATGCTATCCACCTCCAGAGAGAGAACTGATGGAGTCTGAGTGAAGATGAGTATAATTTTTTAACCTTTTTCTTTCTATTTTTTTGCAATATGGTTAATATGGAAATAGGTTTTGCATTTTTTTCATGTATAATTGACATCATAGTGCTTGCCTTCCCATTGGTTGGGAAGGAAGGCAGGGTGCTGGAGGGAGGGAGAGAATTTGGAACTCAATTTTTTTAGAACAATGTAAAAAAATAATTAAAAAATTTTAAAGCACAGATCTGATCATATGACTATTCTATTCAACAAGCCAGAGTGATTTCCTATTATCTCTAGAATAATGGGTAAACTTTTGTTTAGTTTTTACAGGTCCTTCAATAATCTGGTCCCAAGCTATGGTTCCATTTCATCAGACTCTGTGTACTTAAAGTTCCAGTCAAATTGGCCTTTCCCCTGCTCTTCACACATGAGATTCCACCTCCCATCTCCATCACTTTGCACTGGCCTCGAAGGCACTTGTTTACTTCTGCCCCAAAGAGAAGCTCTTCTTTTAAGATGGAGGTCAAGTACCCTCTTTTATAGGAAGCTTTTCCTGATTACCTCCAACTACTAATGTTCTTCCTTCCAAACTACTTTATATTTAACTACATTGTATTGTATTTATTATTTTCTTTATACTATATTATTATTTATTATTATCATAATTATTGAAATATATATATATATATACTTATTTTCTCATCTATTAAAATATAAGCTAATTAAAATCAGGGAGTGTTTCATTCCTTGTACTCATATCCTCAGTACTAAGTGCAGCAACTGGCACATAATAGACCCATAATTAATATTTGTGGATTGACTTTTTGATTAAAGAATTCCCTATCAGGGATATAATTCATGAGAGGAAAAAGAGGATATACATTCTTAGAATGGAAAACTAGACATTACAATCCATAGGATCTTGTTTATCCAGAGTTTTCCAAATTTTTCCAGTTCCTGAATCCCCTGCCTTTCAATAACTCTTCTTTTGTTTTCTATTTGATATGAAAGGAAATAAATCCTAGAGTTTACTACTCACATGCAGATAAAAATAAAATAAAATATTATATATTTCATAAGCAAAACTTTTATAATGGCATTTTTAGTATCAAAAAGTTGTCAAACGTATAACAGACTAGTCAAATAAACTAGTTAGACCCTTGATTCTTTTTTTGTGACAACAAACAGGTTCAGTTTCGGTAGAAATTTTTTTAAAAGACATAGATACATAAATATGTTCAAACCTTAGCTTATTTCTTGCTTTGAAGGTAATTGAGAATAAGACAGAATCCCAATTCACAGACATAAACTGCTATAAACGGAATTAAAGCTTCATGTGCACATTTAATAAGAATGTGATATACTTTCCTAAGAGTACTTCAAAAAGTTTTAACTTCATTGACTGGATTTCTGATTATTATAGTGATTAAATAATTCATCTTTCACTAGGTTGTTCTAACTGAATTTTTTCTACAGTTTAGTATGAAAAAAGGTTTCATATATGAACCTCCTTTATTTTATTCATTAAGAATCATTCCTTTAACTGTCTCTCTCAAGTTTCTCAGTTACACTCTGATGCTTGCTCCCTTCCTCCTTTTCTCTGGCCTCTTCACTATTCTCTCTCTAATCTACAACTTTTTATTTTTTCACTAATCCTGCTATTTTTTAAATATTTCAATAGGATAATATAATTATTTGCTGGACATTTTCCCATCCCCTTAATAAAATTCTAAGTTTCCCCCTATACTATAGATACAGTTTGGGAACTCTTGCTTTCAAGCTCTTTAATTCTCTTAACAAGACTCCATTATGTTGATGTGACATAAATCTTCCCATAAAGTAAAAGACAGAATTACTGTCCTGGTGTCACTAAAATAGCCTCCATGATTCTCTAGTGGACAGGGACAGGATATGTGATTTAATTAGTTTAGGAAATTCCCAGATGAAGAAACTCCCTCTCCCGATGCAAGTTGTCATCTTCTTTTCAATTTAGAGTCTTAGAGACTTGCCTTGATTCATTGGAGGTATGAAACTTGTTGCTTGGGGTCAAAAAAACTGAAGAATGCATCCTGAAACAGATTAAAATGTAATTGGGAAATCTTTAGTAAAACAAATAGAAATATAAGGTAGATAAGGCAATTCATGTTTTTTTTTTCTTTCAATGTGTGAATTTTGGGGACCAATTTCTATTTGATATTGATACCACAGGCCTCAAGCACTAAGATAATTTACCCAGGTTTACACAGTCAATATGTATCACTGGTAAGATTTTTATACACATCTTCCTTGTTTCAAGACCAGCTTTCTATCTACTTTGCCACACTGACTCTCTAAAAGTAAATGATTTGCTTAAAAACCGCCTTTCGAATTTCATGTTTTGTAGTACTGCCTATTCATATATAAATATTTATATATATATAATTTTTAATAAATGTAACTAAGATGATATTATTTTGATAAGTTGATAGTATGCAATTTAATTCTCATGAGTAATAATGAGTTGATGTTACTATGGATGTGATTAGTTTGTTACTGATGTAGAATTTTCCCTTTTATTCAGATGAAAAGAAGGCATAAGCCTGGGAGAAGGATATGGGGAAAGTATGTGGGAAGGGAGATAAAGGAAATTCTTTTTACTACAAGGAAACAAGTTTTGTTTGCAGTATTCTGTTAAGTACTACAAGGAGTATAGAAAAGGATAAATCATAGCCTTTATCTTTGGAGACCTTTTTTGTGGGGAGGCCAGACTAATACCTAAGTTAACTAGAAAAAAATAAGATGGTATAGAACTCAAAATTAAATACTGTGGCAGAGATGTAGGCTGCATACTAAATTTTTAAGTAATGTTAAGTAATGTTATAAATTTTAAGTAATGTTATTTTAAATTAATTTATTAAAGCATTTCCTAATCTGTTCCAGGCTGTTCTTGGAAATTTGCTGGTTCTGCATTTGGTACCTCTGGTGTAGACAATATGTACAATAAAAGACAAGAGAAAGGAGGGATTTATGTAGTCAAGGAAAACTCCATGGCAAGCAGAGGAAGGGTCTGAACTTGGTCTTGAAGGTACACTAAGATTTGCATTCCTCCCATTACTTGCCATTAATCCTATCTCTACAATATATACATCACTCACTCTCTCCTTGACAATCCCACTGCTTCCATCCAAATGTAGGTAGATCCTTGTTTCCTCTCACCTGGGCCATATCTATGATTTCCTGCCTACGTTCCCCACCTCTCATATAGCCTGTGCCCAATGCAGCCTCAGCAGAGTAATCTTTCAAAATGGCATTGTCCTAAAGATTTTCAGGGTTTTCTATCCTACCTACTGAATAAGGTCCAAGCTTAGCATTCCAAAAATCATCAATTTACCCTCTTATCTTGCTGCTCTCCTTCTTGTAACCTCTTCTCTAACCCGGGAAGGTTTTACCCTTTTCCAGTTTTCCCCTTAGTGGTTTGTGGAAGTCTATGGACCCTTCAGAATAAGATTTTTAAATGCATACATTTATGAAGGAAGCTAATGATATTTTTAAGTTTATAAGTCCAAGAGTTCAAAGGCCCCAAGTTCAAAATCCCTGAGGGTTTAGTCCAATTTGACTATTTACTATTTACTATTTCTTGAGCTCATGTCATTTCCTTTGCCTTAAATACAGGCTCTCCTTAACCCCCCAACACACTCACACACACACACACACACACACACCCCACAAATCTCTATTTTTGAAGGCTCCTTCAAAGCCTAGCTTAAGTGCTGCCTCCATGAAGTCTTTTGATTTTCAAAAAAAAAAAAAAAGATAGAGTTCTCTTACTCCTTTGAACTCTTATAACAACTTGTGCCTCTCTTATAAAGTGTCTGCATCTTTGGAACCAAGGATAAGCCCTTGCCTTTGAATTAGGAGACTTGGGTTTTAATCCCACTTGGTCACATGCTAGTTATGTGAATAGAGAAAAGTCTCTCAGCTTCATTTTTTTCATCTGTAAAACCATTAAAATAATACCTGTGCTGCTTACCACCCAGGCTAGTTGGAAAGAAAAACACTTTGCAAACATAAAATGTCATATCAGCATAGGCTATTTTCCCATCACTTTGATCCTTGTATTCTAATTTGTCTTATAGTTTTACATATATATATATATATATACACATATATATATATGTATGTGTGTGTGTGTGTGTGTGTGTGTGTGTGTGTGTGTGTGTGTGTGTAACCCCTGTCCTAGGTCCTTTGATATGGGATTCTCTTCTTATTGGTGAAGATGAAAGCTCTGTCCTATGTGAGGGGTGGGCTAGAGTTGGTGAGAGACAAGAGAACTTTCATCAGTCCCTTTCTGGACTCATTAGGTTTCAGGTCTTCTTTCTGTGTCCAGTTGCTTCAAGTGTCCCTGGCTTCTAGCTTCAAAAAAAAAAGAAGATGGAAGAGGACATCCCCGCTTCAGGTTGGGAAGGAAAAGGCTCTGGGAAGATCTGAGAGGCACTGGCAGTCTCTACCATGTCCCTATCCCCACCTTGCAACTCTTAAGCCTTCAGAAAATTTCCCCTCTGGTGAGATATAGGACTCTCTCAGTTGATTTTGAGTTGTCTCACACCAATGGGATAATGCTTTCATTCTGATTATATGGTGTATATTCCTCTATGTATATTGCCTCTGATTTCTATTTTGCTATGATTTGTATAAATGTACTTTGCTTTTTGCTATGTGTGTTCATTGTGTATTAGGTGGGAAAGAGGTTACTCCTTATTAAAGAGCTTAGGGTTCTCTTTTCCCACAGAAATGACAAAGCTATCAGAAGTTAGATGGAACCCAAACATATCCCCTAGAATAGTAATATTTAAGAAAGTAGATAGATATACTTCTAAACTAGTACTCCCTCTGTTTGAGTAGAGCAGAGTGATGGTCTCTGACTCCAGTTTCCTGTTTCCCCTCCAATTAGGAATAAAAATATCCCTTGAATAAAGGTAGAAGGAAAAGAGGCTAGAGAGGTTGATCCTACCTCCCTTCCAGACACTAAACAACAGTCCTCTACTCTTGGTCTCCTTCCCTACCTTGGGGGGGGGAGCTTTCTTGTTACATGTATATATCTTCTCTACTAGATTTGAAGTTCTAAAAAATTCCTATTAGAGCTGGAAGTGAGCATAAAGGCCATCCAGTCCAAGCTCCTTGATTTCCAGAAAAGGAGCCTGAGGTCCAATGACTTTCTCATAGTCCCAAAGGCTGTGTTAGAGTTGTTTTGGTTCCTAAACGCCTTTTCCATTGTAACATGCTGTCTCCCTTTGAATACGGCAGGAATTCAAAATATATTTGTTGAAGTGAATAGAATAATTCCGATACAGTATTGCTATAGGGTTGCTACTATTCCCAAGGAACTGAGAAGCAACATAAAGTCCCAAAGAAGGAAGTCTTACTGGTTCAGGGTACCTTATTAGCATGGAGGTATATGTAAGCTACTAGACAGATCTCTGCTCTTTTGTGGATTCCTTACAGTTTCTGGAAAGCATAGGGATAATGTGTAAAAATAAAATAAGGTGAGCAATGCAAGGCACAAGGAAAACTAAAGAGACTCTTGTTCATGAAAAATAAATTATTTATTTAAATATATAAGAGAAAAAGGATTTCTAATTCTAAGGGATTCTAACTCCACTCAAATAAACTCCCAGGTCCCTCAAGGAAACACTTCTGTGGTTCACAGACTATGCTAATCCTCCCTGATCTAACTAACCGAATTTATACTATTCTAAATAAACCACTATAACTCTTAACTTCACCTTTAAGGTACAAAGATAACCAAGGCTAACTGGTTGAGTCTCCACAAGAATCAAGTTAGAACTCTGAGCCTTAACAAACTCAGAGTCCAAACCAAAGACCAGGTTTTGTTTGGTCTTTTCACAGTTTAACCAATCTATAGACAGTAAAAGATAAGTAAAAAGTATTTCCCAAGTTCGAAAAAAAAACACTCCACTCCTTCAAGTCTTTCACTCAGACAGAGATAGAGAGAGGCAAAGATGTTACCTTCTCCATCCCTGAGAGAGAAAGAAGCTGCGTGTGGCTATGTTGACTGCCAGAAACCACTCCTGTAATGCCACTCCCAGAGAGGGAAAATGTCATAGAAGGTTATAATTGTCAACAGTTGAAATTAACACTCTCTCTCAGCTCTGGTTGAAACTCCAATTCTTCCTCAAGCCAGTTTCTCTATTTCTTATCTCTAAACTAATAAAACAATACTTATTTTCTAATATCATCCTTCTAAATGGCACTTGATTTTTCACTGAAAATGGTTATGCTTTGACATACTACATGTTCTGTTCCTATTTGGCTATTCCTCAAAACTGTGATTAATTGACTCACAGGAGTTTTGGTATTAAAGGCTCACATCAACAAATCCTCTTTGGTTTACACCAGCCTAGAGAAGTATGTCTCATCTGGTGGCTAGGGATTTCCTAGTTGGCACAGCTTCTAATATTTTCCAAACCATTGCAGAGATCAGATTTCAGGAGCACTGAGCACAAAGATATGACTAAAAGGACAAGAGAAGGTACATTATTTATGGATGTCTCTTAATCAAAGAAATGGCCCACCTAAACCCTTAGCAAGTGAGTGTTCCCTGCTGTTAAATTCTTTGGCACAGCTTCTGAAACCAAGAGAGTCTATCAATTCAATCATTATAGCTTAACATAGTGTAACTGATACATTGAGACTATTAGAGAAGACAGCTTCAGAGGAGGAAGTGGCCATTTGGGAAAAAGTGCAACTTGAAAAAAAGAAAGAGAGTCAAAGAAACCAGACAATTTTGCCAGGGCTGGTCTTATCTTTACCAAACCATTTATCTTGACTAGAATGACTTTGTTGTAGGCTTTCATCAATTCTAGTCCCAAGGTATCTATTGAAAGTTATTTCCTCTCTCCAAGAACAAAATCCTAAATCCAGAAGAAAAGCATTTTAATTGGACTTCCTGCCTCTGGTCTTATCCTTCTCTAGTTCATAATTCACAAAGCTGGCAAAATAATCTTATGAAGGCATAAGTCTGTATACACAATTCCTTTCCTCCAGAACCTTGCACATGAAATAAAATCAATTTAGTTTAATCCAAGAATAATTAGTTCAGTGACTACAATTCACTATGCGCTAGAGCTGAGGATGTAAAGAAGAAAAATAAGAGTCCCTGCCCTAATGGAGTTTACATTTTGGGGGGGAAGGAGGGAGAGACAATATACATAAATAAATCCAAAATAAGTACAAGTTAGAAATGTTAGGCACTAATAACTGGGGGAGGAAGGAATCAGGAAATTCCATTTATAATAAATTTTATAATAAATAGCAGTTCATAGATCATGGATTGAGAGTTGGAAGCTCTCTTAGAGACTATCAAGTCCAGCCTTCCTGTGATAATAAGAAAGAGAAGAAAGAAGGAAGAAAGGAAGGAAGGAAAGAAGGAGGGAAAGAAGGAGGGAATGAAGGAAGGAGAGAGGGAAGGAGGGAATGAGGGAAGAAGGGAAGGAAGGAAGTACCCCCTTGAATCCAGTTTGAAGATCTATTTTTCCCAGATCTCCTGTGTTGGTCTGCACTTTCTTCTCATTTCAACATTTCAGCATCTTTCTCCTTCAAGGTTCAACTCAAGTACTTCATCTTCAAAGTCGTACTGATCCTCCTGACTAAAAGCATCTTTTCCTTCTGATATTTTTTCTGCAGAATATTACCTCTATCTTTCCTCTGTCTCTGTCACTTGTTGCTTCATGTTATATTTAGTTGTCCATATACTGTTCCTCCTGTTCCAGCATTTCTGCTCCTCAGTAGACTATATAGGTTCCTTAAGTATAAGAACTGAAACTTCTTGCCTTTGTATGGCCAGTAAGTAGTACATAGAGAACTTTTCATTTATTAATAAACAGATAATAAATGTTCTTGAATTAAATAGAGGAGATAAGAATAGAGGTTCAGAAGGAAGGTAGACCTGGAGGAGTGATCTTGTAGTAGTACTGTTGTGATCAAAGCAAAATAGACAAAGACCAAGATCCTGGACCAACTGAGGGAGCTTCAAGTACAAATCTAGCAATGGTTGCAGATAGCAACAATGCTTCTTTAGGCATCTGAGGGAAATTTTGAGGAATTTTTAAAGGAGGTTCAGTATAATTGAGGTGGGGGGAAGGGATTGGAGAACAGAAGCTTCCAGAGAGAGAAGATTTTTCAAATCTATTCATTTTAACAACCATTATCAGACACTTAATATGTGCAAAGCACTATACTAGGTATTTGGAATATAAATAAAGACATAAAAGGAAAAGAATAGGGAAGGGGAAAAAAAAGGGAAGGGGAAGAGAAGGGGAAAGAGGAGAGGGGAGACAGGAGAAGAAAGTAGAGTAGGCTAACTCAGATAAGGAAGAACAATTTACTCACTTAAGGAGCTTTTATTCTATTGGGACAACATCCAGAAAAATTACAAATGATTGTGATAACTCCAGGGATATACTGGAACGAATAAGTCAGGTTTTTAAATGTTGATTGACCCTACAAAGAAAGAACAAGTGGACTCATTGGGAGACCTTTGAATACTGTTTCCATGTATTTTACCCAGATCTCCTATGTTTGGCATTCTCTTCTCATTTCAACATTTCGAAAACTTTCTCCTTTAAGGGAGAGAGCATAAAGTGGTAGAGAAAAGTAATAGACTTAGAGTCATAAGACTTCTGTTAAAAACAGGACTCTGCTACTTGGGCAAGACAATATAATCTTTCTATATCAGTTTTGTCATATGTAAAATGAGGAAATATCTCCTGAGAATGATTCACCAAGTTGTGAGGTCTTTTTGAGATAATGTGTTTGAAAACACTTTGTAATCATAATCAGATATATATATATACATATATATATATATATATATACGTACGTACATATATACAAAATATTTTAAAGTGATAAAAGAACAGGATTGGATGTGCTTCTCTGCAAATAAAGCAATTATCATCTCATTAATTTTCTGTAGGTTGATATTACCTCTTCACCATTTTGAAGTAGGACCAGCTGTGCTAATGCTTTATCAACTCACATACCTCCAAACCACAAATAAACTCCACAGACACAACAGTTGTTCAAAGGTCTCTCCTGTAATAGGAGACCATAGAAGAGGCATTGTTAGTCTTAGTAGCTGATGAATGTTTCTGCTTTCCAGAACCCATTGTACATTATCCTTGGTAGGGCCTTGGACAGAAAGCTGATTGTTATGGCACTCCTATTTGGTTTCCATGCAATATCACAACATTCCCGTATGAAATATTTTAACAACATCATTACCACCTGGTGTAGTTTTGTTTGGCTGATGAAGCTCTGGAGCATTCAAATGGGGCAATTTCATGTTGTTAACTTTTCAATAGACATCAAACCAAGACTGAATGCTAATAAACAATGGAAAAATGTGGCCAAACTGGGGTTTGTGTACAATGACACTTACTGAGCTGATACAGTAATATTGGTTGATTTATTTTAATTGGTTAGCTATAAAGGGGATTCATTCTCAAAAAAGATCTGAAGACCATAGTTTTCTTTTGCCATCTAATATAGGTTGTAGTTGCTGAGATGATTAGCAGAGTTAGAAAGGACAGGAAGGCAGGCCCAGATTTTTTCTTTATCATCAGGAACATTCTTATTCATCTGGAAAAGGAAAGTTGCTCCTGGGAAGAGTAGAAATGCTGTGGCATCAGGGATACAGAATCCACCTCAGAGTCAGGAAGACATGGGTTCAAATCATGTCCCTGGCACATATTTTCTGTGATACCCTGGACAAGTCACTTATCTCTTTAGTGTAAGTTGTACAACCATTGCCCAGAAGCAATCCTTATTTGTAGAAGGAAATTTCTCAAGTCTACAAGCATTTATTAAGTTCTTTCTATATGCTAGGCATTCACACAGGGAATTTCCTATACGAATGAAATCAAAGTTGTAAATCAAAATAATAGCAATTTCTTACATGTAGCAGATACTTAATAAATGCTGATTGCATCACCTGTTTTTGGTGACAATTTCAGAGACAATTTCTCATCCTGAAAATGGGAATAATAATACTTAAACAGGTATGAGTAATTTCTCATAGAATTGTTGTAATGATATATTTTGAAAAATGTAAAATGCACCAAGCGATCTCTTCAGTTCAATCATAAAGCATTTATTGAGTATTCACCACATGTCTAAGATTAAGTAATACAAAAGAAATCTCTGATCGGGTCCTCATCATTAAAGCCTCTACTTTCTTTCCCAAGCTAGGACATCAAGATGCATACACATGAAACAATTAGGGGAGTAATACAAGATGTGTTATGATGAAGTGCTAAGTTGTATAAAATTAAGACCAAATAGTAAGTGCTTCAACTATGGACTGGCAGGGAATCCAGAAAGGGTTCCAGAGAATAAATGGAATCTCCATTAGTCCTATGCTTTTTTCAACCTAGTCAATCAAGGTATAGGATCTCAGACTGTAGGACTAAATACTCCCTGCAGTAGGATATTATAATATACCTCAGGATAATCATGGAACTTTTCCCTAGGCCTCCTCAACACTTTTTTGAAATTTTAAACACATTGGTGCATAGAAAGAACATTTTCAGTGTTCTTCAGTGTTCTTCAGTATTCAGTTCAGAAGATTTAGAGGAATGATCCTGCTTCCAACTCTTGTTACCAATGTGACCTTGGCCAAATCATTTCATGTTCATGATCCCCCATTTCCTTTTATCCTCTAGTAGATGTGCCTTTCCCTACTTCCTTTCACATCTTCCTTTAGTATCTGGCTATGCTCTTATTTAAACATAATCAATGCAATAAAGGCCAATTTCAGTGGAATTCCTGTTATAACAGTCAACTAAAAGTTTTAGGTTTTAAACATCAAGAACTTAAATGAAGTCTGGCCTTCTAAATGGATGGCAGAGTAAGCATCAGAAAATGGACTTTCTTAACTGTTGAAGGAAAAAATAGTTGCTGGAAAGAAGGGAAAACAACTCAATAGAGCATCTAAAGAACTCTCCTAACAATAAGCATGTGAGGTATATAGTACTGGCATTCTTTGGTTTTATGAAAGGTTAAGTGACTTATATGTGACCACAAATCCAGTAAGTAGCTATAGTAGGACTTGAATCCAGGTTTCTTGATTTTAAATTCTGTGTTCCAATAGTGATTATAACAACTTATGCTTTTATAAAACTTTAAAGTTTGCAAAGAGCTTTAGCAGCTTTGTGGTTCTAGTATTCCTATTATATAAATGACAAAATTGAGACTCAGGGAGATTAACTTGTTTTTGGTCACCAAACTGGTAAGAGACAGAGGAAAGACTTGAATTCATGTCTTCCTGACACCACATATAGAACTACCAGATTCAAAGTCCATTCTATGACATACCACCTATGCCATGAAGAAACATGGAGGAGCCAGATGAGAAGCAGTTGAATGAAAATGGAAAAACAATCAAGAAATTCCTGGTCCAATGGAGAATGAAATATTCCATTCATCAACATACTACATGGTCAGGTAGGTGGCTTAGTGAAAAGAAATATGAGCTGGAGATGGGAGGTTCTGGGTTTTAAAAATTGACTTTAAAAATTTCCTAGCTGTGTAACCCTGAGCAAATCACTTAACCCCAGTTGCCTAGCTCTTACTACTCTTTTGCCTTGGAACCAATATTTAGTATTGATTCTAAGAGGGAGGGTGAAGGTTGATAAAAATAACATCTCACATACAGCAGTATTAATCTAATGTTAAAGAACTAGAATTATAGCCAACATTTTATAGATGTTTTGCATTTGGTCTATCTCCATAAAGGCATCAGTTTTGTGAAATCTCAGTAGACTCTAATTTCACGAGGCAAGTGAGGAATTCTTTTTTGTAACTAAAAATTTTAGAGTCTCCTGGAACACGGAGCACTTAAGTGAATTTTCCATCATCACATTAACAGTGTATTATTACAGGCAAGCCATGAACCCAACCTCCTTGACTTCAACGCCAGCTTTCTGCCCACTGCTGGAACCTGCTTCTTCTGGATGAATGGCTGGATAAACTTTGTCCTTTAAATGTAGAGGAATACAAAATGAGAAACAGGAATTTTTTTGGAAATTCCAGGAATTTGGAAAGACATAGGTAGTAATACTAAGCAAAGATATGGGCAAAGAGTATGCCTACTAATCTCAACAACATAAAAGTATGAGTGGGAGGGAGGGATGAAAGACTAATGAGAATCCTATCATTTGATATTATTATTCTTTCAGGACATAACCATGAGGAGGCTGGGTAAGCACTACTTCCTGACTTTGGAACACACACACATATATTCTATTTTTAGTCTATTATATGTCTTTTTGATGGAATCTGATGGAATGCTGAGCAAGAACCAGAGAATGTCTACACAAAGGCACAAGAAACTATACAAAGAAAATAGAAGGAAACAGCAACTGTGGGGCAGGAGGATGAGGGGGAAAGATTAGGTTTAAAAAATAAATTGTTATGTACATTTTCATACTGTCTTTATTATCATGATAGACCTTATATAGCACTTTAAGGTTTACAAAGAATATTACATATATGATGTTCAGTATTCACAACAATCTTGTATGGTAGGGGCTATTATTATTATCCCATTTTATGAATGAGGAAACTGAAGTGGAGAGAGCTTAAATGACTTGCCCAGTTAAAAAGAGTCTGAGAAAGGGTCTGGACTCAAGTCTTCCTGGTTTCAACTTTAGTACTTTATCCCTTATACCACCTAGCAGCATAGCATATTGATATTTAGTCTTTTTTTAAGGCAGACATATTTAAGTGACTTCCCCAAGGGTCACATAGCTAATTTTTGAGGATAGATTTGAACTGAGGAAGATGAGTATTCCTGGCTCCAGACCTTGGGCTGTATCCATTGCATCATTTAGCTGCCCCAACATTTAGTCTTAAAGTAAATATTGTTTGTGTATCTTTATTTTGTTATTACCTAAAATTAAGTGCATAATAGATTATTTAATTTAAAAAAGAACTCAAGTGAAATGTACAACTTCATCCTAACGTAAATCGGCCCTTTGGATATGTTAAGGATGATTTTCTCCTTTACACATTATTCTTCTTTAGAACATTTTCCTTTAGAGAAAAAAAAAAGGTCTTTGATTGTTAACCCAGTGAAGGGAATGGAGAGACAATTCCATTCTGGTTTAAAATAACTGTGTAGTTCTGATGGGAATCAACTTTAGAGACAGAAAAGCAGTGGGCAACATTCTCCTTTTTTGCATATAAATGGACAAAAGATTCATCAGAATGAGTGGCCAATGGTAGGATATAGCACTTGAGCTAAATGAAAATGTGTTGTGAGTCATTTATATTTTTAGCTCAAGAGCACAATGCTTTTGAAAATGAGCCAGACCCTGATGAAAACTCTCAAACATGGACATCAGTGACTGAAAAATGAAAATTTTGTTTAAGTGGAAGACACATGTAATTAAAAGCTGAAAGCAAAGAATATAATTAATCAGAAACATTGGTTGGAAGTTTTAAAAAATCATAGTTGATAGCACCTTAGCTTGACAAACTACTTGGGCTGGACTTGCAAAATTGCCATGGATTCATATTAAACTTTGGAGAACTTTCATACCACATGGCTTGATTAGATAAAGGATGGGATAAGTGTCTCAATGTTCTTCCCTTGTATGGATATATGACTATCAATTTGAAGTCTGACAATAACAGGAAATCCTGGAAAAAATCCATTCTTTCAAGATCTTCTAAGAACTCTTCCACATAGAAAACTGGGGTAAATGTAACATATTACTCCTTAGCTATGGCCTTTCTCAAAATCATTTTTGGGAGATAGGGAAATCGGTAGAGTATATAGTGGTCTACATTTGAAATGGGCATAATCATACCAAAAGTTACCATCATGATTTTGTTGAACAGGTCACCCACATTCTCTGCAATGAATCATTGAAGAGTACTGTTTGCCAGATATCATTTGCGATAATGCTTATTTCATTCTTTGCCCAACCCCATAGCAAAACAGGAAGTTTGTCTTATGGGAGTTGAAAAAACAAAAAACAAACTTTTTAAATAAGACCTAATCATTGACTAATTTCTTATCTAAATGAAATGAAATCAATGAAATCATTTCACATTCAGGGACCTCTCCTACAACTCAGACCTATTCCCAAAAGATCAGAGGTGGTTAAGCATGGAATTTGAAATAACAACAACCTTAAGCAAGTATTTACATCACTCTCTGGTCAGCTAGGTAGGAGGGTGGATAGAGTGTTAGACCTGTAGTCAGGAAGACTTATCTTCATGAATTTAAATCTGGGTCTCAAACATTTCTGAACTGCATAATCCTTGCCTCAGTTTCCTCACCTGCAAAATGATCTGGAGAAGGAAATGGAAAACAACTGGAAAACAATAAATATAACTCTTTATGCCACTGAAAACATTTAACATGTTGACTGATTTGATCTTCACAACTTTGAGGTAGGTGCTATTATTGTCCCCTTTTTGCCAGCAACCAATGAAACCATCTAAGTCAATGGAACAAGCATTTTGTACATGATTTCTGTATGCCAGATGGAATGAAGAGTATGAGCTTCAGAGGCTGGATATTCTGGGTTCAAGCCCTACTTTTGACACAGATTGGCCATGTGACCCTGGGCTAGTCATTTAATCCTTCTTTCCACCACCACCACCTCTTCCCCACTCTCTACGGTTATAAATGGCAGTTCTGTTCTGGTGGAAGAGGTTTCCTATACTCCTATACCTCTTAAAACACTCAGGTACCATTTAGATACAAAGGGATACAAAGACAAAAATTGATCCACAGAGATGGGGCAAGCTTTATTTATGGAGCAACTGTAGTACCCAATTGATGATATCACAGAGCTGTTGAAATGCTGAAATTGTTTGTCTATGCAAATCCAATTGGTCTGACTAGAAAACTATATAAAGTTCAAAAGAAGTAAGATCTTGAAATATGGACCCTTACAACCTGCACTCTGATAGAAACTAATTTCACAATACCTAGCCCATCCCTTATTTCTACCAATATTACTTTTCAGGGGCATATGTATATGCGTCCGTATAAACTTTAATTTATAAATAAATAATCATTATGAATATTTAATTTATAACTATATATTTAGCTTATTTTTATATTTACTTTATATATTTATCTCATATTTCTAGAGACACAATACATATATGCCTAAACATACATATATATACATACATAAATATAAATTATAGAATAGATAGATTATGAAACCTTAGAGAAAGGAGAATGCATGTTATGATATAGCTAGAGTTCTTGTGGGCATAAGGTATTAAATCCAGATCATAGGTTCATCAATATAGACCTAAAGTGACCCCAGTATAGCCTAGCTTTGCCTTTGTGGTCCTATTCTGACATTTCAAGATGGAATTTTTAGTCATTTGAGAAAAGTGATCCAGAATATTTTTTCTGAGTTGATTTACCTTTCAAGTCTGGGGAGAGAGGGGGAAAGTGCAAGCAGTAAGGAGGGATTGTTTGGGGTAGACCTATCTGATCTCTACCTTGAGGAGCTACTTTAATGTCTGGAATTTGTCTAAAACTGCACTTGTCACTTTTCACAAAGAGTCTGGTAATAATAGGAGCATTAAATCTAGATTCAAAGGCTTGGGTTTGAATTCCACTTCTGTCACCACAGGTATTATTTTGGAGCAGTAAATCAACAAGAACTTATTAAGTGTCCATTATATACAAAGCACTATACTAGGCACTTGGGCAAAGCTCCTCATCTTAAAAGTAAAGGGCTCAAAGTAGATGGCATCTTAGTTACCTTCTAGCTCTCAATCTATGATCCTCTGACTGGAATTTATATTTCTGATTGACTTCCTTAATTCTTCTGTTAATGACACTCAGAGATGACCTGTCATCTAAGTTGCACACCCTTAACAAAATCATCTTTTATGCCCTCTTTTTGGCATCCCTCTCCATTCCTCTTGATTCTGCTCTTCCAATTCTTTTTTCCATGGGTAGCTTCCTTTTTATTGGGCTGCCATATCTCTAGTTGAGGATCTTGGCATCTTTTGGCTAGCCTGGCTTCCTAATCATTCTCTATGCCTTCATTTTATTCTCTGCTCCTATGTATGTATCTCTAGCAGTCATATTAATTTTCCTAGAGTACAGGTTTTCTTTGTCTTTGAATGGCTCTTGGCTGAAAAATAAAGTCTAAACCAGGGATTCTTAACCTTTTCTGTGTCATGGATACCTTTGACAGTCTGGTAAAAACATAAGGACTCCACAGAATAATATTTCTAAATACATAAAATTAAATACATGTGATTATAAAGAAATCCCAAAGTTAGTGAATATAAAGATGTAATTTCCCAAGTTCACAGAACTCATGAAATCTTTCCATGGATGCTTTGGGTTGGTAGACCTTAGCTTAAGAATCATTCATCTAAACTCATCATCCTGACTTTCAAAGTCCTTCTCAGCCTGTTAGTACATGCTGGCACTGGACTCCCTGGCATACCTTTCAAGACGCTAGTGTCATTTCCACTCCATGATGAGGAAACAGAGTATTACTTTAATTGTTCAACAAGCAATAGTAAGTGCTTACTATTTGCCAGTATCTGTTCTAAGAACTGAAGTTATAAAGAAAGACAAAAAGAAACCTTGCTCTAAAGGAGCATCATTCCAATAGATGAGACAAGTCCATATGTACATACACATATGGGGGAAATAGAAAGTCACTTTAAAGGGAAAGGCTTTAGCAGCTAGCAGGACAGGAAAGGTCTTCTGCAGAAGGTAGAATTTGAAATTTGAAAGAAGCTAGGGATAGGATGGGGCAGACTTGTAGAAAGAAAGCATTCCATTGATAGGGAATTGAATGTCTTTTGAAGATGATTTCTTCAAAGAATTCAACCACTGGTATGATAATTCTGAGGTTCTTGTACACCAAGACCAGCAACAGTTCTGCCATCTGTAGAGTATTTGGATCAAAAAGTCTGTTTCCCGATGGGCTACCTCTAACCTAGAATCATAGAACCTCCAAGTTTGAAGAGACCCTAGAACTTATCTAATCTAGTCCCTAATTTCACAATTTGGGGAGCAGGCACATTCCCGTGATATTGATTCATTTAAATTGAGTACAAATATTTACTCACTGTCTTCTCAGTCTAACCACTGAATTACTTGCTCCATGGAATTAAAAGAAACTTAACAGTGCCTGATTTAAAAGAATTTACAATCCAGTTAGGGAGATGTGTCACAAACACATGAAACACTTGAAAACAATACAAGATTTGAATCATAATAAAAATAAAAATACTAGATATCACAAAGTGATTCATAAACAACTGAAAATGTGTGGTTTAGGCAGTAAATAATATCATTTCAGGATTCTCGTATGCCTGTATTATGGTAAGGATTACAAAGAAAGAAAATACTTGTCTTTGTTTCTGGCTAGAACATGAGGTATTATGATATAGACTTTGAAACTTTAGAGGAAAGAAGTCCTGGTAGCTCTAGTTGCAGTTATGTAGAAAAATTCACAGAATATTTTGGGCTTACTGCTACCCAACATGGCAAATGCTGATATATTGGTTGGGATGTCTACAGCACCACCTACAGTTTGCCAAAATATTCTGTAACTCTGTTTTCTCATGCTTGAATTTCGACTCTGCAAACTGGTATGGTGAGTAAGGAGTGGAGAAGAAGAGTTTGAGTCTTGCCTGTGACAAATGGTGGCTTTGAGACCCTGGGAAAGTTATTTAAGATCTTGGAGCCCTAAGGCAACTCTCAAAGAATATAAATTTCACATTACTTGCAGATTTGCAATAGTGGAAGGAATTTTCATACTGAGAGTTCCTTGCCTCAGTAAAATCACAATTCCTTCCCTCATCTTATCCCTCATAATCTTCCTCATGATTGTCTCTAGACATTTTGTCTATTTTTTTAACCCTTTTAAGCCCAAGAAGCATACTATAGGAATTATTTATTCTCAGGCTAATCACTTTGACCTCAGAAAGCTGTTGGTCAGCTTCTTCTGTGAATGAAGAGAAGTAAAAACTATTTTTATATTAGTGGAAGTGAAACAAAAATAAGAAGGCGAATATATTTTGGGATAGGCAAGGAGGAATCTAATCAATAAAGGCCACCTAAGCCAGAGAAGCATGATATTGTGCTATTACTTTGTGTATCCCATTGCCTGAGTCATCACAAGCATGGATGTTGGCTGCATAACTTAAATTCTTAAATAACTAGTAAAGAAGGAAAGTGAATCTAGGTATTTTAACTACAAAATTAACTGTATGAATAGAAGCAGCCTCAACTCTTTGTGCTGCGTACTCTATTATGAGTCATAGAACAGTTTATCATGTGTATTTCTTGGGAGCCTATGTCCCCTGTGGTGTACAGCTTCCTGATTGTGATTAATTCACCTTTAAGAACAATTGGCTTAGGAGGATTTGCTCATGGTGATGTATCCTAATTAGAAAAAGGCAATTCAAGATCCATTCCTCCTTTTTGTCATCTCTCCCTCTCCCTCTCCCTTTCCCTTTCCCTCTCTCTGTTTCTCCCTCCCTCCCTCTCTCTCACTCTCTCTCTCTCTCTCTGTCTCTCTCTCCTTTATTCATAAACTTTTATGCTGAAAGACTCCTGTGCCTGAGGCAGCAGCTTTCAGACTGCAAAATGCTTAGGTCTCCCATTTGATAGTGCCAGGAGGAACTTATTTCAGCATCCCTAGAGCTTTTACATATTTTTTTTGCCTGAATATGTGAACATATATGTATTAGTGCTCCATGCATATGCCAATGTAAGTAAATATTTGCATGTATGTTTATGTGAACACACACTTGCTATACATACATACATATGTGTATATGTATGTATATGCATATATATCCACAAACATGTATGTGTATAGCACGAGTATTTTGATAGTTTGCCTGTTGCCTTCAGGTAACAATATATTTTTATAGTCAAAATAATGCCTTTCTTAGTTTTAAATACCTTAAAGGAATGTAATTCCACAACTTGCCTCTACATTTTTTTAAAACATAGTTGCCTTGTAACGTAGCTCCCTGAGAAAGATATGGCAAAGACTTTATTATTTAGTTGCCAGTGTCATCTCTAAACCCATCATACCAAGTAATTAGATTACAATTAGAATATATTTCATATATGATGTCATCTGAGATTTAATGCAAAAATTAGCATTAAGGCATCAGATCTGTCTTTCCTCTTTTCAGCAATGTTTCCTAGCCTTTTTCTTTCCTGTGTATCTTATAAGGCACAGAAAAGGAGGGAAAGAGTGATGGGTCTAGGGAGAACCTAGAAATCAATCCCCCCTTTGCCCCTTACAACCTTGGTGACTTTGGGAAAATCACTTAAACTCTCTGGGACTCAGTTTCCTCATCTTTATAATTAAAGGAGTAGATGAGATGATTCATAAGTTTTTGTTTTTGTTTTTTTCAGCACTAAATCTATGATCTCTTATGACAGTGTTGGCAAAAAAAGTGGCACACATGCTGAGCTGGTACTCGGGGAGCTGCTCCATCCCCCCTCTTTCCAGCACCCAAGGACATTTTTGCATGTCCCCCCCCCCCACTCTGTCCAGCTGCCCAAAGCAAGCACTTTCTTCCCTCAACTCTCTCCAGTAATCTGGGGACTCACAGATAGTTTGAATTTGCCCTCGGGGCACTTAACTAGGAAAAGGTTCTCCAAACCAATAATCTGACCCTGCCCTCACCCCCTAATCTCCATCCCATCTTCTTTCAACCCATGTAAATATTACATGTAGCAATATATCCTACATTTAAATAAAAACATGAAACTAAGGAAATTCAAACTTTTAGCTATGAAGATCCAGATGGCTGAATAAAGCTAAAAATTAGAAACTGGACAGATAGTTTCATTACATCCCTTAAACCAGGTTCCAGATGAACATCACACTGTGCCATACAACCCTATAAGTACATTTCCAAAATTATCTGAATTATAAATGAAATATCGCTCTCTCTCTACAATGAGATGAAACTACACAAAGAAGTATAGTGAAGCCCACCCTTTTATCTATTTCAAAATAGTCAAGGAAATAAAATAATATCCCTTAAGCTGATAGAGATATTATTGGAGATGTAGACACTAAACGATAACTCTAGTCCAGCTATCAATGATATGGAATTAGGTCTTAATCAATGATGCATGTAAAACCCAGTGGAATTGTGCATTGGCTAAGGGGGATTAGAGGGATTTGGGGAGAGGGAAAGAACATGAAACATGTAACTATGGGAAAATACTCAAAATAAAAAAAAGATATATAAAAACAGTATCCCTTAAGAAGAGCCTCAACAAGACCATCTTTCACAAATGATACTTAATCAAGTGGACTAATACAGAAGATCAGCCTAGACTCTATCAAATGAGACAAATGACAAGCCTGTGGCTGAACTAATACAACATCAATTCATCAATAAGGATTTATTAATCACTTCCTATGTAAAAGGCACTAGACTAATCACCAGAGATGCAAAGAAAAAACAAAAATATTTTCTGTCCTAAGGAGTTTATATTCTACATGGGAAGATGTCATATATGTAAATAGGTCTATCCAAGACATATGCAGGAATAGACAACAAGCATTTATTAAGCATCTATTGTGTGTCAGAAACGGTGCTAAGTGCTGAAGGTACAAAAAAGGACAAAAAACCAATCCCTGATCTCAAGGAACTTCCAGTCTAAGGAAGTGGGGGAGGCAATACCCAAACAGTTATATACAAATGGTATATATGGGGTAAATTGGAAATAATCTTAGAAGGAAAGCACTAAATTTAAGGAGGACCAGGAAAGGCATGTTGAAGAGGGTGGGCCTCTAACTGAGATTTGAAGCAAGTCAAGGAATACTGGAAGGAGATGTAGATGGAAAATCAATAGGAGAGAAGGAAACAGCAATAAGGGTAGAGGGTGCATCTAGTGCAAAAGATAGATGTCTTGAAAGAAGCCAGGGCATATAAGGCTGGAGAATATGTATATTCATCATCACCTTTTATGAATTCAGTTGTTATCTCTAGGCAGATTTTAAATATATATATATATACATAAATATATAAAATTTGTGTATATATAAATAATATATGTAATAGACAATTTTATATTTAATATATAATCTGCATAAAGATAATGAACTCACTGGTGATGATTATATATACACAAAATAAAATCTAATAAAATCTATAAATAATATATATAATCTACATAAAGATAATGAACTCATAGAAGGTGATGATTTGATGTGTAATAAAAAATAATAAATATATAAATAATAACTATAAGCTGCATAAAGATAATGAACTCACAGTGATGATGATTGTATATATATATATAATAAAATAAAATATATAAATTATAAAAATATATAATCTGCATAAAGCTAACAATTAAACTCACAGAAGGCGATGATGATATTGCCTGCACTAGTGAAATGGTCCTGAGAGAAATGAGAAGAGGGCCCAGGACTGTTGAGCCAAGGTGCCCATTCACAGCTCTGGGGCATGTCATAGATGACAATTATTAAAGGAAACTGAGAAAGAGCAGTCAGAATGACAGTTATCTTCTACATAGTCAATCACCACGTCTTCTCAATCATTAAAATTTTTTGTCCTCTTTTAATCATTTCTATTCTCACTGCGACTAGCAAAAGTCTTCATTTCACCCCTGTGAATTGTTGCAATAGCCTTGTTACAATTTTTCCTACCAAATTTCCTCTCCTCCCTATCTAATCTATCCTTATCAACACTGCCAAATTTATCTTCCACATGCTCAGATTTCATTATATCACTCTTCTGCTCAAAAACCTTTAAATAGTTCATTGCCTACAGATTAAAGTTTAGACTCCTTAGCTGGCACACAAAGTCTACTATAACCTCAAGCCAGCCTTACCTCTAATTGTCCCCAACCATGTACTCTACAGTATGTTACAGTCAAATCAGTCCACTTACTGTCTTTTGAAATTAGCATACTTATATTTTTATTATAGATAATAATAATTATTATTATATAATGCCTACTTTATGTCAGGCATTGTGCTAAGTGCTTTTACAAACATCTCATCTAATTCCAACAACCCTATGAGGTAGGTGCTGTTATTATCTACATTTTACAGTTGAGGAAATTGAGGCAAATTGAGATTAAGTGATTTTCCCAAGGTCATACAGTTAGTAAGTTTCTAAGGTTGGGTTTAAACTCAGGTCTTCCTGACTCCAGGCCCATTATGTATGTGACATTTTTCTACTGGACTATAAGCTCTATGTAATAAAACAAGGAACTTTTTCTTATTTAATATTTTCATGTCCCTCTCCACAGTACGAAGTTTCAAAAATAATAGACTCTTTAAAAATGTGAGTTGAATTAAAATGAATTGGACTCGTGCTAGTTATTTGGCATTGGGTATATAGAAAAATATATGCAAATACCATGTACTGCTTAGCATAGAACATGTGTTCTTTAGAAGACAAACCACACAAATTTTAAAATTGAAAAGGCTCTTAGAAATCACCACTTCCAAATCTTTACTCGCAGTTGAATAAAGTGAGACACAGAGAAGGATAAACTGACCTGCTGAAGTGGGTCCTGCCTATAAGGTGTATCTCTTCAAACTAAATTCTCATCACCATACAACCCCACCTTCTCTGGTATCAGAAGAAGACATTCCTTGGGGCTGTGTCACAGACAAAAAAAAATAGATGGATGGACCAAAGACCTGATTAAATGTGATATTTCTTTTATTCCTAAGGATTCACTTAGATAGATAGAGAACCAAATCCAATAAACTTTGCTTTAGAAGAGTGACATGACTCAGAAGTGAATCTTGACTTCTGGTTGGAAAGAGAACATGTACTGGGAGAATGACTAGGGGATTCACTTGAGTGGTGAAAAGGGAAATAGACTAGAAATTTACCTCTTTTGATTTATTTAGGCAAATATCTCTAATGTCATTAAGGACTCAAATTATTAAATGATTCACTGGAGTCAGGGCACTAACGAAAATTTCTTATAAAAAAGTCTTATTAGCCCCCACTTTCTTCTGTAGAAAAATCAAGCCTGCCCTCACCGTACATTTGTAGGTTTAGGGGTTGAGTTTTTTGGGGGCAAATCTATTACTTCATTAGTATATGGAATTCCCAGTAATCAATACACTTCAGTGCCTTCTCTTCAACTTAGGTTTTAGAGAACTGCCTAAAATATAGACTGGTTAAATGATTTGCCCAGGATCACACAGCCAGTATACGAATCCTGGTTTAGAGATCTTGATCTGCCTCCTTGGAAAGTATGTTTTAGTTTTAATCTTTAAATTGCTACAATCATATAGTTTTGTGTGTGTGTGATATGTGTGCATGTGTATGTACATTCATGTATGTGAAAGATATCAGTACTTTTAGAAACCTCTCACCTTTGATAGACACTGCTGGTAGGGTCCAATAACAAGACAATGATAAAAATAATTAGATAGCATATCCATAGACAGATTTTTCTAGGTGAGGCATTATTGACAGAAAGTGCTAAAAGGGATCTGCTTATATTTGAAAAATCTCAAGACTGTCCATCCATAGCAAAGCAACTGAAGAATTCCATTTAAAGTGGAGAAGCCTCTCTTAAATGATTGCTGGGCCAGGAGCAATTGCTCTTTAATCGAGCTATTTGCTTCTTAGATAGATGGCTTTTGACATGAGGATTGAATGTTACCATTCTCATGAGTGTGTTAAAAGATTTATATTGTTATTTCACAAGGCAAGATCTTTCTTTACAAGAAAGTATACATGCTCTTGAAAGAGTTCACTTTCTTTTTTAAAATGTTATTACAAAATAAAAAGAATAAATCCAAAAAGGAATGGTGAGCCAGCTTGACCAGAGATCCTTTAATGAAAATATGTCAAATTTATAATTCAAGGCTATTCTGATCATGTAGACTGATGTAAGTTTTTAAATGATTGACCATTACAAAAGTGGCATTGGAAAAATATTATCAATTGGTCTGTTTTGAGTTAAACATTTTAAAGAATGCCATTAAAATGTTGCTACAAGACAATAAGATGAGGGCACTGGCCAGAGATAGGAACTTATCCATTCCTGCCTATAAGCAGGAGCTGTTAACAGAGTCTAGTGAGCTGACCCAATGGAGTGAGGGCAAGAGGACCAGAATCCAAATTCTTGTTCTTGTTCAGTTGTTTTTAATCATGTCTGACTCTTCATGACCCCATTTATGGTTTATAATAACTCATATTATTAAAAGTATAATTTATAAAGTCAAAATAAATGCATGATTTAGGAATAAAGGTTGATGCCATAAATAAATTAAGGGTATCACAAAATAATTTATCTGTCAGAACTATGGTTAAGCAAACAATTTAGGTCAAAATAAGACATAGAGAACATTATGAAATATAAAATAACTTTGACTATATTAAATTAAAAAGATTATGTATAAACAAAATCAATACAACCAAGATTAAAAGGCAAACAACAAATTGGAAAAAAATCTTTATAGCAAGTCTTTCTGAGAAAGGATTTGTTTATCAAATATATGGAGCATTGAATCAAATTTATAAGAATACAAAGCATTCCCCAATTGAAAAATGGTCCAAGAAAATGGACAGGTAACTCTCAGATGAAGAAATTAAAACTATCTTTAGACATAAAAATTTCTCCAAATCACTATTAATTTGAGAAATGCAAATTAAAAACAAAACAATACAACTATGATGTACCGCCTCATAAACACCAGGCTGGCTAACATGACAAAAAAGAAAAATGATAAATGTTGGAGGAGATTTGGAAAAATCGGGATACTGATACACTGCTTGTGGATCTGTGAAATGATACAACCATTCCGGAGAACAATCTGGAACCACCCCCAAAGAACCATAAAACTATGACTCAGTAATACTACTACTACTAGGTCTGTATCCCAAACCATTATCCCACACCATTCTTCACTTTCCTCCATTACTTTTTCTGTAGTTTAAGCAATATGTGTTTTGTTTTACAACATGATGAATATGGAAATATGTATTGTATGATAATATACCCAAATAATATCATATTACCTGTCTTCTTTGGGAGAGAGAAGGTTTGGGAGGGAGGGAAAAAGTATAGATTACAAAATGTCAGAAAAGGAATATTAAAAATTGTATCAACATGTAATCGGGAAAAAATTTAAGTATATTCTACCATATATTCTACATATGTAGTATAAGAATATCTTATATAAAGTAGATTTTACCAGATACTATGTTTTTAAATCTGACTGTGTGCATCTCAGTCATGAAAATACAAATAGTGCTATGTCCCTAGGATTTATAAATTATCACATCAAATCTAGTTGAAGTCAGGGAGCTTAATTAAAATATTTATTTTACCCCTCCTTCCTTCTAACGTTTTGTTTTGTTTTATTCTGTATTATTTTCATGGATATTTGTGGAACTAGAGAACTTTTGAGTGCATTTGTTGAAAGATACTTATACTATTTTAATCAAATATAATAGAAATATAACAGGAGTAGATGTAGACACCTACCATAAAGGGGATGAGTTGACAAAGAAAAAAATAGGTAGTACTAGTTATGACCTTTAATTTTTCTGGACAAAGCACACTTTGAAAATTTTCAGGGTTCAAGTTTGCCAGCTATACATATAAGTTTCTTGGGGGCAGGGAATACTTTTATTTTTATTTTGTATTCCCAGCATTTAGCATAATGCCTAGAACTTAGAGGGAGTTATTAAATAGGAGATAAATTAATGTTGAATGCAATTTATAGCAATAGAAGAAATTATTGACCCTCTGATAAAACAATTTTTTTTTGCAACTCATGACTAAAAATTGACCCCTGGCAGTATTAGTTTGAGGAAACATTTTTTTTAATTCAAAAAATAAATATAAGCTCAATTGGCATAAGGATAAATTGTTTTAAACCACAACATAACCTTTGGAATCATAGATGCAGTCTTCCTTAGGAGAAAAAAAATCCTATTGATTTTGCTAAAGTTAGCCACAGTGCATGAGCTACAGTAGAAAAAGAATTGAACAAAGTGTCAGTTTCCATCAAAGAATTTTCCCTTGAGTTGCTTAGAAGTAGTCTCCTACTGAATGATCTCAATGCTGGCTCCAGTTTTCTCTTATGGGGAAAAGAATACAGTGAAGGGTAAAAATAAGGAAACTCTAGAATTTCACAAAAGTCAGATAATCATTTGTGTTTATGTGTATGTGTGTGTGTCTTTGGGGGAAAGGGAGGAGAGAGAAAAGGGGAGAAAAGACAGAGAAGGGAGAAACAGAGAAAATGGAGAAAGAGAAAGAGAGAGAAGGAAAAGAGAGGGAAAGAAGGAAAGAGAAAGGAAGAAACAAAAGGCGACAAACATTTTTTATATTATGGAAACCACCAAAGTGAATAGTATTTACTAAGGTCTCCCTGAATATAGAGGATCATTTTAGGAACTAGGCTTAAGGCTGAGCACCTACCTCCATCCCACCACACCCCAAAAGAAAAACCCTTTACTATGTGCTTGAACTTATATTAGAAAATCTGCACACTACAAAAATATTCAAATGCAATTCTTAATGGTTCATTTTACATGTTTTCAAGTGAAAAGATAAAACTCCCAAATGAGACTTTCTTCTTTTTATCCTTTGTGATTTCATTGTTTTCTGTCTTTCTCATAACCACTTGCCTTTGTTGATTCTTTCTAAGAAATGGATAATTTTAAAAAATAGGACCATATTATTAAGGAAAAATCCACTCTTAGCAGGCTTCTGTCTATAATTCACCCAACAATACCTCTTCTGGATAATTTTGCCTAAAGGAGAATCAGAACAGGTGGAGAAAAAGGAAGAAAGGATATATAGAACTTCTACTATGTTCTTCTGTGGGTGAATTAAGCTGTTTAATCTCCAAAGTGCCAAAAAACCACAAAGGTTGAGGGAAATAGAAGAGAAATCCAGAATACCAGGCCCATTTGAAAAACAGCTATCTGCAAGAGTGGTGACTTGGTTAGCTATTCATGATCTGAGTTGCTATAGTCATGCATCCTTTTAGAGATGTAATCTGCTTTGCCTTACAGAATGTTGTTGGAGAGGATATTCAATTAATCAACAAACACATGCTAAGCTTCTGTTAATTGAAAGGTATTTTTTCTAGAAACTATGAGACATAAATAGATAAAACTAGAATTCTGCCTTCAAGGAGCTTACAATCTAATTGTGCAATAATAATAATAATACGAGGGAGAAATACTGGCTAAAGCAATACCCAAACTGTCAAAAAGCTTTACATGATTAAGTACTAAATCAATCATAGAAGTAAACTTTACATGATTTACATGATGAACAGAGATTTAAGATAGGTTTTGAAAAATATGTAGAATTGAAATGGGTTGGAGAAATAAGAAAAGCATTTCTGGAATGATAAAGGTGTGGAGAGAGTAAAGTACAAGTTTTGGAAAAGTGAGAAGAAAAGCTTTGTAATATAGAGTGTAAGAACTTGTTTTCTTATTGAGTTGGGAAATCGTTATTGAGCAAGTGTTTTCAAAATATAGTTTTAATATGAAAATTTGAGATAGCTTAGAGTTGACTTTTCAGCATTGTATCCATGAATATTAAACTAGAATCATCCAGAAGCACAAGGTTGATAATATTAGTCAAAAAAAAAGTTGCTGAAAAGGTAGCATGAGGTCAAACTGTGAAAACCCTTACATGGATCTCATATTTCAGGTAGTTAGAGGCTGTTGACTGTGCCTTTTCTTTCTGTTTTTTATTATATAGCAAGTAATTAAACTGATAAAAATGATGTTTTAAGGAAGTCTAACCTGGCAGTGATGTATAGCATGGATGGGCTACAGACAGGGAATCCAGTAAATATGTTCAAATAGTAACCAAGGCTAGAAATGAAGGATCTTAATTACAGTTATAATGGTGGGAATGGAAAGGAAGAAATGGACATTGTGAAAGAATTAATAGGATTGGGTAGCTTTTTTGTGGTAGCAAAGGAGAGAATAATGCCAAGAGTTGGCTAGAAAGCAATGATATCATTGAAAGGATTAAATGAGGAAAAGCTAATTTGGGAGGAAAAGAAAAAATTAGTTTTAGTTGTGTTGGCAAAAGTTGGTGGCCCAGTAGAGGGAAGAAGTTATCAAGCTGTGTCTGACTGACTAGCAGGTAAAAGGAGGGAAGCTAAAAGAAGAGGCACCTTGGGAGTACAGTGGATAGAAATCTGGACTGGGAATCAAAAATACCTGAGTTCAAATGTGACCTTAGACATTTATCACCTATGAGGCACTGGATAGCAGACTTAACCCTTCTCATCTTCAGTTTCTTCATCTGTAAAAAGGGGATAATAATAGCACTGACCTCATAGACAACACATCCTCAAGTCCTTTGTAAACTTAAAAGTTGCATATAAATGCTATTTTTTATTATTATTATATGAGAAGTAGCTGGAAACTGGATTTTTTAGAAGACTGAGTAGATGATAGAATGTCAGCAAGAATCCTTTAATTTTGTATCAAATACATCTGAAAAAAATAGATACAATCTTTAAAAGGACTGAGAAAAGTCAGATAGGAGCATCTCACTCAGCAAAATCTAGCTGTAGCAAGAAGTAGGACAACAAAAGTCACAAAAACTCAACAAGTTTAAAGGATGAGGGGAATAGTCTAGCAACCTAATGAGATTATACTATATTTGTGTTTATTCCAAAACTGAGCCCTTCCAATTCTACATATGTATAAAATACACCTCATATGGTGTGAAGCAAAAGGCTTCTCTACTCTTTATAACAGAAAAGAAAGCATTCCTGGAAGAATAGTAGAAATGCTTCAATAGGAAAACAGAAGAAAAAATATGAGCAGATAGATTAGAATCCTAGCCTGATAGAGGGTAAAACAACACTGACATTAAGAAGGAAAGGTTCCGAAAAGGTGGATCTCTGAACCAAGGGAACTAAGAAGTCTTCTCTTTTTTTTTCTCTTCTCAAATATATTAGCAAGCTGATAGCTAAACCTTATGGAATAGAAATGGTGAACTTGGTATTGCAAACCAAGATAAGATAATGAGAGAGGAAGTAACTGCCTTCAGTGAATTCTAGTCACTAATTCCCTAGTTTAAGTTCCCTAGGGGACTAAAATGATACATGAATAAGATTGTTGAGTGATTTCCATTATGTCTGAAAAAAAGCAGAAAGAATGGGGGAAGTGCAGTAAGGAGAGAATCAGTAACCAAACCTTTAAAAAGGAGAAGGAGGTGAATGCTTCAAACAATAAACTAGTGAGCTTGACTTTGATTCCAGGCAAAGCTCTACAATGTATTATGAGAGGGATGACTTCAGAGTGTTTACAAAGGAAAATGGTGATCACAATGAGTTTATTAAGAACAAATAATGTCAAACTAATTTATTTCTTTTCTTTTTTACAGAGTCAACATAGTGAAAGAACAGGTGGTTTCTGTAGACATGGAATACCTTGATTTCAGCAAGACATATGACTAAGTGCTAAAGCATGAACAAAGGAGAGAGATATGGTGTGGACCACACTATAGTTATATGGATTTGAAGTGTTAACCATATAATCTTTTATATCTACCTACCCGGGACGTCTTCAAACAATTAAAGATTGTGAAAATGATTCAAATTTAGTATTGGATCAAGATTAACTAGATATCATCATCAGAATTTATATTTGAATAATATTTTATGATTTACAAAGCACTCTGATCACAATACTATGTTGTAAGTAATACAAATATTACTATCTACTTTTAATATATGAGGAAACTGAGACCTAAGTTATGACTTGACTATGATTACAAAGGTGGTAAGTGCCTTCGTTGTTCAATCATGTCCAGCTCTTTCTGACCCCATTTGGGATTTTTCTTGGCAAAGATACTGGAATGGTTTGCCTTTTCTTTCTCTGGCTCATTTTACAGATGAGGAAACTGAGGCAAACAAGTTAAGTGATTTGCCTAGAATCACATTATGGTGAGTATCTGAGGTCAGATTTGAACTTAGGTCTTCCTAACTCCAGACCCAGCACTTTATCCACTGAGTCATCTAGCTGCCAAAGTACCTTTTGTGTAACTCATATCCAGGTATTTTCTCACTCAAGGTTCAACATTCTTCCTACTATGCAAAGCTGCTCCATGCCATTAATAGAGTGCCACAGTGATCTACTTGTTTCTGGTGTTGACCTATTTAGCATATTTATAAATTATTTGGATGAAGGCATAGATAGAATGCATATCAAGTTTAGGATAGTCATGAAGTTGCAAGGGATGTAACCATTAGGAATAAGAATTTTAAATAACCTAGACTTGACAGGACAGTGGTCTAAATTTAATAAAATGAAAATAAATGAACGTTATTCCTATGTATGGGTTCCAAAAATTAGCCACACAAATCAGTCAATAAACATTAATTAAGTTCCTACTATGCACCAGGCACTGGGATAAATACTGGTAATACAAAAAAGAGACAAAAAGAGAGGTCCTTGCCCTCAAGACATTCATAACATATTGGGGTGAGACAAGCAAACAAATATGTACAAAAAAGCTATATACAGGAAAAATGGGAAATAATTAACAGAAGGATGACATTAGACTTAAGAGGGGATGGGGAAGATCTTCTAGTAGAAGATGAGATTCTAATTGATACTTGAAAGAAGTCAGGGAAACTAGGAGAGAGGGACAAAAGAGAAGAGCATTCTAGGCATAGGAAATAGTCATAGAAAATGCCTAGAGTCCAAAGACAGAATGTCTTGTTCATGGAGCAGCCAAGAGGTCAGTATCACTGATTTAAAGAGAATGTGGTGGGCACTAAATTTTAAAAAGACTGGAATTGACGGTGGTAATGAGGTTTTTTGGATGTTAAATAGAGAATTTTTTATTTGTTCCTGGGGTGAAGGGGATAGGAAGCCACTGGAGTTTAGTGAGTTGAAGGGCATGTGTGATATGGTCAAATCTGTGTCTTAGGAAAATCATTTCTTGGCAGTTGAATGATGGATAGACTGTTGAGAGACCCACTATCAGGTTGTTGCAATAATCTAAGCATGAAGTGATCAGAGTCGGAGGAGAGAATGGAGTATATTGATTAGAGAGATGTTAAAAAGGTGAAATCAACAGGTCTTGGCAACAGATTAGATATTTGGGGGACAGTGAAAGAGGGAGGCATTTAGGATGTCTCTTTCGATGTGAGCCTGAGGGAAGCACTGGTTAGATCCAGTTGGAATTGGCTTTCTGTAGAGACTACATAGACATGGAAAGTTAACAAGTACTGTATGGCTACCATGGCAGTCCCGATTTACTTTTAATTCCTTTGAAACATTAGGAGAAAATAACAACAAACAATAGTACTTCTTGGCGAGACTGAAAAATTAAAAGAAATCCATGATAGAAAGATATGAGCCTGAAACATGACTTGGGTTCAGGGTTAGGCCAGTTGTCTAAATGACTTGGCATAACATTAATTCCTCAAAAACAACAACAGCAACAACAACAACAACAATAGAATGCTCCCTTCTAATTCTTCCATCTAGAAACTGCCTCTTAAGGAAAGGCTAAAAACAATTTATATCTTTGATTCATTTCTTCTTTTTGAGTTAGAATAACATTTTTACTCCCCACTTTCCTTCATGTTGGTTGTTGGTAAGATTCCTAATCTAAGTATTGAATGAAAAAAAGTAAAATTTAATCAAACAAAATGGTTGTAAGTTAACTAAATTTGTTATTGATGTAACTAAAACCTTGCTTCACTTCTATATTCTTCTCCTTTGTTTATTTCCTGTTCAGTGATCTGTGTGAAATATGTTTTTACTCCCAAGAAACATGAATAAAATCTTTCTTGATTAAAAAAAAACATTCAAATTGTAAGCAGTTAGCTTGGTGCTATACATCTTTCCTATTAGATGCAAAAATAAAATTCACACTTACAAACAAATACCTTTTATTAAAAGATAAGCATGCTGAGTTCTGTTCCTAACTCTTGAGAATGTTTCTTTTTTTTTAACCCTTACCTTTTATCTTAGAAATCAATACTAAGTATCAGTTCCAAGACATAAGAATGTAAGGGCTAGGCAATGGGAGTTAAGGGACTAGTCCAGGGTCACCTAATTAGGAAGTATCTGAGTTCAGTCCCAGGACCTCCTGGCTCCATTCCTGACTCTATTATGTTACTTGGTTGCCCCTGTTAAGAATGTTTTTTGCATGGGCAATTTATTATTTATTATGAATTTATGTTAACACATCTAATTATACTTTATAATCACACCCTAATTAACCTTAGGTTAGAATTTATTTACCATTTCTTTCTATATTATAAAACGTTTCTCTGAAGATTTTATTTTCCACTAGGCCAGTAGTTTTTGTTTGTTTGTTTTTCTGTCATCTCCTTCTGTGTCTTGGAACTTATTGCACCTTGGCATTTTGTTGAGGAAAAATGTTTTCTTCTTAAAGAGATGTATTGATACATCTATATAACCACAGCAACCATGGCAGCATGGCTCTGGAGATATTATATCCTATGCTATCTCCTTTTTTTTCAGAGAGACATCTAAATCTGGTCCTATAAGGATACAACTCTGTTATAAGGAAAGATAAATATGAAGATTTCAGAGACATATGGGAAGATTTTTGTGAATACATGCAGAGTACAAAAACCAGAATGATGAAAACAATATAATACAAGTAATGAGTACAATAATTTAAAGTTGATATTGAAAGATAAACAAAACTCTTGTCAATTACTATGACCAATTTTCATTTACCTTATCCTCTCTTTTCTGTTAACAATTAAGTTAGATTTTTATTAATTAGATATTATTAGATTATTGTTAAATTAGATTATTATTATTACATAATTGCTAAAATCAATTAAAAAAGGTTTTTGAGGCATAACTTTATAGGTGTTGAGGGATATACGACTGAGATGCTTGTTGGAAAGCATTGGTTGTAACAAAAGAAAATGTATTTTTCAAAAAAATGTTCCTACAGGTATTTTGGTGATGGGTATAATTTTGGAGGGGGATAGAGGAACTAAAACTCTTTTTCCAAATGTATATGTTTCATTGATCAAGAAATCTGAAAGAAAGCAAGGATATGATTCTGGCAGATTCATGGGAACAGACTGACAAGAGTTACATGAGATGGTCAGGTATGGATGGGCTATAATCAATATCACTGAAAGAATTTCTCACATTCTTAAGATCACAGATCTAAAATATCAGTCCCAAGTTTTAATCCTGGTTCTGCTCCTATATGAGTTTGAATCCTTCTCATGGAATTCATGCAACTCTCTAAAAATTTGAAAAAAGGTAAATTTAGGAATAAGAATTTGTGAAAGGCAATTCCATGGTATAAGGTGGGAACTTGTGCATGTCCATCATAAGATCTTTATCCCATGCAGTACCATAGAGTGGAATAAGAATGGACTGAATATTTTATTTTTCTCATCAGTAAAATGAAGATAATTGTGCTCACTCAAGGGAGTATTTTCATTTTTGTGAAAAGCATAGATGTTCATAAGTAGAAAGTAGCAGCATTAGTACTATATTTTGTGGTACTTTGGATTAGATTCATTAGATTAATGAACTTCTAGAACTGTCAAAGGGGAGAAGACTTTTAACATAAACATTACTGAATTCACATTTTCTCATCTTTCCTTAATGCTACTGTCTTTCAAAACATATCAGAGCCTGGTTAATTTGACATGTAAGGAGGAATTAAATGAAAATTAATTAGATTCAAATTATTTGATGCTTATTATAAAGAATAATGGGGCATCCAGCCCTCCAGCAAGAAAGAAGTAACTGAATCATGTATTACTTTGAACATATCAATCTACTAGGCACTACATGAAGCCTTCAGACTCCATATAGAATTCCTGACTAGAAAAAAAAAGATGAAAGCTAGGTCTAGGAATGGGGAATCTGGACCAGTATAGAACCTTGCAATCCTGACTTTATGATCAGTTAAAGTATTTATACATGGAACTGCATTTGGAGTGATATTACAGTCACACATTTGTCTCTGATAATTATATCAACATGGAAACAGAATGTGATCTATCATTTCCACCAGAAAATGAAGTTATTCAATAAACTCTTATAAACATCTACTGTGTGTCAGGCAGTGAGCTAGGCACTGGAAATAAAAAGACAAAAACAGCATCTTGATCTCTCTTTAGCCTTCAACACTATAGATCACCTTCTCTATAATATTCTCTTCTCTTTGGGTTTTCTGTATATCACTCTCTTTTGGTTCTTCTTCTATACCTTCTAAATCTGGATCACATCTAACTGTAGGTGTCCCATAGAGATCTGTCATGGGTTCCCTTCTCTTCCCTCCGTACTACTTCACTTGAACTCATCAGCTTCCATGGATGTAGTTAACCATCTCTATGCTGATGATTCTTAACTCTATCATCTAGTCCTAATCTCTCTGCTGATCACATCCCCCAGCAAACTTTCAGACATCGTTAGCTGGATATCCAGGATATATCTTTCTCTCTAAAGTCTCCCTTTCCTCCTGTCTTGCCTATTTCTATCAATGGTATATACCTCATTCAAGTCCTTCAACTTCACAATGACCTTTAATTTCTCATTCTTTCTCTTAGCCCCCCCGCAACCTCTGGCCATACCCATTCTGCAGTCAAGACTTCTCTATTTCACCTTTGCAGCATCTTCCAATACATCCACTTCTCTCTTCTGATATTGTGTCTTCCCCAATCACCTCATACCTGGACTATTTCAGAAACCTGCCTCATGTATCATTTAGTGTCTTCATCTCCATTAATATCGCTATCAGCCCATGTGTTCAAGCAGTTGTTTTTCTTCTGTGTTTCTCCTCCCACAGTTCTTCCTCTGAATGTGGTTGGTTTTCTTTCTCATAAGACCCTCAGCCTTGCTCTGAATCCTTGCATTGCTGCTAGTAGAGAAGTCCGGTATGTTTGATTTTACCACAATGTATCAGTCTCTGTGTACAATGTTTTTCTGGCTTTCCTCCTTTCACTCTGCATCAATTCCTAGAGGTCTTTCCAGTTCACAAGGAATTCCTCCAGTTTATTATTCCTTTGAGCACAGTAGTATTCCTTCACCAGCATATACCACAATTTGTTTAGCCATTCCACAATCAAAGCACATTCCCTCATTTTCCAATTTTTTGCCACCACAAAGAGCACGGCTATAAATATTTTTGTACAAGTCTTTTCCCTTATTATCTCCAAAGTTATTTTCCAAAAATGCAAAGTCTTATCATATCACTCCCCCACCCTTCCCAATAAACTCCTATGACTTTCTTATCGCCTCTAAATTGAAATACAAAATCCTGTTTGGCATTAAAATGCCTCTATAATTGCTCCCCTCCAAACCTTTACAGTCTTCTTATACCTTATTTACTACCACATACTTTTTGATTCAGAGACATTGGCCTCTTCACTGATCTGTGAACAGGATACTTTATCTCTTAGGTCTGGGTATTTTCTTTGGCTGGTCTCCATATCTGAAATGTTGTCATTCTTCATGTCTGTCTCTTGGGGCAGCTGGGTAGGTCAGTGGATTGAGAGCCGGGTCTAGGGATGGGAGGTCCTAGGTTCAAATCTGGCCTTAGACACTTCCCAGCCGTGTGACCCTGGGCAAGTCACTTGACTCTCATTGCCTACCCTTACCACTATTCTGCTTTGGAGCCAATACATGAACTTTTTGGAGCCAGGAACTGTCTTTTGCCTCCTTGTGCTTAGCATATAGTCTATCCTTTAGTCTCCACTTTAAAGCACTTACACTTTTTCAAGAAAGGGAGACATAGCAGGTGCACAGGTAAATACAGATTATATAAATTCAGAAGGGATAGAGCATTAATAATTTGGGGAGAGGGTGTGGGGGCACTCAAGTAAGGCCTCACCAAAAGGGTTGTGCTGGAGCTGAGATTAAAAGGAATATTAAGAGTCTAAGATGTGGCAATGATGGAAGGAGGAAGAGTCTATTCTAGAGTCAAGACTTTGACCATATATGTAGACACATCCAGAAGAGCCAGGGTCTTAACACAGTTTTCTATTCATCATTTTAAATAGGTTATAATAATAAAGAATTTCATTCTTCTCTAGAATAATTTAATAATATATTATTTTGGCATAAATTTGGAGAAAATATTTTTCTTCAAATCTTAATTTTGTGCCATAATAAAGTATAAATTCCAAAGTTACTCAAGTGTATTTTATCATAGGTGAAGTATAAAATAATTGTGATAACAAGTGATTTTTTATAACATTTGAGACTAAAAGAAACATTAGAACAATTAGAATCTTACCTTGAGAATACAGGAACTAATTATTTAAAAAATATAAGTTAATAATCATTTTAATATAATTGGTTTCTTTTGCAAGTCTGTGTTTTATTTCATCCTTTTAATAATAATAATAATGATAATAACAGTTGCTAGCAATTACATAGTTTTCTATATAAATATTATTTTATCCACAAACAATACTGAGAGGCAAGTGCCATCTCCATTTTACAGATTAGGAAACTGAGACAGAAGTTAAGTGATTTTTCAGGATTACAGAGCTACTAAGTATTTGAAGCCAAATTTGAACATCAGGTCTAGTGATCTATCCACTCACATCAGCACCAGGCTGCTTCAAATATTATTCTGAGAAGGGTTTCATAAGCTTCATGAGACTATTGTAGAGGTCCATGACACAAAAAGTTTAAGAGTCCCTATCTTAGATATTTAATAGTCCTAGTCTTCTCCTCCTTTCCCCTCCCTTTCTTTCTCTTTCCATTCCTTTTCATCCTATCCTCTCCAATCACCTATTTCTCACCCCCCCATTTTATAGATACAAAAAAACTATGGCTCAGAGAGAAAGGAATCTCCCATGATTACAAAGCCAGTGATTAAAAAGTCTTAAGAACCCTGAGATCCAGACTAGCTCAATTCAAGCTATCTGCAATTTTATTTCATTTCAATTCTACTACTCTTAGATTTAAATTGATGGAACAACTCAGTCAACCATCATCATCCTCAAGGGTAAAAAACATGGAAAATAATAATACCTACCTCACAGAGTTAGTGTGGGGATCAAATGAGGGAACATTTATAAAAGCACTTAGCATAGTACATGACTTGTAGTAGGTACTACATAAATGATGATTTCATTCCTTTCACAAATAAATGTCTAGTGGTGAAATATTTTTCTTCAACTGATTTTAATATAAGACAAAGGGAGAACATTAAGGCAAGTGAAGGTGGCCCTATACATACGCTGTCCTTGTCAGAGTAGGAAGAAAACTGTTGCTCTGGTTTTTCAATGCAGTTACAGTAAAGAAAAAAATCACAGTATCTCAGAAAGATTAAGCATGTATTTTTGCTTAGGCTTTATGTTTATTGCATTTATTTTTAAAACTCTTACTTTCTGCATTAGGATGGACATCCATTCTAAAGCAGAAGAGTGGTAAAGGTTAGGCTATTGGAGTTTAGCGACTTGCCCAAGATCACAACATCTAGGAAGTATATGAGGGTAGTAAGGTGGTATGGTGCTTAAATGCTAGAGTCAGAGTCAAAAGAACTGAATTCTGTCTCAAGTACTTAATGTGTGACCTTGGGCAAGTCACTTAACTCAATAAGTCACAGTTATCTCATGTATAAAATAAGGATAATAATAGTATCTACTTCACAGGATTGTTATTAGTATCAAATGAGATTATACAATGCAACACACACACACATATTTGTTGTTCAGTCATTTAAGTTGTATCCGACTCTTTATGAGCCCATTTGAGGTTTTATTGGTAAAGATACTAAAGTGGTTTGCCAATTTCCTCTTTGCTTATTTTACAAATGAGGAAACTGAGGCAAGCAATATTAAGTGACTTGCCCAGAGTCACATAGCTATAAGTGTCTGAGGCCAGATTTGAACTCATAGAGATGAGTCTTCCTGACTCCAGACCTGGCACTCTATCCACTGTACCATCTAGTTATATATATATATATATATGTATATATATATATATATACATATATATATATATATATGTGTGTGTGTGTGTGTGTGTGTGTGTGTGTGTACATAGTATATAATTATATGTATATATAATATCTTTTCCCCAGCACCATTATATATAATATATATATAGACACACACTCACCATTATTATTGTTGCTCTTCTATCTTATCTCTTCATCACTCAATTAGTTACCAAGTTAGTTAATTCTTCCTCTGCAATAGCCTCTGAATTTTCTCTCTCTTTTCTAATGCCATCTTAGTCTCTAGGCCCTCATTTCTTCTTGCCTGGGTTATTATGAGATCCTCTGAGCCTCCCTAACTTCAGTCATGCTCTTCTCTCAACCTTTATACTCTTTCCAAAGTAATGTTCCCAATGCAAGAGTCCCACCATGTTTCACTTATGTTGACAATCATACCCAAATAACAAACATTTAAGGGCTCCCCAGTGTTTAACATATAACATATAAACTAATCAATTTACCTGCCATTATATTCCCTCTATTATCTAGAACTAAATAATCTTTCCAGCCTTACTTTGAAATTATTATTTCAGATATTCCATTTACCAACCTAAAGGGCAATTCATCTTGCCCAGTCCCTCTCTGCTCTATAGCTACTGTCCCTGATTCCTAGAATGTCTTTCTCTCCACCCTAGACTGCTGTAATCCTTATCTTGTTTTTCTGATACTGTGTTTGCTTGCATCATTATATATGGCACCTGTAGGGGCTATGCCTCTAGATCTGATATCCTAGTTTTCTTGGTGAATCTTTTCAGAGTTCAAATGCCCAGAGGGCAAATTCAAGCTGTAGGTGAGCCTTCAGATTACTGGAGAGAGTTGATGGAGAAAATGTTTGCTTTGGGTGCTGGACAGAGGGGTGGGGCATCTAAAAATGTCCTTGGGTTCTAGGAAGGAGAATGGAGCAGCTCTCTGAGTGCCGGCTCTGCATGTGTGCCATGTGTTTGTCAGAGCTGTTTTAAGGTGTCATTCAATTGTTTGTAGTATAAGGTACAAGAACACCCATATATGTAAGATGGGCATACTCAAGACACTTTTTGCTCTTTGTATCCCTCAGCACCAACCACAGTGACTGACATATGGTATATGAAATGCTTGTTGTTTGATTGATCTATCATCCTAATGCTGACCCTACCCATAACTAAACTGATACTACAGACATTATCTTCATCATATACATTTGACCTTTTTAATAATATCTGACTAATATACTGATTTAAATTTTGCAAAGTGGTTTATTTCACTTAAGAATCATGTCTTTTTCACATTTTAATTGCATTTTTTACCAATTACATGTATATGTAATTTTTAATAATTTTGTTGACATTTTGCCATCCATGTTCTCCCCCTCAATTCCACCTCCCAAAGATGGCAAGGAATATGAAATAGGTTGCATTTGTGTTATCAAACAATACATATTTCCATGTTTGGCATGTTGCTCATGGAAGAAATAAAGTGCAAAATGCTATGCTTCAATCTGTATTCAACTCCATCAGTTCCTTCTATAGCTGGACAAAGAATCATAAGTCTTACAGAGTAATTCTTTTATTTACAGATGAGGAAACCAAAGTTCAGAGAAGTCAAGTGACTTTCCCATGATCACAAAGCTAGTCAGATATCAGAGGTCAAATATGAATTCAAGTCTCCCTGACTCCAAGTTCAGCAAACAATGATTTTGTATTTGGCTGAAAACTATTATGCTTGACAAGTTTGTTTTTAATTTTCTTATGGTTCAAAGAATTGAGTTCTTACTTAAAAGACAATGTGAGAGCTGAGCTCTGCTACTTGCTAGCCATATGACCTTGGGTAAGTCACAGCTTATCAGGCACATCACTTTTAACCTTAGGCTCCTTCATTTCTAAAATGGAGACATATAGCTTGCACTGCGTTCTGCTATGAGAACTAAATAATACTTATGAGAGTACTTTGTAAACTGCAAGCATCATTGTTGTGCCTGAAAGAAGAAACAGCTAGAAGTAATCACAAAAATAGGCAACTAATTAAAAATAAGTATATTTGATAATAATAATAGCAACAAGATGACATTGAAGGAGGTTGCTGAATGGGAAGATGGCTATAGAAGATGACCTCTAAGGTTCTTTTTAATGCTAGGATTCCATGATTTGACATTTCCTTACACATTGCTCTGTCTAGGGCTTTGCAAGCTCTATGTCAACCATGATTTCATTTTATCTGGAGAAGTAAGCAGGGCAAGTATTATTCTTATTTTTTTTAACAAATGAGGAAACAGAAGTACAAAGAGGTAATATGAAGATGATTTATTTAAGGTTCCAGAGGCAGAAAGCAGCAGAGTCCAAAATAGAGATCAGGTCTTCTGACTCCTAGTTCTGGGTTCTCTCATGTTTTTAATTCATGAATGGGTACTAGCCTACCGTACTTAGATATGAAGTAACATTTGAAATCAAAATCATAGGATCCTAGACTTGGAACTGGGAGGAGCCTTAGACGTCATCTAGACCAACCCCTTGATTTTTACAGAACAGAAAACTGAAGCTTAGTCAATGGAGGTGATTTGCCCAAGGTTATAAAGGCAGAAAGCCGGCAAAGCTGGGGTCAAGATACATAGGACAGTGTACTGAAATTTTCACTAAAGTCCTAGTGAAAGCATCTTCTTGTGTTTATATCAATGTAGGTAAATAACTTAGAAGAATTTTCACTTATCCTTGTTAGGTTTTCCTAGGTCTTTTAGGTTGGTGGATTTTATTTTTATTTTTTGCTATTTTTAAAAATAGGTAAGCCACACACACAGCACCCATAATCACTGCAACTGAGCAGTGAAAAAGCCCGGGCTGTGACTGAATTATTAGACCCTGTCTAAACTACTTTAAACGAAACATGGAATGTATGCAGGAAGTGCACAGTCCAAGAGAAGGCAAACTGGATGTCTTCATATTCTTTCCACTTGAGGGGAGCAGGGCGCTAGTCCATCATCTTGGGCTAATGAAGTCATTACAATGGTGATAGATAAGAGCGCATTTGGGTTGTGGAATAAAGAAAATGTAAATACCTTTTTACACTGCACCACAGCAAAGATTAGAGAAAACAAACAACCCTTGAAGCCTAGAAAACAGAAGCCAGAAAGCAAAAGCCAGCCGGGTGCAGCCTGCAGCACTGAGCTAAAAATCTAGGTTTCTTTCAAACTGAAGGAACCAAAAGTCACCGCATATTCAACTTCTAAGATCACAGGCTCAAACAGCCGACCCCAGCTGCTCTAAAGTGTTAGTTTCAGGCCTGTAATTAGGATCGTTTTTTGTTTTTCCCTAACAATCTAAATGCTCTCCTTATACAGATGGAAGGGGGGAAAAGGCAGATGACATGTTAAACCTCTTGCTCTCTCATCGGGAAAGGAGATGTAACATCAATGCATACAGCCAATTAAAAAAAAATAGCACAACAGAGATCTGTGAACTCCATACTTACAGCCCCAAATGTCTCCCGATTTCAGCAGCTGGGGAAGAACTAGCCCATCTCTTTATGACACTGTTGCTTCCATCAGCTGTTGAAACACAAAACAAAATACGGGTAAGAACCCCAATCAGTGAGAAACCCAGCGTTCCACAGCATCACTCTTCAGCCAGCTCTAAAGGGGAATTCGCAGGCTAAGAATCCGAGTGCTGAGGACTTAAGTAAATACCTTTCCATTGGCAGTGACAGAGGACGGACAGATGCTTCTGTCTTTGCTGCTGCTGCCTCCGCTACTGCTGCTGGCGCTTCTGGGGCTGCTGCTGCCTCCACGGCTCCTCTCTGCCTTGTGTAACTGCGCTGGCAGTTCAGTGCCGCTGACTCCTTGCCAAGCCCGCTGCTTCCAGGAGTCTGGGGGGTCCTAGTGCCCTCTGCAGCCAGCAGAAAAGGTAGCTAGCTACCTTTTCCCAGGCTGCCTGATGCAGGGTTGCTCTATTAGTCCTCGTGATCCCCAGGACTTGATTGGTAGGTATTATGATTCATTATCACTTTACATGGGGGAGGAGACCAGCAAATAGTTTGCTAATGATGGGATAACAGAAGCATTTGGCTGTAAGTTGATTGCACTCATCTTTTACTATTGACAAGTACGAAAATGGAATGACCAGAGATAGAGAGGGACACGGGAAGAAATTCAACTAGAATTTATCAAATTTAGTTCAGTCTTAGGACCATAGATTTAGAGTCAAAAGGGACCTTATGTTTCATTTAATCTAACTCCCTCATTTTATAGAGGAAGAAACCAAGGATGGAAAAGATTAAGTGAATCACTCATCACCCAGGCGACTAGTTACTAGAGGAAGGGTTGGAATTTGGACCCAGTTTCTCTAATTCCACAGTCAATAATTTTTTTGATTGTTTTTAGACATAGTGACAGAAGGAAAGATAGAAGAAATACATTGTTGAATTTAAGCAGACATAATAATAATGTCTAACATTTATATAGTACCTATTATGTTTGGGACACTATCCTAGGTGCTTTATAGATATTATCTTACTTGATCTTTACAACAACTCTGGGAGATAGAAGCTATTATTGTCTTCATTTCGAAGATGGGAAACTGAAGCAATCAGAAATCTAAGTGTATTGCCCAGGGTCTCACAATTAGCAAATAAGTGTCTCAGGCTGAATTTGAACTCAGGTCTTCCTGACTCCAGTCCCTGCAATCTTATCCACTATGCTACCTAGTAATGATAATTACTTATGATAATAATATGCCTAATCTACATGCCTCATTTATATTTACAATTCCTTTTCATATTTATTGTCTCAATATAACAATCCTCTTGGATAAGTCATGCTGGTATTATTTCCACTTTATAGCTGAGGAAAGTGAGCTTAAATAATTTATCTAAAGTCATATTGCTTGAGCCCATATTTCTGATTCTAATTTCAGTGCTGTTTAAGTGACATTACACTGGCTCAACTACCTTTCTCATTTTTCTAATTAAATATTTAATGTCTCTTTGTTGTAGGATCCTGTCGAGTCAGTCAATAGAGTCAGAAAGGCCTGAGTTCAAATTCAAATTCAAATTCAAATTCTTGAATTCTTACTAGCGATTCAACCTTGACAAATCATGTAACCAGGGAGGTGAAGCTGAGATGATAGGGTCTTAGATTTACAGTTGGTGAAATTAAGATCCAATTGTGAAATTTTGTGAATGCAATGTGAAGGTGTTCAGTTTGCTAGGTGCCAGTGGGGTGTGGGAAGGCACTGGAAACTTTTAAATGAGATGTAGTGACATGATCAGAGCTGAGTTTCAGAGAGAGCAAGGTTGGAATATGGATTAGAGGGGTGAAGACAAGGGACAGAAAATAGAAGGCTGTTTCAGTAGCCCAAGCAAGAGGTAATGAGGGCTGGTCCTACTGTAGTAATAATGGGAATGATGGGAAGCAAACAAAGGCTTCATAGGATTCTGTAACTCCTTGATTTTGAGGGGAAGGAATGACTAGAATGTTTACAGTGTTACTGGAAGGGAAGTAGAAATGGAACAATCAGGAGAAATAATAACTGGACTACTAGTGTAAGGCTGTTAGTCAATATTCTTGAAGAAGGCATCTAGTTCTTAAACTTAACTACAAAATGATCCAACATGGATCAGAACATGGCCTGGGAATCTCTACAACAATTTGGTTTAAACATTTCATTCACACAGAGTGGTATAGTTGTAAGAACCTGGGCCCTCTAGACAGAGCAGGAGCTCTAGCTCACTCCTAACGCTTATTACAAATGTAAACCTGAGCATGTTACATCCTGACCCAGTTTTCCTCCCCTAAAATGAAAGAATTGGCCCAGCTGGTCTCTGAGGTCTCTTTCAGTTTTAAAATGCCTATCATAGGACCATGTTAAAAAAATCATCAGAACTCATGGAATTGAAATGAATGCCAAGACAATACTCCTAACATCTATTTATTCTCAAGGCATAAATAAAAATGTTTCCCAGTTGATCCACAAGTACAAACTCTTCAGTTCTGTTCAAGAATATAATTGCATTGCTAATGGATTTTGATTAAGAGAAAGCTGTTGACAAACTTTTAGACACAATATAAAAATTTAATTGGAAAAAAAAAGTTGTGAGAGAACTAGAAAAAGGGCTGGAATTGTAACAGATGTGTTTAAAATGTTCAGTGAATGAATGAATGAAAACCAAGATTCTGTCTCAATGGATGGATAGATATGAAATAACAAAATAATAATAATGAATATCCATATAACATTTACTATATGCTAGGCATTCTGCTAAATACTTTACATTTATTATCTCATTTAATCCTTACAACAAACCTGCATGGTAGGTACTATTATTATCCCAATTTTATAGGTGAGAAAATTGAAATGAAGTTATTTGCCCAGTGTTACACACAGAAAATGTCTCATGTCTTTCTGACTCCAGATCCAGCATTCTATCCACTGTTCCACAGGGTGCCCTGCATAAGAAATAGGGATTCCATAAAAAAACCAATTTAGACTTTATTCAGAATATGGTCAATAGAATCTGGTCTTTTTCTGGGGTTTCACATAATTCCCTGGAAAGGGTTCTTGAACTTGGCCGAAATAACCAGGCTTTGCATAGTTCATATCACATTCTCTCTGTCTCTCTTACTCACTCTATCTGTCTCTTTCTCTTATTCTTTCTTTCTGTCTCAGTCTCTCTCTCTCTCTCTCTCTCTCTCTCTCTCTCTCTCTCTCTCTCTCTCTCTCTCTCGCTCTCGCTCTCGCTCTTGCTCTCTCACTCTCGCTCTCTCCTCTCTCTCTCTCTCCCTCTCTTGTTCCTTCTTTTTGTCTCTTTCTCAATCTCTCTGCTTCTGTCTCTGACTTCTGTTCATCTATCCCAAAGTGGGAGCCACCGCCCCCTGGTGGGTGCTACAGAGATCCAGGGAGTGGTGATGGCCACAGGTGCATTTATCATTCCTATTAATTGCTATTAAAATTTTAAAAAAATTAATTTCCAGGGGCACTAAGTAATATTTTTTTCTGGAAAGGGGGTGGTAGGCCAAATAAGTTTGGGAACCACTGACTTATAGCATGAGTAGCATGCACTAAACTGGGCAATGGAGAAGAGTTACCTTCCACTTCTCCCTTTAGGTTTTGTGGCCACGATAAATGGATTTCAGGTTTTGGTCTTCTTTCATTTAGCATTTTCTATTCTAGACATAAGCACTGGAGTCTTAGATCTAGGAATTCAAGTCATGGTGGCCTTGGAACCAGGATGTCAGTCCAGATGTTGCTAGCCTAGCATGGAAACTGTAAAAATCCTCAAACAATAAGGGCCAGAATGGTCAACTTTACAGTATTCATAGAACTTTGGGTAATTGTCTTCTAAAAAAATGGTAATGGCCCTCTTAAGAAATTATATATTGTTGACATAGAAATCAACTTCACTGGGAAACAAAATGATGGAGAACTTAGGGAAGATCTGATTTTGGATTTCATCAACCAACCACTAATTATTACTGACTTCTCAAGTAAAGTTGGCATTTGTGTTGACCCAATTCTTCTGACTCACCAAAATAAGGGAGAAACTGAGATCCCTAATTTGAGAACCTCCTTGGTTAACATCCTGAAAATTGACAGCTGGAAAATCCTGCTTGGCAAAGACTATAAAAGAGATCTTTACTGCATTCTTTGTGTTCTTCCAAAGAAAATATATCAAACTCAAATGAAAGACGTTTTTGTATATGAAAAGAAATCTGAATCTTTGAGCATAAATTCTCTGAATCATGATTTCCCCCTAGTCTTTCTTCAGAAGCAATAAAGCCCTTCAGCCTAGTACTTTTCCATTGCCAACATGTATTTGACAGAGAATGCTGGCCTGTACCTACTGTAGCGTGAACTCTCTCATACAGCTCAGCAAAGTCCACAGGGCTAAGAACTGTGGCTAAATGCAATCTGGGAGATGAAAAATAGCAAGACTCTCACTCGGTCTTCATTACTTACCATCTGGTTTGGTTTCCTTCTGTGCCACAACAAAAACATTCTGCTGACACCAATGCTAAGAGATTTGTATTTATGTTTGCTTTGTTATGCAACATCCACCCCCGCCCCCCATCTCAGCAAAAGTTTCTAAACATTTTTGGTTTTGTTTTTAAATAATGAAACTTGGAGACAATGGTACAAAAGTAGGTAGAGGCTGGATTAAGTTTGCTTTGAATGCCATAAGTATCCATTTATGTACAAATTTTAGTATTAGTACCTTCTTTGGCAGGGCAAATGACTGGACCAATGATAACATTGATATAGAGATTTTCCCATGAGGGAACCTCCTTCTACAATTGAGATCTGGAAGTCTGCAACTTTGAGTCTTAGAGAGATGACTTTTCCAAGGTTTCTTAGTTATGTCAAAGGCAGGATTTGACCCAATTTGTTTCTATTAGCAAGTAAATATCAATCAACAAGCATCTATTAAATTCCAGCTATTACCAGGTACTGTGCTAATCTGAGGTTCCAAAGACACAAAATGATATCCATCCTCAGTAGCTTTCATATGTACATGCAACAATATATGCAAAATATGTTTTTTAAAAGGAAGTAATTTCGTTGAAAGGAGAGAACTATTACCTGGGAGGAATTGGGAATATTTTTAATAAATGGAAGTATTTGAGCAGCTACCTAGAGAAAACCGGGGATTCCAAGAAGAGGAGGGGAGGAAGATTGCATTCATTCCATGCAGAGGGGGGAGCCAATGTAAAAGGGAAGAGAAGGGAATAAGCACTTATATAGTGCCTACTATGTGTCTGGCTAAATACTTTTAAAATATCATCTCTTAACCTTTTCAATAACTCTTTAGGACTGATACTATTATAATTTATTTTATGCAGTTGAGGAAATTGAGACAAATAGAGGTTAAGTGACTTGCCCAGGGTTGCACAGCTAGTGAGTATCTGAAGCTGAATTTGCACTCGGGTCTCAGAGCTGCACAGAGACAAGGGATGAAGACCCTATTAAAGGATAGCATTTAGGCAAGTATGGCTAGACTATAGAATACTTGGAAGAGAGTGATATGCAAGAAGGTCAGAAAGGAATTAAGGGGTCAGGTTGTGATTAACTTTAAATACAAACATGGGAGTTTATATTTGATCCTGGAGGTAATAATGAACTACTGGAGCTTATTAAGGTGTGTGTAAGTAGGGAGGGGTGATAAGGTTGTACCTTTGCTTCAGGAAAATCACTTTAGTTTTATAATACATGTATCACCCAGTGGAATTGCTTGTCAACTGGCGGGGGGGGGGGGAAGAAGGGAGGGAAACAATAAGAATCATGTAACTTTGGAAAACTCAAGTGTAAATTTGTTATTGGAATAAAATAAAATAAAATTTAATTTAAAAAGAAAAAGAAAACCCCTTTAGCAGCTGGGTAGATCACTGGTGTCAAACTCAAATAGAAACAAGGCCACTAAACTATACATAAGGATCCCTAAACAGTTTAAGTATTGACTTAGTTTTAAGATGTAATGTTAACCTGTATTTTATTATATTTTTATTTGTTTTGTTAAATGTTTCTCAATTACATTTAAATCTGTTTCTAGCTGCATTCTAGTGTTTTGCAGGTATATCTTGCCCAGTGACCCTGTATTGACATCTCTAGTGTAGATGATAGCTTGAAGAGGGAAGACATTTGAAGTAGTAAGACTAAGTAGAAGGCTATTTCAATCGTCTGTGCAAAAGGTGATGAGGACCTTAACTAGGGATGTGGCTTTGTGTTCTTATGGAGAAAACCAGGGAAGTTAACTAAAATATTTATATGGGTTCAGAAGGGTGAGTAGGAGACAGGAATGGACAGTAGGTGAGGACCTGACAAGCCAGGGAAATTGGGCTTAGCTGTTTGGAAATGACAGTTGACAGAAGTGACAGTTAGATCTTAACTGACACCCTGCTCCACCTAGCCAGGGATAAACACAGAGTATAATAAATACACACACTGTGAAAACTTTAAGGTATGAAGAAAACAAACAATTCTGAGGGACTTATGAGAAAGAACATTATGCACATCCAGAGAAAGAATTGTGGGAGTAGAAACACAGAAGAAAAACAACTGTTTGATCACATGGGTAGATGGGGATGTAGACTCTAAACAATCACCCTAATGCAAATATTAATAATATGGAAATAGTTCTTGATCAATGACACATATAAAACTCAGTGGAGCTGTTCGTTGGTTATAGGAGGAGAGTGGAGTGGGAGGAGTGGAGGGAAAGAACATGAATCATGTAACCATGGAAAAATGTTCTAAGTCAATTAATTAATATTTTCAAATAAACAATAAAGTGTACATGAACTTTAAAAATGAAATAACAATTTCCTTATTATTTCATTTTTTTCCTAAGAAGATGTTTTTCCATAAAATTTATCCAGCAGTTCAATTTTAAAAATGAAATGCAGGGCCCATGGTCTTGGCAAATAATGAACCATATGAGAACTCATTGGAAACTCAACATCTTAGCAGATGACCCTTCACACTTAACATTAATGTTCTGGATAATTAGAGCCTTGTTTTGTTATTGATTTTGATGACACACAGGATATAAACTATAAGTGAACAGACACAATTTGCCTTCAGTTTTAACATTAAAATGAATTCAGTTGACCTCTTCAATAGCTGTTACCAGGCTAAACCAACACATTCATTTTCTATGTCATACTCTTTTGTCTTCATACTCTCATCTTGTAAATTTCCTCTCATTTTTTACATTAGCAAAAAGATACTTAACTTGAAATCTAATTAATAATGGAATCTATTGGAAAGAATCTAACTTTTCTTTTCCTCTTAACCATTTCCTCATTTATATTTCTTGGTACTGTTATCGAAAGAAAGTATAGATGGTATATGGCTGAAACTAAACCTTGAAACTACGTGTTCCTCAACTATCTCATAGAACTATTCTTGTCACAAAGATATTAGTTAACAGAAAGAGAAATCCAAATCAAAACAGCCTTGCGATTTCACCTCATATCCAGAGTATTGGCAAAAGTGACAAAAAATGGGAATAGTGTTAGAGAGGCTATGGAAAAACAGGAAAACTAATGCAGTGGTAATGAATTCTACATTAGTTCAATCCTGAAAAACAATTTGGAATCATCCTAAGAAAGTAACTTTTAGACCTATCAATCTCTCTGCTAGGTATTTATACCAAATAAGGAAAAATTATAAAGACGGGCCTAATATAGACCAAAATTATAGCAATACTTTTAGTGTGGCAAAAAATGGGGGGGGATGTTCCTCAATTGAGGAATGGTTAAACAAATTGAAATACATGAAATGTGATTGAATATTACTTCTAAAAAATTATTATTGAATATGAAGAACAAAAAGAAACATGGGAATTAATGAACTAACATAATATAAAGTATACAGAACTCAGAAAACAATGGTGCACAATAAAGGAAAGTTGGAAGGATGGAAGAAAGGAAGGAAGGAAAAAAGGAAGGAAAAAAGGAAGGAAGGAAGTATAATGGTTAAATTAGAAGTTTTGACAAAATAAGAGATCAGCTTTTAATAATTTAAGTTTTAATGAGAATATAATAGAGTTGTATATTAATATTATCCTTTTAAACCAGAGAAAAGAAAACTTCTAGCAGCTTTTAACAATTAATAATTTATTTTCATTAAAATAGAGAAAATAAAATGAATATAGTAAAAGAGAGAAATATAGGAAAGAAGTAGAAAAAAAAATTTCCTAATATCTATACTAATTATCCTATAACTACCTATAATTACTACCTAAAACTGCCTATATCTATCTATAACTAAAGCCACTCCACAATGTTCCAACCCAATCCAGCCCAATCAAAACCAACCCAAGCAGTGTTTAATCCAACCCCAATTAGGTCTGTCACTGAAGACCAGCCACCTCCCTAAAACCAACTTCCAACCCAAAAAAGATGAAAAGCCCTCTAAAGGCTAAAGCCAAAAGCCCTCTCAGTAAGCTCAGGCCTGCATTTATATTCCAGCAACTAAACACCAATCACCAACCCAGCATCCTCCCAGCAAGCAACTTCCCCACAAGTGCCAGCCCCAACTGTCAGCAACTGACAGCCATTTTTATACCCTTTTCCAATCTCCCTTCCTGTCTCAATGGTTCCACCTTCCTGTCTTTATGGTTTCTCCTTCCTGTATCTATGGTTTCTACTTCCTGTCACTGTGGGCTGGTTAATCCCTACACATCTCTATGGTAAGAGGACCTCCAGGTTCCCTGTTAAATTAAAAAAAGGAATAAAGAATTCCTTTTTACAGAAGGAAAGAAGAAAGGAAGGAAGGAAGGGAGGGAGGGAGGGAGGAAGGAGGGGAGGAAGGAAGGAAGGAAGGAAGAAAGGAAGGAAGGAAGGAAGGAAGGAAGGAAAGAAGGAAGGAAGGAGGGGAGGAAGGAAAGAAGGAAGAGAGGAAGGAAGGAAGGGAGGAAG
>NC_058130.1:394738468-394809460 GCF_016433145.1 Gracilinanus agilis
AGGAAGGAAGGAAGGGAGGGAGGGAGGAAGGGAGAAAGGAAGGAGGAAAGCAAGGAAGGAAGGGAGGGAGGAAGGGAGGAAGGAAGGGAGGAAGGGAGGAAGGAAGGGAGGAAGGGAGGAAGGAAGGGAGGAAGGGAGGGAGGAAGGAGGGAAGGAAGAAGCATAGCATTTATTAAGCGTTTACTATGAGCTAAATACTATGCTTTGTGCTGAGTATTCAAATAGAAAAGCGAGATTAAATTGCTCCAGTTCTCAAGGAACTCACATTCTATTTAGAGGAAATGATACATATAGGAGAGCTTAGCCCTAAGGGCTGATGGCAAGACTTAGAAATCCTTATGGTGCATTCATCGGCAAGTGTGATGGCAATGCCTAGGTGTCTTCAACAATGTAAATTGATTTCAACATTTGAGATCTGCAAAACAACAAATATGTACACATATACCCACCCCTCCCCACACACACACACAGAGGCATGTCTGTATCTTCACTTGATCTTCATGATAACCTGATGAGGTTGGTATTATTATTATCCCCATTTTACATATGAAATAGAAACCAAGTGAGGTTAAGCAACCTCCCCATGGCCACATAGCTAGCAAGACATTATTCATACATGGGTCTTCTTGATTCAAAGTTCCCCACACTGTCCATCATGCTAACATGCTAACATTTAACAAAGAGATCTCAAAAATATACAAATCTCACTCTCTAAAATCATCTTAATCAAACTTGGATCAGAAGATGTGATACAAGAACTTGCTTCCCTTCCTTGTTTACTGAGATGGGGGACTATGGATTCAGAATACTGAAATATTGTCAGACTTGATTGATGTATTGCTTAGTTTTTGATGAACTACTTTTTTCCTCTTTTCATTTTTATTATTTATTATAAGGGATGATTCTTTGGATGAGGAAGGGGAGATAGATATTAAGACAGGAAAATCATGGGAACACAAAAAAATTAGATTAAAAAAAGGATAATTTGTAAAGGCTTTATCAAAATTCCTTGGTTTGAGGACAGGTAGGTGGCTTGGTGGATTGAGAGCCAAATCTAAAAATGGGAGGTCCTGAGTTCAAATTTGACCTCAGATGCTTCCTATCTGTGTGACCCTGGGGAAATCACTTCACCCCCATTGATTGCCTTGAAAAAAAGGTCCTTTTTTGAATTTGACCAAATAAAATATTGAGAACCAAGAACAATTGACCAACATATAAGTCAGTCAGAAAATAATTTTGTTCTAATATGAACTTGCAAGTTTCGGTGTTTCTACTCTGTGGAATGGTCTAATGACCACCAAGTATGACCTGATTAATTCAGCCTTTTAGTGAAAGAGATATGGATCAATTGTTCTCTGTGTCCTCCAAATATTTAGGAAGAAGCTAAAATGAAATTGGCTTAAATTAGAAAATAATTGATGTCATTTGTATGTAAAAGTTCTTTCATGATCTCTCATATTCATTCCTTTCTTTCCATGAGCAATAGTGCTGCTGATCTACTAGAGCCCAGACCTTTACAGAGATATAGTATAGAATGGTGGAGTATTGGACCAGAAAGAGAAAGACCTATGTTCATTCAAATCTTCCCTCTGATACTTGCTAAATATGCAACCATAGACAGCTTCTTTAACCTCTTCAAGCTCAGTTACCTCATTTATAAAATTAGAATAATAATACTTCTAGCACTTACCTCAGAAGATTATTATGGAGCTCAAATGGGATAATGTATATAAGTAATTTAGCAAACCTTAAATTATTATAGAAATGTTAGCAATGATCATTATTATTACTTAAAACATGCAGCATTGCATTAACAATCTCACTAATGACTCTGACTTCAGTTTCCCCCTTTTCAAATTCACTCCACAACTAATCTCAATTTATCATCTTAAAACATTATTTTCATCATATCATCTCCTTATCTAGAGAGGTAGACCTCAATGATTCTCCAAAATTTACAACAAAAAGTTTAAACTCCTTAATATGAATATATACATATACATATTCACACACATGTATATATTTCATATATGCATATATGTGTACTTACTCCAGGTAGTCTTCACTACTAACCAGTGATCTTTCCCCTCCTCTAAATTCTTACAGAATTTAATTGTCTGACCAACATCTTCCAACATGACACCTACGTGACTGTAGATGTCAGTTAATTTCTCCTGTATCTGTAAAATAGGGATCATAAATTTTGTGCCACATGCTTCATAAGGTTATTCTAAGGATCAAATGATATGTCTTTGAAAATATTTTGTAAATCAGAAAACTTTATTATAAATAGAAGCTATCATTATTGGTATTGATCATATACTGCCTTATGACGTTTCTTGGACTTTGAAGATTGTGTGGTACTGCTATCTAATTTGTTTGGTTTATTTGAGTATATCTTAGCTCTGAAGATAGATTGTAAGCTTCAAAGGATAGGAATGATGCTTAAAATTCTTTTTATGCATCCCAAAGAGCTACCAGTAGTCCTATTTCTGATGATAATTCTCCAAATTCCCAGGCTTGAAAGCTCATTGAAACCTTTGACTGGTCTCCCTCCATCCACAACCAGTCATTTTCTGAGACTAATCATTTTTAACTTTGAATTATCTCTCCTATATTCTTCCTTCTTTCCCAAATTCATAATACCCTCACTGAACTTCATCCTTTCATGACCTAAAGGTTCATTGCCTTAAACCTGTCTGCTTTGATAATTGTTAAATATACAAATATAATTATATTTCTGCTTACCCAACAACCTTTAGTGCTTATAAAAATAGTAAAAAACATACCCTTAGTTTGATTTTTAAGACCCTCTAGAATATGAATTTACTTTACCTTTCCATTTTATTTAATATTATTCTCCTTCATGCCCATATGTTCCAGTCAAAGTGACCTACTACCTATGTTCTGATCTCATTCTGTACTCCCCCATATCCATAGACATAAGTGTTCATCTCCTCTGTCTGAAGTGCATGTCCCCTGAACATCTATATTTCATATTTCTTACTGTACAGGTTTCTGAGTTAATCTAGCTCCTTCATCTATCCTTCCTTGATATCTTTGAAAAAAGTGATTACTCCATCCTCAAACAATTTTTAGTGTTTTGTCTAGACCTCTTATTTGTCCTTACTTAATATTCAACTTCCTATCATTCGTATATGTTTATGGATATTATTTTCATTTTTTGCTTATATCTCTCTAGCATGTAACAGTATATTTTGTATAGCAAGCATTTAATAAATGTGTATGATATCCAATATCTAGCACATCTGACATATTTCTGTAACCTGTTTGTTCAGGTTCTACTTTCTCAGGAGCAGGAAGGCTACATAGACCTCTCAATATTCTCAGGTACTCTGAGGAGTTTGTGGGTTGCTTTATTGCTTCTGCTCTATCTTCCATGAAATAACATAGATTCTCAATGGGATGGTGATGATAATGTAGAGATAACAAGGTTTAACTGGTTCCTTGGTACAGTGAAAGGGCCTGTGAGTCTCCTCATAGTGACCAGCGCACAGTTCAAGCTCCCAGACAGTTTTGAACAAAAACAGGATAGGGGTTTATTTGGAAACAAAGTAATATGAAAGGGGAGGATTAAGGAATTAGGATTCCCTAACTCTAAGGGTTCTAGCTAATGTCCCACCTTCTTAGATCTTTGTATGGAGATTTCTTCTTTTGCTTCCATGCTCCCTAATCCCTATTCTGTCTGTTTAACTTCCCAGAACTGACTAGCTACCTGACACTATTTAATCCTCCCAGATTACTTTTATAGGATCAACAGGTCTTCTGAATAGCTCCAGGATGAACCCTTTATGTCAGGGTTCACTTAGTAGGGTTAGGCCCAAGCTGGCTTCTGGACATAATCAACAAAGAGAAAGCACTAAAATTAAGGAGGATCGGGGAAGGTATCTCATAGACGATGCAATTTTTGCTGGGACTTGAATTAAGCCAGAGAAGCCAGGAACCAGAGAGAGTACATTCCAGATTTAGGAAATAGTCAGTGAAAATGCCCTGAGTCAAGAGATGAGGAGTCTTATTTAAGGAACAGTGAGGAAACCAACAACACTAGATCATAAATTATATGGTACTGGGGGTGGAATAGGGACATAAGAGATAAAAGGTGTGTGTGTGGGGGGGGCAAGTTATGGAGGGTTTGAAAGCCAAATAATGTTATTATTGACTCTGGATGTGATATTCCTTCTCTTTCCTTCAGTTTATGGAAATAAGCCAACCTGATCATAATTTTATCTTATGGAAAAGATGTATGAGGACCTCTTTTTCATAGGTAGGAGGAAATGTTAAGTTCTTGTAGAAAATTATTTGTGAAGGCCATTAGCTATTTCCTAATGTATGTAGTGTTAAGAGTTGATAGAAAACATCTTTTATTTTAATAAAAGCTTATCTTTGTATAGTTTTCATTAGAGAACAACCTACAATTTTTTCTAAAATAGAAGTATCCAGGGCTTTTGATTTAAAATGGTTTTTATACAATAACAGAAAATACTGTATTGACTACTCACCTTCTAAAAGAACTTTTTTTCTGGCACTACATCATTAAAATGAAAACTTAGCCTGGTTAAGATCCTATTCAGATGACTCTCAATTTCAGCCTGAAGTATCTTACCAAAAACACGAAGGAAAAAATGGGAAAAGGTTGGTTAGAGAACCGACAAGCAAAGGATACTTTGATAATGAAATTAGGTTAGCAAACAAAAGTTTAAAAAGATCTCTAAAGTTTCATAATTTATTGGTCCCTTTTGTCTTTTTTTAAACTCTTACCTTCTGCCTTGGAACCAATTGGTTCCAAGGCAGAAGAGCTGTAAGGGCTAGAGGGAATGGGGGTTAAGTGACTTGTCCGGGGTTACACAGCTAGGATGTGTCTGAGACTAGATTTGAACCTAGGACCATCCCATCTCTAGGCCTGGCTTTCAATCCACTGAGCCACCCACTTACCCCCACCTTTTGTCTTTAAATCATCATCCTTTCTCACCTCTTCTGTGGCTAAAATCTCTGTCTGATAAGGAAAATCAGTTAAGCAAAGATATGCAATATAGTAACCATATAAAAATGCATATGCTATTTCATTCTAGTAGTTACCTGTCTCTCTTCCAGTAGAAAGGAAGTATGTTTCATTATTTAGTTGATCCCAATTTATTTTTCCTCAAAATTCAACTTGCTTTTTAATAATTTTTCATTTGTGTTATTGTAGTAATCATTGTGTTTATTGTTCTCTTAGTTCTTCTTCTTTTGCTTTGTATCAATTGCTGCAGATTTAAAAGAGACTTGACCATAGAAATAAAAGGAAAAAATTTAATTAATATGAATAGTTTAAAAAAAAAGAAATTGTCAGAATTGGAAAGTCATGCCTTTACCCTTGACTAATTTGTTGAAATTAATAGTGTGGAAAATGTAAAAAAAGTATTCACATTCCTTATTACTTATTGCACATATATTTCCTATTATATTCATATATACTTAGATTTTTTTTTCAGTCACTATTGTTGGGTATCCTCTTCATTTACAGTCTCTTTGCTACCACAAAGAATGTTGCTCTGAGTATTTGTCTATATATTAGACTTTTGATTTTCTCTTTGATTTCCTTGGGCCAGCTAGATGGTACAGTAGGTAAATGAATTCAGATAAAACATGAGTTCAAAATCTGCCTCAAAAAATTGCCAATTGTGTAACCTTGGGAAAGTCATTTAATCTTTCAGTATCATTTTCTGTAAATGTAAAATGAGAAAAGTAATTGTGTTAATAAGCAAGATAAAATATATATAATGTGTTTTGTAATCCTTAAAGTGCAATTACTATCTAGGAGGTTCTCTAATAGTGGGGTCACTACATCAAAGGATGTGGACAGTTCATATTTCTTGAATAACTTCAAATTTAAACACAGAATGATCAGAGACCTATAGTACAGTAGAGAAGATTAGGGTTAATACTTCCGTTTTATTCCTTAGAAGGTTAAGGCACATTTCAGGACTGCCTAGTAAATTGGCCCCCTGTCATGATTAGAAATTTATGCTCTTAGTTGAGGTTTTTTCTTATTATACATTTTTTTACTGAGATATGAGACTTGATAACAAGGCATACTATAGGCCAAAATCCACAGCAGAGCCCTGTACAAAATAGTGCACCTGTCTTTTCCAACACTGACTTTCTCCATTTTTTCCAATTTGCTTTGTGTAAGGTACAACCTCAGAGCTATCATCATTGTTGTTATTTAATGCATATCTCCCTTCCTTTTAATGATTTAGAACATCTCTGTTTATGGTTGTTTTAATTTTGCACTTCTTCTTTTGAAAACCACATTCTCTTACCACATTTATTGGGGAAGTAGTTCTTGCTCTTATATATGCTTTTGCTAATTCTCTATTTTGCAATTCAATATTAATCATTGATATATGAGGCAGAATTTCTCCAATTCAACCAGCTCTTTTCTAATCCTGTCTTTATATATTTTGAGTAAAGTTTTTACATTTTTAATATGTTCAAGATTGCCCACTTTCCCTTTTATGACTTAATATGGTTCTTGTTTTATTAATTCTTTCTGTAACTAGAATTGCAAAGACATCTGATCTCATCATCTTATAATTCTTTTAAAAGGTATGAGATTTTATATTTATATAGTATGTTTATTTTAAACTTGTGTTACAAAGGGTAAATTGTTAGTCCAACCTAATTTCTGCCAAATGGCTTTCTAGTTTTTCCAGAAGTTCTTGTCTGAAAGGAAGTCCCTCCTGGTTGGAACTTAATTTTCTTGAATTTATCAAACGTTGGGTTTCTATTTTCTATTGAGTCTGGGTTTTGATTTTTTCTCTCTTTTTTCTCTCTAGTTTATTCCTTTGATCTACTTTCTGATTTCAATTTATTTGAGTGACTACTGACTTATTCCATAATTTAATGTCTGGTGATGCACCCTTGATTTGTACTTTTGCTAAATATTTCCCTTAAAGTTTCTATAGCCTTTGTTCTTCTAAATGAATTTCTTTGTATTTAAATGTCTTGCATATATCTTAGTAGAATGAATCCCAGAGATATTTGTAGCTATTTTGAATGGAATTTATCTCATTTTTCTCCTAATTTGTGTTAGGACTTTATAAATATACTGATTTTTTTTTAAAGAAACTCTTTTATATACTGATACTGTGCTGAAGTTATTGATTCTTTATTTTAACTTTTTTTGCTTATTCTCTTAGGTTTTCTAATTGTGGCACCATGCCATGTGCAAAGAAAGACTTTTGTCTTCTCCTTGCTATTTTTTATACCTTTGATTTTTCCCCCGATTTTTGGCTTATTGCTTTAATTAGTACGCAGTAGGGACCATACTATGTGGAATACGTTTCAAAACCTACAAGGGAAGGTTGAAGCTACTTCACTTAAATTATTTTTGAATATATACTTGAATCAAATAATTTTTAACAACATCCTTTATTTCCTTGCCTTGGGAATTCTCCTTTTTCATTTTTGATATTTGAAACTTGATTTTATTATCTCTTTTTAGATAGTTTATCCATTTTTTTTTTGCTAAACACAACAATAATAATAACCAGATCTCAGATTTATTTGTTGATTCAATATTATTTTGGTTGTGAAAACTAGATCAATCAAAGCAGTTCTCATGGACAATTCTGCCACCTTTTGGAGGGTAACATTATCACTAAGGCCAACTGATAAAATGTTAGCTGTTCTGCCTGGGCAAATAGAGAATACTGACAGATGTCAGATAATTGAAGTCTGACATAATTACTTTATTATGACTCCATGAAAAGCTTGTGATCTGTGTAAAATACATTGTCCCTTTAAGATAAATGGAGCATATCACTGAAAGGGACAAGATATTTATATTTAAAGGACAAAGTTAATATTGTCAAATCATGTGAGATATTACCTCCCTTAAAGATGAACATTTTGATATATAATGGGAGTAAAAAAGAGAATTTTGTTTTAATATACTACTGATATTTGTATATGAAGAAATAGTTTTCAAATGAGATTTGGATTATTAGAGAAGGGAAAGGATTGCCATAAAACAAAGATTTGAGTCTCTTTGTGAATGATATAGAATAAAGTCTCACTTTGGGGGGGGTACAGTGTGTTGTTTCTTTTTTAAAAGACAAGAAATATATGAGTATAACGAAGCTGTTTCACCAAAGATATGGACTACCATCCAGACATCAGAGCTACAAGCATGATGAATAACTTGACTCATTAGTGTCTACATCTTTTATGCCTAAAGAGAATAAAATTTTATTTTTATTATTTTTTTATTTTTAGAAAAATTTTCCATGATTATATGATTCATGTTCTTACTGTCCTGTTCACACCCCCTTAACTCCCCTCACCTCCCCACTCCCACCATAGCTGAGGCGCTTTTCCACTGGGTTTAACATGTATCATCTATCAAGACCTATTTCCATATTATTGATAGTTGCATTAGTGTGGTCATTTTGAGTCTACATCCCAAATCATGACCACATCAACCCATGTGTTCAAGGAGTTGTTTTCCTTCTGTGTTTCCTTTCCTGTAGTTCTTCCTTTGAATGTGGGTAGTGTTCTTTTCCATAAATCCCTCAGAATTGTCCTGGGTCATTGCATTGCTGCCAGTACAGAAGTCCATTAAATTTGACAATGTATCAGTCTCTGTGTACAATGTTCTTCTGGCTCTGCTCCCTTCACTCTGCATCAATTCCTGGAGGTCTTTCTAGTTCACATGGAATTCCTCCAGTTTATTATTCCTTTGAGCACAATAGTATTCCATCACCAGCATATAACACAATTTGTTCAGACATTCCCCAATTGAAGGGCATACTCTCATTTTCTAGTTTTTTGCCACCACAAAAAGCATGGCCATAAATATTTTATACAAGTCTGTTTATCTATGATCTCTTTGGGGTACAAACCCAGCAACGGTAATGGCTGTATCAATGGGCAGGAAGTCTTTTAGCCCTTTTGGGGCATAGTTCCAAATTGCCATCCAGAATGGTTGGATCAGTTCACAACTCCACCAGCAATGCATTAATGTCCCAATTTTGCCACATCCCCTCCAACATTCATTACTCTCCCCTGCTATCATTTTAGCCAATCTGCTAGGTGTGAGGTGATACCTCAGAGTCATTTTGATTTGCATTTCTCTAATTATTAGAGGTTTAGAACACTTTCTCATGTACTTATTGACAGTTTTGATTTCTTTACCGGAAAATTGCCTATTCATGTCCCTTGCCCATTTATCTATCAATTGGAGAATGGCTTGATTTTTTTATACAATTGATTTAGCTCCTTATATATTTGAGTAATTAGACCTCTGTCAGAGTTTTTTGTTATGAAGATTTTTTCCCAGTTTGTTGTTTCCCTTCTGATTTTGGTTGTATTGTTTTTGTTTGTACAAAACTTTTTTAATTTAACATAATCAAAATTATTTATTTTAAATTTTGTAATTTTTTTCTAACTCTTGCTTCATTTTAAAATCTTTCCTTTCCCAGAGATATTACAAGTATACTATTCTGTGTTCACTTAATTTACTTACAGTTTCCTTCTTATATTCAAGTCATTCACCCATTCTGAATTTATCTTGGTGTAGGATATGAGATGCTGATCTAAATGTAATCTCTCCCGTATTGTTTTCCAATTTTCTCAGAAATTTTTGTCAAATGGTGGATTTTTGTCCCAAAAGTTGGGCTCTTTGGGTTTATCATACACTGTCTTGCTGATGTCACTTACCCCAAGTGTATTCCACTGATCCTTCCTTCTGTCTCTTAGCCAGTACCATATCATTTTGATGACCACTCCTTTATAGTATAGTTTAATATCTGGTACTGTTAGGCCACCTTCCTTCACATTTTTTTCATTAATTCCCTTGATATTCTTGATCTTTTGTTATTCCAAATGAACTTTGTTATAGTTTTTTTTCCAATTCAGTACAAAAGATTTTTGGTATTTGATAGGTATGGCACTAAATAAGTAAATTAATTTGGATAGAATGGTCATTTTTATTATGTTAGCTCATCCTACCCATGAGCACTCAATGTTTTTCCAGTTGTTTAGATCTAGTTTTAATTGTTTGGAAAGTGTTTTGTAGTTGCATTTGTATAATTCCTGTGTTTGCTTTGGTAGATAGATTCCCAAATATTTTATATTGTATAGGGAGATTTTAAATGGTGTTTCTTTTCTAACTCTTGCTGCTGCGATGTGTTGGGAATGTACAGAAATGCTGATGATTTATGTGCATTTATTTTATATCCTGCAACTTTGCTAAAGTTGTTGATTATTTCTACTAGCTTTTTAGTTGATTCTCTAGGATTTTTTAAGTAGACCATTTTATCATCTGCAAAGAGTGATAGCTTAGTCTCCCCATTGCCTATTTTAATACCTTCAATTACTTTTTCTTCTCTAATTGCTACCACTAGTGTTTCTAGTACAATGTTAAATAATAGAGGTGACAATGGGCATCCTTGCTTCACGCCTGATTTTATTGGGAAGGCTTCTAATTTATCCTCATTGCAGATAATGTTTGTTGATGGTTTTAGATATATACCATTTATTATTTTTAGGAAAGGCCTTTCTATTCCTATACTTTCTAGTGTTTTCAATAGGAATGGGTGTTGTATTTTGTCAAAGGCTTTTTCAGCATCTACTGAGATAATCATGTGTTTTTTGTTTGTTAGTTTGTTGATGTAGTCAATTATGTGGATGGTTTTTCTAATGTTGAACCATCCTTGCATTCCTGGTATAAATCCCTCCTGATCATAATGAATAACCCTTGTGATCACTTTCTGGAGTCATTTTGCTAGTATTTTTGCATCTATGTTCATTAGGGAGATGGGTCTGTAGTTTTCTTTCTCTGTTTTTAATCTACCTGGCTTTGGAATCAGTACCATATTAGAGTCATAAAAGGAATTTGGTAGGATTCCTTCTTTGCTTATTATATCAAACAATTTGTATAGTATTCGGATTAGGTTCTTTTGAATGCTTGATAGAATTCACTTGTGAATCCATCAGGCCCTGGTGATTTTTTCTTAGGGAGTTTCTCCAGGCTGGTGCACCCACCCCACCCTTGTATTTTAGGAGCCACTGGAGACTTTGCACAGCAAATGGGGGAGGGATCCTGGGATTCCCCTTCTATACCCTCAGACCTGACAGTTCAAGAATTCAAGCCTTTTTCTTGGCATACCTCTTTAGCTGTCTAGCAGTAGGATTCCTCCTGCTCTGTCCAGTTGTTTGATTTGGTCCTCTTTCTTCTCAAAGCACATTGTTTTCTATCTTGGTGTGGAAGGGTGCAGAGGTTTTAAGATTGGCTCCATGTAAGCCATCATATTCTCAGAATCACCCTAAAATTTTAAAACAAATAAAGAGATCAAATAAACTTTTGGAAGCTGAAATGTAAAAGTCAATGGTTTTTGTTGGGGAAATTTGGGAGTCAAGAATTTTGACTTTACTGAAAGGTGTATCATTGAGACTCAAGAGGCTTTCATAAGTAATTACAAGTACTGAAACATGGAATAGGAAATGTAGACGAAAGAGTTTAAAATGTATCAGGTCACCTAAAAAGCTATTCTTCCCTGGCTGTAGCCATTAAAAGCAATCGGTTCACAGAGAGCGTCAGCTCAATAATTCCTGAATGGTCTGAGAGAGACCTGAGTTCTTTGACCAAGATCTCCACTGATCACTGTTACTGGTTTATCACCTAGAGATGAATAGTTAGAAAGCCTTTCATCAGGGCTTATTGCTCTCTGCTGTCCCCTCTGTCCTGAGAAGGAAAAGTAGAGATGACTTTGCAAGCAGTTTTGTTTTGCCCATAAATTAGCTTAAAAGTGTTAACATGAACTACATTGAAGTGAACTACATTCTGATTGGACAATAAAGCATTAGGGTGACTGAATAATTAAACTGTTCTGTATAGTTTATAGAAAGGAAAGTTGATGAGCTTTGCTATTTCATGGCTTAAAAAGAATTGTTATTCACATTATCCACTAATATTTTGTAAAATGCCTTTTAAAGGATAAAGGTTAGTTGAAAGAGCCTGTAAATTCTACATTTAAAAAAGGATGAGAATTTCCCTGTCTGTAGAGCAGTCACCCCCAACAAGCAAGAAGAGAACAGAGAAACCATTTCACATGGTTTATAGATTTTCTTGCATGGACCAATAACATCAGAGTCTAGAGTTGCAAGTTACCCGAAGAATAAGTTTTCCTCTCTCATAGGTTTCCCTAACAGGTTCCCGTTAGTATGTAATCACTCTTCACCATAAATATTTAAATTATATTTTATTTTTCAACTAATAACATTTACTTTGTTTCCCTAATACTTCCTCTACTAAAAAAAAGTTAAAACTTGTAAGAAAAATGCATGGTCATGACAAATTCCATTATTGACTAGGTCCAAAAATGTGTGTCTCATTTTGCACATTTATTTTATCACCTCTCTCTCTGGAGGTAATTAGTATTCTTCACCACTGGTACTCAAGAATCATGGTTAGTTAATCATGGTAATAGTTCTTAAGTCTTTCAAAATTATTTTGTCTTTAAATTCTCTGAAACCCTATTTAAGAAGTGCTGCAAAAATTAATATTCTTTTATGTTCTTATACCATAATTTGTTCAGCCAGTCCCCATTTGATGGCCATGTCTTGGTTTTTAATTCTTTGTCAATATAAAAAGAGTTTCCATAATTTTGAATATATGGAGTGTCTACTCCAAGCATGTGAAGACTTCCCCCATCAGAAGGGGCAGATGAGAGCAATTTCTTCTAACAACCATGAATATGGCTAAAGCAGGCACTATGGATCCTTGAGTTTGATTAGACATTGGGGAAGCCAAAGCATCCACAACATTCTGAGGCATCACCAGTTATCTTGACTTTTTTCTTACCACTGAACTTCAGTGACTCCAGAAGAGAGTGAGGCTCATATCTTTGTGCAATTCTGACACAATTACATCCAACTTATGCTCAAGTCAGAAGACATCACCAATGATGTCATTTTGGCCCTCTTCAAGTAGGAAAAACAATTATCTTTTTTTTAAATTTTCTTTAATAAATTGATTATCCATGATGTCGTTTCTTTTGCCATATTATTAATTAAATGGTTGTATTTAAGATCTCAGAGTAGCATTATTATGTGTGACTGGCTGTATAAATAAAACACATATTGTTTGAAAGTGTTGCCTAGTTAATGACTATTTGTGTACCCAGAAAATGCATTGGATGAGAACTCAAACACTAGAATAATGAGCAGGGGAGCATATTTCCTATCAAAGGGTTTATCCTCAAGATCCCAAAAGAGTTTGAATGTAATGCATGGTGGTAATCACTTTTTTGGTTTGTAGACTTGCCAGGCTGAGAGAAAATTGGAGTGAGCCAAAGCCAGAGAGAAGTAGGGCATCTCACATCCCTAAGGTAAGAGTCATAAATGACTCTACCTACTTAATATACTCCACTGTAGTAACACCACCCCTCTCCCTCAGTGAACTAGACCTGGAGGCAGGACAGCTCCAACATTAAATACTTTATGACCCTGGATAAAGTATTTAACTCCCTTAATCCTGATTACTAGACAGGAAGAATCATATTTGCAAGGGCTTAATCTCGTTAAGTTGTATAAAAAAGTTATGTTTTAAATTTGAAACATTGTATAGAGGGGAATTGTTTCATATATATACATACATTATATATAATGTATAAACTCCTACATTCTGCCTTAGGATTGATATTAAGCATAGGTTCCAAGGCAGAAGAATGTCAAGGGCTAGGCAATTGGGGTTAAGTGACTTGACCAGGGTCACATAACTAGAAAGTATCTAAGGTCAGATTTGAACCTAGGGCCTCCTATTTCCAGGCCTGGCTCAACTGAGCCAGCTAGCTGACCCTCTACCTATATTTTAATTATTATTTCATATAGTCTCAAAGAGGATGTGACTAAATGCTATCCTTACTTATGAAGACTGGAAAAGTAGGTGGGCCAGTAACATAAGGAAAGTGTGATAGCTCAGTGGTACAGAAAAGAGTGCTGGACCTGGAAGATTCTAAATAGCTGTGTGACCTTGGGCAAATCACTTATTATCTGCCTTAGGTTCTTCATTTGTAAAATGTAGGTATAATAGAACCTACCTACAAATACTCTACTTGGTATTCAATGCCCTTTATGTCCTAGCTCCCCCCTACCTTCCCAATCTTCTTTCCTGTTTTCCTATGTGTACCTTTGGATCCAGTGAGACTGGCCTCCAGACTGTTTTATGAACACAATATTCCATCATCCCTCTCCAACTCTCCATCTTCCCACATTGGACATTTTCTCTGACTGTTTCCCATATCTAGAACACTCTCTCTCCTCAACTCTGGCTTCCTTTGAGTCTCAACTAAAATCCAATATTTTATAGGCAGTTTTTCAGAACCCATCTTAATTCTATTGCCTTCCCTCTATTAATTATTTCCTACTTTTCCTGTATGTAGCTTGTTTTCATGATTTCTTCCCTATTCAATTTTAAGCTCCATGAGACCAGGAATTGTTTTCTGCCTCTTTTTGCATTCTTAATGCTTAACACAAAACCTGGAACATAGTATGCACATAAGAAATATTTGTTGATTTATCGTTGTGAGAGTAACTTGAATAATATTTGTAATTCTCTTTCTGAATGTTAAAACACTATATAAATGTTACTAATTTTTTTAAATGATAGGTAGCTTGTGAACTTCTCTAGAATCTCTGAAATGTCAAGGGATTTAGAAGCCCCTTTTAGAGAATTTACAAAGAGTCAAAAGAAGGTATAGATGGGTTGTAATCTGCACCATTATAAGAATCACTGATATTCATGAGATCACAGATCCATCAAATACTGTTAAAAAAAAAAGAAGAAAAAAGATATTCCTTGTCCCCAAAAGACCTTACACATAGTGAATAGCTCAATAAATGCATTTTAATTTAATTTCATAACATATAATTTACCCACTAAACTAAGAGTAAAAATCATTGTTTTTAATTCCATACCCTAGGGGCCCAGGAAAGAGAGGTGGGGGGACGTGGGAAGCTATTAAGTAGACCAAAAGAATCCATTAGGTTGGTTATGAAAATATCCCTGATCATAGATATCCTGGACTATTTTGTTTTTGCATTATGCCAATGAAATTTAACACATTCTGGGAGTGCTTCTAGTTCAAAACAGTCTTGCAATACTTTCTCCCTCACAATGAAAACTTCCCTAAGGTTGTTTGCAGAAATGTACCCAGAAATGGATCTCTGTTCCTTATTAAGTAATCTCTATTAGTTATTCTCTTTAAAACTTGAGAGATCTCCTAGTTCAGTTATGTTACCTCAGAGGAAGTGTTGTTCTTTGTTGCCATGGAGATTTCCTGTGACCCTACCACTGCTACCCTCAATCTTCTGCCCCTACCATATTCAGTTGCTATGCAACGGGTGCTGGGAGACGGCTATATTGTCCATGTGCTTCCCCTTGCTTGGATGCACATTTTTTTGCGTAAAAAATATGATTCCTTTCTCCCTCAGCTTGATTCTAGTGCTTTCTAACAATCTGATCTCAACTCTAAAACCTACACTTCTTTTAGTTACTGTAATTTACAAAGGATTTAACTCTTGCTCTCTAATTTTCTCTATTCCATTGTCTTATCTGCCCTCCCATTCTAATTTCTTTCATCCTATTCTAAGCTGTTTCTACCTTTCTTATTGAATTTTAAGTGGCCTTGCTGTTTCAGTTGGTCACCCCACATGACTTTACTTTCTTTCATTTTATCAGGAAGCCTTAATGTTTATGGTATTATGGCTCAGGCTATTAAAGGCTAAACCAGCTACACTGAAAACATAAAATATTTTGCTGAACTTTGCCCTGAGTCTTGCATCATATGTGGAATCTTCTCTATGCCAGGACTTTGAAAGTCTATGATAAAACTTCATCATTGATTAATCCTTCCATTGCTGCACTTTATTGCTAAAATGAGTTCAAATGTGCAAATGGTTGTTGTGTGGTTGCTTCCTTTCATGCCAAATAAGAGCTTTAAAGAAAAATAAAACCAAACCTAAATTTAATGAAATTAGTTTTATGAAATGTGAGATATTTTTCCATGAAGCAGTAGGATGTTAAAAAGTTCCTTGTAATGAATGAATGATTTAAGATAATAAAGTATGGGTAAATAGTGAAACAAATGAGATCTTAGCTTCTACTTGCCCAATTCTAGTCTTTAAAGACTGATTTTTAGCTATGCTCCTTTGATTTTCCTTTTCAGTTTGGTCTATCCTGCTTTTCATGGCTTCCAGCAGGTCAGTTTATGTTCTCCAATTTGTTTATTACTTCACTTTATTTCTGTGCCTCTTTTTCCATGTGGGCAATTTTGTCTTTTAAGCTGTTATTTTATTTTCTTTTTGTCTTACTTTCATTTCTTTTCCCCATGTTTCTTTCCATTTTTCTTCTATCTTTCTTATTTGGTTCTTGAACTCCTTTTTGAATACCTTGAGAGAGTGAGAATGGAGGCAAGGGATGGAATTCTTGGAGGGGTCACGGAATCTTGGAAGAGGAGCAGGAGACCAAACAACAGTTGGAAGAGCAGAGACTTCTGGGAAGGATTTCCTGAGAAGAGGACTTTGGGAGGGTAAGAGCTCAAAGAGTAGAGATGGAGAATCAAGCTCTGAGTATCCTGAAGGGTATCCTTAAGATTCTTGCCTGACAAAGAAGATCTGTTACCTTTGTACATTGTCATCTTGATATCTCCACAATCCAAGATTGTGACAACCAAGTTTGGGGTTTCTGGACTCCATCTAGGAGCAAATTCATGAACTTGAACCTTGAACCTTGAACCTTGCCTTACAGAGACCCTTATCAAATATAGACAAATTGATATATTAGGCATAGGCCTAGTGGGAAGGGCAAGTGAAGCTTTGAGTTGAGACAGACTTGGTCTCCTCAAGGTGAAGGACTTAAAGGGTCTAGAAATTAGGGATTCCTGTACCCACTGACCACCACCAATTTCCTTCACCTTTATCTTTTACTTTGTTATCTTGAATAAACACTAGAAAATTTCGGATTGTGTTTAGGGTTACTTGGGAGACATTTAAGTGTAGGAATACTGCAGCTAGATCGGGCAGAGATCCATCTTTAAGCCTGACCACCTGTGGTGCAGAGGGGGAGGCTTATGTGAGCTCTGGTTTAGAGGAATAAAGAATCAGGTCTCCATGCACCCCAGCTTGTGTGGAAGGTTTCCCTCCAACCTTTGAGGGCCGGCACGCCTTCCCCTAATACAAAAGCTTGTGACCAATTTCAATTTTTTTTTTTTGAAAGCTTGGATGCGTTTGCTTGTTTGTCAATCTTTGCTGTTGCTTCTGTATTTTGTTCTTTTTCTCCTTAAAAATGATCCAGGGTTAAAAGTTTTTATTTGTTTGTTTGTTTTGCTACTGCTTATTCCTTTTGCTACTAGTGGATTGGGATTTCTGCATGTTGTTGGGCATTGCTTTCTTAGCTTCTGTCTTGCAGGGCTTTGCCTTGGTAGTATCTTCCCTTCCCAGTCAGAAGCCTGATAGAGGAGGGCAGGCAGTTCTGTGATGTTCTTTGTGTAGTGTGCTTTAAAGTGTTTTGTCCTGAGGCTATTTTTCCAGTGCTCTGCTGTGACCAGCCTTGTTTCTGTCTAATCTCTGCTCTCTGTTGCCTGAGCTCTGGGCTCTTCAGCCTTGGGTCACAAGTCTCACTGCCAAGGCCTTGCACTGTCCTCAGGGATAAATCTGTGGTGCTTTTAGCCAGCCCCTGAGAATTTAGAGATTGCCCCAGCCCTCCTCAGACTCTGGTGATGTGGGGGAGAGGTGATCAGCTTGAGCTTTGATAAATGCAGTTTTGTCCACTTATAGTGTGGGAATCCCCAAACACTGCTTACCTTTAAGGTTGCATCCCCTGTTAGAGCCCCTTTGCTTGACTGATTTTGATTTCTGTCCTTTTGAGATGCTTTGTAATGATTGGTTGGAAGGAGATTCAGAAAGCTCCTGCTACTTTGCTGCCATCTTAATTCAGCCCTCAATAGTGAAACAAATGAAAGAATAATAGTAGCTCACACTTCCATACTCTTTTATAGTTTCATGTATATATACATATATACATGTGTGTGTATATATACATGCATATACATACATAATTATCCCCATTTTACAGACAAAAAAGTAAAAATGAGCTCAGAAAGATTAAATGATTTGCCCATGGTTACATGGTGTTAAGATTAAAAATGATAAATGGCTAGTAGGTGTCTGTTAGGGAGATTCACAGTTATATTTTAGGATAACGAATTTGGAGGCTTCTTAGAGAACATTTATTCCAACCCATTAATTTTAGATAAGTAAACTGAGGTGAAGAGAGATTAAATGACTTGTCAAACATCATACAGATTGTGAAAATCAGAGGTAAAATTTAAACTAAGGCATTAGACTCCAAAAACCAAAGTTCATTCCATTGTATTACATGGACTTCTTCACTCTAAGGCTAACATTCCATCCAATATCAAGAGATTCTTAAACTTTCTCAGGTCATTGAGTTTCTTAGTAATTTTTTCACAGTGCCCCTAGGGCAAAAGAAATACATGTAAATGGAAAGAAAAATATTTTATTTCATTCTTAAATCACCACAATCACTAATTTGTGGAATATATGCACCTGTTAGACACTAAACAACTTCTCAAACCTTAGAATCAAATTGAACATTTCCACCCTCATCTCCTGTTCCACGTTGATTTTTACAGGGTACTTAATTTTTATCACCACAACTGCCTGAAACCCAGCTTTGCAAAGATATGTCATGATCAACAAGAAAGTTACTGACAGAGCTGAACTAATGTTGAAACTGTGAACTACCTCTAATAGTTCCTGCTGTGTCCAACAGATGTCCACTATTCTTTGTTAACTTCCAAATTTTACAATATCCCACTGTGCCCCTGTGCATTTGCACTGCACCTGGAGGACTGCAACAGTTTGGGAACCATGGCACAAAAATCCATGCTGAGTAGTATTTCATGCAAAGCAGAATGAAAACTCTTCTAGTCATAGGTATGTAGAAGGTGTAGTAAATGGAAACTTGACCATAGAACTAGATTGTTTTTGGTGGGGAATGTTTGTTACCAGATTAGAATTATGAAAAGGTGTCGAATTCAAAAAGAAAGGGATCTTCTAGGTTCTACATTGTTTTAGAAAACCACAAATTAGCATTATGTATGTCACATTGTACTTTTATTTATTGTATTAAACATCTCTCAATTACATTTTAATCTACATTGGGCCCTAAAAGCGAGTTTTACAGGCATTCACACCCTGCTGTTGACTTTCTATATAATCATCATTTCCAACACTATTTTCATTGATGAGGGAGTAAAAATAAGAGGGGAGTGAAAAAGAAACTGACAATATCATAGACCATGCTGTGCTTACATATCGTTAATTATTTTTAATTGTATAAATAAGTGAAAATATAGGCAATTTTGTTTCAAAGTGGACTGTGCTCATTCATAGGAATGATGCTAAAATAGGGGAGTGAATTATCAACCAAAGACTTGGAATCGATTAAGTTTGTTAGACTGAGACACTTCCCAGGGAAATGACTGTGCTCTGGTCCGTTTCTGCATTACAGATTCCTTGTTGTGATGACCCAGTAACTTTTCATGAAGGAGAAAGATGATTGGATCCTGATTTATTAGGAGGAGGGATTTTAGTCAGAAGAGACTTTAGTTCATCTATAAAGCTGTGGAATTGGCACTGTCTACTCTTTGGAGCCCTTCTCTAGGTGTTCAGATTTTCCTTTCTCTCCATTGGGCTTTTAGCAAGGAATAAAATAAACTCTTCCCTGAAAACTTCCCTGGAGCTTCATCACTTAGAAGTATAAGGGAATCAGAAAAGGCCTCATATAAAAGGGCAGACAATCTGAGCTTTAAAGGAAAGCAGAGACTCTGAGAAGTGGAAAACAGGAAAGGGTACCATGACACAGAAGCAGTATAATAAAGTATAGCACTTCTCCAAGGCTACTTATTAATTCCCATGCAGATGAATAGTTCTAGCCCTCAAAGAGTGATTGACTAATTTTCCCCTCAGAATTCTAGGGGTAATCCTCAAAAATAGGGTTGTTTTTTTCTGGTACTGGAACTCGCAAATCCCCATCCAGTGTTCTCTCAATAGCTCCATCCCCAAATTGATTAGCCAGTGGGTATTGATTAGCTAGCCAAAGTTAAATTGTATAATAAGAACAGCTTGTTCAAAATCATTCCACAAATAATCTGGAACATGCTGTCCAACAAGTACATGAAGAGTCCAGGAACAGGGTGAGTTTGGAGAGCACAAGTGGTAAATAAAAGGATAACCCACAGCTCTTGATTGGATAGAAGTTTCTTCAACCTTTCAAGTAGTTCTCATTATGTTCCCCTTCAGGGTAGCTCTCTGCTGAGCTTTTAATATTAGTAAGCTCATAGAATACTGAAACTTCCCTTTTCTCCACCACAAAAGAGATCATTAGCCCTGAAGCTACCTTTCTTTGGTATATCTAGTTTGTTCTTGGGCCATTTGTTGTTCCCAAAGCACTAATATAAGTTCATATGGGAAGCCCAAGTCTTCCAGTTTCACAAAATTCATGAAATTGTACACTAGTCAGTGGGAAGTGGAGAAGACGGAGAAAGCACTGGATCCTGTTCTGCAGCCCCATCTCCTTGCTGTACTCTGGTTACAGAAGCAAGAGTTTGGCTCTTCAGAACGCTCTCCAAGCTTTACCACTTCCAGCAATTGTTTGAATGCTCTGGCTGGAGTCTTTCTCTGATATGCATAGAACCAGATGTGTGTCTAATTCTTTTAGGCAATCTCAGCATCTTTCCTGTGTGGCATTTCCTTATTTTATACAAAGGCTCAAAATACTTTGCTCTTTGCAAACTAATTAAAGACTTGCCCAAGCATAGCTTAGACCTTGATATTGATTCTCTATCTCAAAGAGGGATCATCACTGGATAAAGTTATAAGGACATGAACCAGATATGGAACAGCTCTTACACAGGGAAAGAGTCAAATGACTTAGGATCAAGGCTTGGCTATTCCACTTAGTGTGATCATAAGTGAGTGATTTCACATCTCTTGGCTGTAGTTTCCTCACGTGTAAAATGAAGATCTTATGCTTGATCACTGAGGTCTTTTCCGACTTCAAAGTCTGTGATTGTTGTGGCATGGTGTAATGGAATAATTATATATAATGGTGTGTGGCTCATGCTCAGATCCCCTAAGGTGGAGGCGTCCTTGTGGGAGATGGCAGAGATCTATTTCTGTGAAAAAAATATTCTGTGTTTCCCTGCCAAGCATTTGGAAGCAGCTTCCTTCCATTTACATCTCCAAAAGTGGCAGGCAGGGATAGCCTCTACAACTCTGGGGGTTGGGAGGATGTTGAGTGAGTCCTGTTTGCCTAAAACTTGGGCATTATGTCCTAAGCTGTAGTCCCCAGGACCCTGAAAATCAGGTTTGGGGCTTTGGTCTATTTTGTGTGCCTTTTCATTTCTAGGCATAGGCAATAGAGTCTCCAGTCCCTGGAGTCTGAGCCATGGCATCCTTAGAACCTGGATGCCAGGCTGATGTTGTTGTCAGCTCAGCGGAGAAACATGTGAAGCCAGAGTACCAGCCCAGGAGGCTTGTGGACTTGGAACTTGTTGCAAATATACTATAAATAAGTAGAGGTTATCTGTGAACCTAATCCTCATCCCCACCCCAGATACTGAGCAGGTATAAGGAGTAGAGGTCTTGTATCTTTTTTCTTGCTATATCTTTGAAAGAAATATTCCTTTGTCAAAAGAAATCTGCTAAATGGTTAAATGGACCTGGAGCATTGAGAATTCTTATTGAGAAATAATCAGTGAAGATTTGGACCAATGGGAAAGGCTAAATACCCCTAAAGTCCCTTAAGGGTACTACAGAAAACCCTGGGAGAGGAGTAAAACCTAACACCGATGGTCTTTAGGTAATGTGGACCAGGGAAGTCACTGTTATCAATGTATTTGGAGATCAGGGGACCTGGGTTCAAATCCAATATATACTCCTTAGTCTCTGTGTAACCTGTAAAATGAGGGAATTAGATTAGATCACTTCTATATTTTTTCTAGCTCTAAATTTCTTATTTTTCCTTTTTGTCCTTTCCCAACCTCTTTATCCATCTCCTTACTCCCTCCATCCTTACCCCTATCTTGTTGGAACACAGGAACCTAGATGGGAAAATAGGTTGAAAAAGGATAGCCTGAAGGGTGGTTTGGGGAATATAAAAAAGTATATGGAAGGGAGAAAGACGAGTTACTTCCTTTGCCTTTCTCCTCACTGCCCTCCCCCAACACACCCAATGAGGAGAGTTTATGGTCTGATGATATATATCTGTTAATATCAAGACTTTTTTTTAAGTGCAAATGTCAGATTTGCCTCAGACATCCCACTTCCCTGAGTCATTGACATGTGCTGATGTCACATATCACAGACCTTGATACTATTAAATTGATGTGTAAAACTGATAAGAAGAAGACACATATCTATAAATTAATGTGGTGTTATAATTTTTTACAAAAAGTAGGAACTGCCTATAACAAACTCTGGTCAGAAAGCTTTTATAGTAGCCTCATGATTAAAGAGATGAAAGGACATTCAAATCTTTCCTTCCTCTTCAAGGTGCATTCCTGACTCGCTTCCTGGGCTTACTTTACAATATCCCAGAAATCTTTCCACTCCAGCTCTGGGCTTCTCACACTGGAAGTACCCCTTCACTCCTGCAGTTCTTACCCTCCAATTGACTGGTTCCAAACAGCTTTTCCATTTTGAAAAAGATGCCCAGGCTACTCACATCTTTTTTTCTCTCCAAGCCACAGCCTTGCCTTTCCTCTCTAACTTTCTCTACAACACTTACCCCTGCCTCTCCCTTTCATTCTCTCTCATCTTCCCCAATTTACAGATAATCAAAGGACATGGACAGATATATCTCAGATTTTTAAAAAAGCTAAAACTATCTTTAGTCTTATGAAAAATGCTCCAAATCTCTATAAATTAGAGAAGATAAAATGAATTAAAGCAACTTTGTGATACCACCTCACACCTATATGTAATTATAACATGGCAAAAAAGAAAAAAATGATAAACATTGAAAGGGATGTGGAAAAATTGGTACACTAATACACTGTTGGTGCAGCTGTGAATAGATACAATCATTCTAGAGAACAATCTAGAACCATGCCCAAAGGGCCCTAAAACTATGAATATCCTTTGACTTTGCAATACCACTATTAGGTTTGTATCCCAAAGAGATTAAAGACAGGGAAAAGGATCTACTTGTACAAAAATATTTATAGCAGCATTTTTTTTTTGTGGTAGCAAAGAACTGGAAGCTGAAGGGATATCTCTTAGGGAATGGCTGAACAAGTTATGGCATATGATTACAATGGAATACTATTGTGCCAAAAGAGATGACAAGATGATCACACTCTCACACACACACACACACACACACACACACACACACACACACACTACTACTACTACTACTACTACTACTACTGCTACTGCTACTACTACTGCTGTTGCTGCTGCTGCTGCTGCTGCTGCTGCTGCTGCTGCTACTACTACTACTACTACAATAGCAGCAGCAGCAGCAGCAGCAGCAGCAGCAGCAACAACAACCCTGGAAAGATTTATGTGAAGTGATGCAAAGTGAAGTGAATAGAACCAGGACAATATTGTAGAGAGTAACAACAGTAGTGTTTAATGATCACCTGTGAATGACTTAATTATTATCAGCATGGCAAGGATCCAAGACAACTCCAAGGAACTCATAATAAAAAAGACTATCCACTGCTATACAAGAAATGATTGGAATCTGAATGTAAATTTAATTTTTATATGAACTCTATTTCCTGCATAAATTTTTCTCTATCATAACAATATGTGTTTTTTTCACAACTTGTTGAACATGGAAATACGTATTGTATGATAACATATATACAACTTATATCATACTTCCTGCCTTCTTGGGGAAGTGGGAGGGATAGGAGAAAATATAGATTGAAAAAAGTCAGAAAATAAGTATCAAAAATTATACCAACATGTAATCTGAAACAAATAAAAATTAAAGAAAACAATTCAGTTTGGTTTAGTATAATAAATATTTATTAAGTGTAAAACATATGCTAGGTATAAAGGGAAAAACTCAACGATTTTTGTCCTTAAGAAGTTTATTATAGGGGGCAGCTGGGTAGTTCAGTGGATTGAGAGCCAGGCCTAGAGACAGGAGGTCCTAGGTTCAAATCTGGCCTCAGACACTTCCCAGCTGTGTGATCTTGGGCAAGTCACTTGACCCCCATTGCCTACCCTTACCACTCTAATGCCTTGGAGCCAATAATACACAGTATTGACTCTAAGACGGAAGGTAAGGGTTTAAAAAAAAAGTTTATTATATATATATATATGTATATATACATGGGCACGTATAATATATACAAATAAGAAAGATACAAAATAAGATGTGACAAAATCAAAGGCATTAAGACAATCCAATACGGTGGAGAGAACATTGGGTTTAAAACCCACTACCTAAGTGACTTAACTTCTATGAGCCTCAGTTTTCTTATATTGAAAACAGATATAATAATAGCTTTTACCTCAAGAGGATTGTTGTAAATATGAAGGAAGATAATGAATGGATGTGTAAAGTCCTATATTATTCAGACAAAATGAAGTAATAACATTTGAGGAAGAAAAGTTGACCTTTAGGTAAAGTATCAGTAAAGACTTCATAGAGGAGTTAGCACCTGAGCTGAAATCTTGGATTTTAGTCTAGAATTTAGGTTCTTGAAGTTTTCCTGGCTATTAGTACTTGGAGGAAGGCTTTTACTTAAACATTTTTAACTGAATTAATATTTAATAGAAGAATGGAAGCTAGATAGATGATAGAAGATGATCCTTGACTTTAATGACTACTGCATTCTTTAGATGTGTATCCCTGCCTAGCAAAGTGCCAGGAAAATAGTGGTCACTTAACAGATGTATATTGACAGGGGGACTGATATTTAAAACACTGTGGATGAAATCACAGCATAGGAAGAGATGCATCTGCACAGATTATATAGGCTCAGACACAGTATAGGGAAAGGAGTGAAGAAAATGGAGTTTCATGACCAGCTCCAACACTAATGAGATCCAGTGAAAGTCATTTAAAGTCTCTTAACCTCAATTCCCCTATCTGTACACTAGAGATAACAACATCTGCACATCTTCCTCACAGTGTCATTGGAGGGAAAGGCCTTTATAAACATAAAAGTGCCATATAAATGGTAATTATCATTGTAACTTCTACAAGTATTAGACTATAATACTATATTCCAGAAATGACTGTCCCTGTCTCATTAAGAGTAATTAGAGAATTTTTAAAGCAATAATAGGGATTTAGTCTTAAGAGTGCTATAAAAGGATATTATCTTTTCTTTATTTTAGACTATGGTCATACAGGAGATGATTAAACTAACCTCAGATAGATTTACCTCTTGTTTTAAGATTATTTTTGAAAATATAAAGTATTTCTTCTCTTCATGTACTTCATATGATGAATATCATTGTATAAGTGTCCTGGCCAGAGCCATTATATAGTTTTGGGCAAGTCTCAGATTCAATTTCCTCACCTGAAAAAAAAGACATGGATTGAACATTTTCTGAAGTCCTTTGCACATATAACCACAGATATAAAAAGAGAAAATCCAATAGATATAAAATAAAGTCATACACTAATTTTTAAATTTCAGCTTCCTGAGTACAAGATAGGGAAGATATGACTAGGTATCTCAGAGGAGATTTTTTAAAAGATCTCAGAATTTTGTTGGGCTTGATTCAAGGTAAATTAAGAGTATGATTGCAAAACAAAATCCGGTTTTAGGCTGCATTAAGAAACGAATGGTGCCTTTCTTTTTGTTCCCAGTATTTAGTAGTATTGTAGAATATAAGCAGAAAGGCAGCTGTAGCAAATACAATAAAATCTCAAGTTCTGTGCCACTATATTAAATGGAAGATTGTATGTGAAATAGCTAGAGACAGAACTTCTATATGCAAGGGATTCTGGGGAGGATGCAATACCAGTGGAGCTTCTTTGTCCTGGTATTTGAGAGGCTGGTGGATGCCAAACTCTATTTCTTAGAGAACTTTTGATGTCTTTCTGGAAAATGAAGATTTCTATGCCTATTGGCTACATTTTGAAACAGGTAACATTTTTTTCAATGTAAAGCTCAGCTGAAATGCTATTTCCACTCCTCCAAAACTGTTTTGTATTTATTGTGAATAAATTTTGTGTATATTTGTATGTATCTATTTGTATCACCAAAAGAACATAAACTCCTTGAGGGCTGGGATGGTTTCTTTTTTGTTTAATGCCTAGCATAATGACAAATACATAGTGGGTATTTAATAAATATTTGATTCTTTATTGATTATATTGGCCAATTTTCCTTCTTTGAAATTTTGGGAGAAGTCAGAGGGCTTCAAGTCTCATGTTTTAAAAATCATCTTTCTTTTAATAATAATTTTTAGCAATGCAATTTTTGTTAAATGCATTGCAAAACTAATTTTCCCCTGCAAAAAAAGAAACCAGGATATGCCTGTCGACAGTGGTCCTGTACATTTCAAAAATACCTTGTCTTAAAAAAACTTCAGATCATTGATTTCAAAACACAAATAATTATGCAGGTAATCTAGGAAGAACATGACCAAGTTGAAGCACAACAGAGACACCCACTGGCTACAATATCAAGTTGATTTCTTTCCTTCTGATATGATTTTTATCTGGAAGATTCTAAGTTCAGACTATTTGTTGTTGTGTTTAATACCAAATTGTAACTAAATAGTACTAGCCACTGTAGCGTGCGGGTTTTTTATATTACCACCATATGAAAAATTATATTGTCAAAGCTCTTATTATTCACTCCTACCTAATAACTTGGTACAATAGAAGCCTAAACTACTTACCATCCTACCACATATGCTACATCTAACCTATGGCAGTCAAGATGCCAGATTACCCAAACTGATAAATCCAACAAAGATGCCAAATGATCTGCAGATGTGATCCATTTGGAAAGGCAGGCAAAGCATTGGATGTATGCACACATGCATACTTATGTCATGCTTATGTACTCATACACTAATGTGTATATATACCTATACATAACTTCATGCAAATATTGTACATGTGTGTGTATGAACCAGCATAGCATAACAGATAGAGATCTAGCCTTTAAACCAAGAAGATTTGGATTCAAGTTCTATTCTTTATACAGATTAGTTGTGTGATCTTCAACAAGTTGCATAACTTCTCAGTTCTCAGTTCTCTCTAGGCAGTATTTTAAGATTATAAATTGCATCAGTTGAAAAAAATACTAACTAGGAGCTCTCTATATTAACAAAATCATAGGTTTAGTCCTGTTTCTCTCTGTGTCTCTGTCTCTCTCTATTCTTTCTCTCTTTCTCTCTCTCTCTCTGCAAACACACATATATACTCCTATCAGGTCTGAACTAGGTAAAACTAAATACTAAATACTTTCTTTCTTAAAATGTCAAATTCTGAGATCTGAGAAGGTGAGAAAATGTTCTGGGTGGAAAGATAGTGTTAAAGTAAGGGTTTTCAGGCTCAGGTCTGTTTCACTATGGACCGATACCACTTGTCTGGTTATAAGAGGATTCAGATGTTGAGTGATACTGTGATAGATTACTCCTACCTCATAAAAGATGGAAGTAGATTGGATCCAAAGTACTTTTTGAGATGTACTTCACATTGCTGCTGCCCTCATGGGCTCTATGGTCTAGCCAAAGTGATCTGATAGCTCCCTCCCAACAAAATTTTACATTCTCTCTCTTGTCCCAGTTCTTTGGATGGAATGTTATACTTCCAATGGCCTTCAAACATTCTCATCTCCACCTCTTAGAATGCTTAGCTTGTGTTCACCCAGAAAATTGGGCACATATTGGGTCTCCCTAAATAGAATGCAAGCTCTTTAAAGAAAGTATTACAATTTTGTCTGCATCACCAGGAGCTATCATGGTATCTTATATGATTAAGTCCTTAATAAATGTTTAAATAAGGGGCAGCTGGTTGCCTCAGAGTCCCTGGCTTGGCATCAAGAAGATGAGCTTTATGAATTCAAATTCAGACTCAGATAATTCCTAGCTATCCATGTTGAAGTGAGGTAAACGAAGTCATTGACTAGAAAACCTGTTTTTCCCTGGGGAAAAGTAGAAATCAGAAATGAGTCTTCCTGTGAAGGTCAAAATAACATTCACATGAGAAAATGACTCCCTACAGCTGCCTCACAGTCCAGGATAAGATATATGGTGGAAAGTCCTACACTACTAACTTCCGGATGATAAAAGTTTGCTTCAAGGCTAAGTCTCAGTAATGAACATTATTTTCTTTCTATCTTGAACCCTATAAAATGGCATTATAATTTTAGTTTGGTGTAGTTTTCACTAGGAAAGTTGTCCTGGCCAGTAGGTACATTTATTAATCAATAGATTAATAAATAAATATTAGTTCCACTAACTTGAACTTCTGGGTGTCTGGATTCATTTTATGAGATGACCTGCTTCAATGTGACCCTGGGCAAGTCACTTAACTCTTTTGGCCTAATAAGTAAATAAATAACTATAAAAGTGTTGTTTCTTTTATAGGGCAGCTAGGTTGCTCAGTGAATAGAGCATCAGGCCTAAAGACAGGAGGCCTTGGGTTCAAATCGGGCCTCAGACACTTCCTAGCTGTGTAACCTTGAACAAATCATTTAATCTCAATTAACCCTAGTCCTTACTACATTTCAACTTTGGAGCCAATATCAGCTCTAAGAGAAAGAGTAAGAGTTTAAAAAAAAGAAAAAAGAAAATTAATGCTCTAATAAAAATCACACTAACTTAGTAACAAGAGATAGGAATTTCTATTTTCTGTTCTTTATTTTTACTTCTCCCGTGCTTAGGTACTTTTGAAAGTCTGTTTTTCTTTTTTTCTGAAGTTGATTTTTGCCTCAAGTAAAATTGTGAAAAATAGTAACATGAGTTGAGCTGCACAGAGTTTGATTGAATTTTGATACAATTATAGACTGAAGTTGGAACATGTCAAATGATTCATGGGTCTTAAGCCTTCATGGAATTAAATATTTGATTACAAAAAAAGTACCACAATTTATTGCTTTCCCTTGTCTCCCACTTTTTGAATGAAACAATCACGTTTATACCAGATCCAAATGGAAGAAACCATTATCCCTCTAGATCATTCCATAAAAAAAATTATATCCATTGCTGTATTGTGGATATTTCTTTGCAAAAGGATAGATAAAGAAGCATGAAGAGGAAAGGAAACAGGCATATTTTCGTCAGAGATTGAAATGAAAAGGAAAATTAATTAACCATAGACCCTGAGCTTGGGAAAAACAAACAAAAACAAGTCATTGAATTTATTTTTTTCTAAAGTAGTATATCTCATATTGTAATATATACTTTTATCTGGACCAGGAAATGGAAGTTACAGAAAAGCAAGTTTTTGTTTCAAGATAAACTTTAAAGAGCTATATAAATATTTCCTCCTCCTCCTTCTCCTTCTCTACCACCACCACACCTCAAAGCCTCATGGGCTGCCTCAAGAGATTGTGATTTTCTCATCACTAGAGTTCCTTAAATAGATACTAGATGGCCAGTTATCAGAGATGTCATAGATAAACTTCCTGATACAATATGAATTGTGTTGTATGATCTCAAGATAGTCCCTTTCAACTGGAGATTTTATGATTCTTTGTGGAATTAGAATACAATGTTTATATATGTATAACAATTTGTCTCCCACATTCATTTTCAATGAAACAAAGAATTGTTTGGAAATTCTTTATACCCATTTTTAGATTTCTCTCCCTAATCCCACATAAGTATGTCCAGTGGTAGAATAGTAATTGTCGATGTACCTTTCAATACTTAGGTACACAAATCTTCATTCACTAAAGTCTTTTCCTTATTCATCAACCAACAAACATTTACTAAACACTTTCTCTGCAACAAGGACTGTGCTCAGCAGTAGAGATATAAAAACAAACAGAAAAAGGTACAACCCCTACCCTCAGGGAACTTACATCTTAATAAAGAATCATAAATTTAGAATTCGAAGGGACCTCAGAGGTCAGCTAGTCTAACTTTCCCGTTTTCCAAGTAAGTAGCCGAGGAACAGAGGGGTACAGAGATTTATCCAAAGTCATACAAGTAGTGAATGTCAGAGACAAGTTTAGGTTCCAAGTTCTCTATTCCAAATCCACACACATTCCATTGCATTATAATTCTGAGTAACTTGAGATATTTGGGCACCAAATAGGTGACAGAGATTTTCCTTCTCTTTAATTAGGAAAGTATTAGTTTGCAAATATAAAACAGAACAAAAAAAATCCCTGATTATAATAATCAGTAGTGTATTATAAGAGACCCTGGGAGATTAGAATTCAGATACTATTCAGTCATAGTTAAAAATTAATTTGTAAGTTGGTTGTCAATGTGTGGAAGTTGCAAAAAAAGCAAAATTTTAGGCTCCATATGATGAAAAAGGTTTTGAAGGATGAAAAAATGGAATAGACCACCTCAGGAAAAGATCAATTTCCCCTCTTTTTGAAGGTATGTGGATGGAGAATGGATGTCTATAGAGTAGAGAAGATTATTTTGTAACTATGTGTTGGAATATTTGGCCACTCAAATTCCTTTTAGCAATGAAATTCCCTGGATTCAGAGTATATTTTCCCATAGAAAAAATGTTCAGAAATAGTGACTAGATTCTCAGGGTAATTCACAAAGACCTATTTTAATGTATAACATGACTAAATTATATTAATTATTCTAATTACAGTGCTAAATTGGGCAAGATATGGTCTCTTTAGGATTATTTTCATGATTAGTTCATGATGAAAAAGACAAGTGTTTTTATGTAAAATAAGAGGTTTATATTTATTGTCAAAGGATGTTGGATATTTTTGCTGCTATGAATGGACATTTCATGCTTAATATAAGTAGGAAAAGAATTTTGTTTCAATATAAACTGCTAAAATATGTGCTTGAAGAAACACAGCTTTCAGTGGGGTTTGGGTAGTTTAAAAAAAGATTTGTGGTATAGATAGGAGGGCTTGTATCTCTTTGAAACAATATAGAGTGATGCCTCATTTGTGTGGAAACAATTTAATGTATAGAAAGCCAGAGAAAGATCTTTTACTTATTTATTTATTTTTAAAACTTGGAAAATGTAATTTTTTAAAATAATTTTTATTTTTTTAGAAAAGTTACCATGGTTACATGATTCATGTTCTTACTTTACCCTTCACCCCCCCGCCCTGGACTGCCCTCCCCTTCCCCATAGTTTTAACATGTGTCATCGATCAAGACTTATTTCCAAATTGTTGATAGTTGCATCAGTGTGGTAGTTTTGGGTCTACATCCCCAATCATGTCCACCTCAACCTGTGTATTCAAGCAGTTGCTTTTCTTCTGTGTTTCCTCTCCTGTAGTTCTTCCTCTGAATGTGGGTAGTGTTCTTTTCCATAAGTCCCTCAGAATTGTTATGGATCATTGTATTGCTGCTAGTACAGAAGTCCATTACATTCTATTTTATCACAGTGTATTGGTGTCTGTCTACAATGTACTTTTGGCTCTGCTCCTTTCACTCTGCATCAATTCCTGGAGGTCTTTCCGGTTCACATGGAATTCCTCCAGTTTATTATTCCTTTCAGAGCAATAATATTCCATCACCAGCATATACCACAGTTTATTCAGTCATTCCCCAATAGAAAGGCATACCCTCGTTTTCCAGTTTTTTTCCACCACAAAAAGCATGGTTATAAATATTTTCATACAAGTCTGTTTACCTATGATCTCTTTGGGGTACAGGCCCAACAATGGTATGGCTGGATCAAAGGGCAGGTGACCTTTTATAGTCCTTTGAGCATAGTTCCAAATTGCCAGCCAGAATGGTTGGATCAATTCACAACTTCACCAGCAATGAATTAATGTCCCAATTTGGCCACATCCCCTCCAACATTCATTACTCTCCCCTACTATCATTTTAGCCAATCTGCTAGGTGTGAGGTGATACCTCAGAGTTGTTTTGATTTGCATTTCTCTAATTATTAGAGATTTAGAGATCTTTCTCATGTGTTTATTGATAGTTTTGATTTCTTTATCTGAAAATTGCCTATTCATGTTCCTTGCCCATTTATCAATTGGGGAAAGGCTTGATTTTTTTATACAATTGCTTTAACTCCTTGTATATTTGAGTAATTAGACCTCTGTCAGAGTTTTTTTTGTTATAAAGATTTTTCCCAATTTGTTGTTTCCTTTTTGATTTTGATTGCATTGTTTTTGTTTTTACAAAAGCTTTTTAATTTAGTATAATCAATCATACCATTCACATTCAGAGTTATAATTATCAGTTGTGTATTCCCCAACATTTTGGTATCCTCTCTTAGTTCTACCCCTTCTTCTTAGGCTATTTCCTTTTAAACAAGTGATTTGTTTTAAACCAGTAACCCTTGTCCCCTCTCTTGATTTATTACCCTTTCTATCCCCTCCCTTGTTATTTCCCTCTTTATATTTTTAAGGCCTAATGAATTCCCTCTCCCTTCTCCTCCCCTCCCTTTTTTTGACCTCCCTACTCCTCTGCTCCCCTTGGTTTATCCCTTCTGACTTTCTCAGTAGGGTTAGATAAAGTTCTATATCTCAATGGATAAAGCTACTCTTCCCTCTCAGGGTTAATTCTACTGAGAGTAAGGTTTAAATATTACCTCTTAATGCTCTCTTCCTCTCCTTCTTATAATAATATTTATCCCCTCCCCTTCCCATGCCCTCTTTGTGTGCAATAAAATATCTTATTTTTCTTATTCATTCAAGTTTTTCTTGGCGTCCTCTACTATTCACCCCCCTCTTTCCCACCCACCCCCTTATCATCTTAGACCATTTAGTACTCCAACCTCTCCCTGTGAATAATTCTTCTAATTACTATAATAGTGGATTCTATAATAGTGAATAGAATTCACTACAGAGAATTACACATAACATTTCTCTATATAGGAATACAAATAATTTGATCTTATTGAAGCCCTTAAAGAGGCATATTTAAAAATAAGAGTTTTCTTTCTTTCCCCTCTGTTTCTTATTTACCTTTTCATGTTTCTCTGGTTTTTTGTGGTTGGATATCGAACTTTCCATTTAGTCCTGGTCTTTTCTGTGCAAATACTTGTAAATCTTCTATCTTGTTGAATGACCATACTTTCCCCTGGAAGTGTATACTCAGTTTTGATGGGTAGGTGATCCTTGGTTGTAGACCCAGTTCTCTTGCCTTTCCGAATATCATATTCCAAGCCTTGTGGTCTTGTAGTGTGGAGGCTGCCAGATCCTGTGTGATTCTGATTGGTGCTCTTTGATATCTAAATTGTCTCTTTCTGGCTTCTTGTAAAACTTTTTCTTTTACTTGGAAGCTCTTGAATTTGGCTACTATATTCCTGGGGGTTGTCTTTTCAGGGTTTAGTTTAGAGGGCAATCTATGGATCCTTTCAATGTCTATATTGCTCTCTTGTTGTAGAACTTCAGGGCAATTTTGCTGAATAATTTCCTTTAGTATGGAGTCCAAATTTCTATTAATTTCTGGTTTTTTAGGAAGACCAATGATTCTCAAATTATCTCTTCTAGACCTGTTTTCTTGATCTGTCAATTACTCAGTGAGACTGTTTCCTTCTATTTTATCAGTCATTTGACTTTGCTTTATTTGTTCTTGTTGTCTTGAGAGATCATTGGCTTCTACTTGCCCAATTCTTGTCTTTAGAGACTGGTTTTCTGCTATATTCTTTTGATTTTCCTTTTCGATTTGGTCTATCCTGTTTTCCAGCTTTTTGATTTTGGTCTCCAATTTGCTTATTAATTCTTTTGATTTGGGGGCATCTTTTTCTAATTGCCCAATTTTAGCCTTTAGAGACTGGTTTTTGGCTATAATCTTTTGGTTTTCCTTTTGAATGTGGTCTGTTTCGTTCTTCAAGGCTTCCAACTAGTTATTTCTGGTCTTCAATTTGCTTATCAATTCATTTGATTTCTGAGTCTCACTTTCTAATTGTGAAATTTTGCCTTTTAAACTGTTATTTTCTTGCCAGATCTCTACCATCTTTCTCATAATCTCAGATTTGAACTCTTCAATAGCTTGTGACCTGTTTTCATTTTGGGGGGAAGGTTTGGATATGATTACTTGTTTGTTCTCCTCTGCTGTTTGCTCTGTTGTATGGATTTTTTATGTGTAAAAGTTGTTGAGTATTAAAGGTTTCTTCTTGATTTTTCTCTTCTGGGGTTCTTGTCTCTGGCTTGCCTTTGTTAGCCCAGCACCCTCTCAGCTTTATCCTCATGCCCTGTGTCTGTCTGCTCTCTTTAGGCTCCTGAGGTCTCAGGTCTAGTTGTTCTCAGGGTCAAGCCTCCTGGTGATCTCCTTGCTTGTTCCTCTGCCCGAAGCTCCTTTAATAGTATCAGAGTGCTGCTTCCACAGTCATGCACCCCTCTGTACTGGGTCCCCACACACGGACCACACCTGCTCTCAGTATCCATGTCTGCAGCTGCGGTCTTGCCTGAGCTCAGGGTCCGTGTTCAAAGTCCACGCGTTGTTTAGCCTCTTGGGGTCTTAAGTCTTGCTGCTTTCAGGAGCAGGCCCTGGTGGTCCCAGGTAACTGTCAAGGACTTAATGGATGCCTCAAACTTGCTCTAACTCTTGTGTGCTAGCTTTGGCCCTGTAGGTGGTGTGTGTGGTGGGGGGAAGGGGGTTGCTCAGCTCGCATTTTAGTAGAGCTATTCCACCCCCTTGTAGCATGGAAATGCCCCAATCCCACGTACCTTCAATGCTGCGCCCTTTTGTGGGGTCCCTTTGTTCATCTGGATTTGTTTTTATGTCCCCTTGAGGAGTCCTATATGTTTCAGTTAGGAGAGGTTAAGCAGCTGCTTTTTACTCTACCACCTTCTTAACCCAGAAGCCCCTCACCCACTATCCATGAGAAAAATGTAATTGTGAAGAAACATAGTTTCAGGGTCCTAAAGTGACCTTTTTGAATACTTTAAAGCCAAGGTATGATGAGTATCTGATCTGCATATACATATTTTAATAACAAAGAGGTTGTTATCCGAGAAAATCTGAGAAAATGAGAGATCATTTCAACATTTGAAGATTGATTGGAAAACAAAGACTATCAATTTGGGAAGATTTGATTTTGTTTTTGTTTTTGTTTTTTTTAAAACCCTTGTACTTTGGTGTATTTTCTCATAGGTGGAAGATTGGTAAGGGTGGGCAATGGGGGTCAAGTGACTTGCCCAGGGTCACACAGCTGGGAAGTGGTTGAGGCCAGGTTTAAGATTTGAGTTTTTTAAGGAAAAGAGGAGTTACTGAGAGGCTCTCTTCTTGGTTGGCTGTTGTCCTTCATACTGAAGAGGGCCAACATCACATCAATATGTCAGGGTCAATGTCCAGTGTGTCTGACTGTAGCTGGTCAGACTACTGTGAATTTGGAAGGCTCTACCACACCTTGCACACAAATAGCCCGTATTGACGTTTGAGAACCTCTGAAGAAAAAGCAACAGATGAAGACTACTGTGCAGAAGAGTAAGAGAAGAGGAATTTAAGGAACAGGGATTGGGGGAGCCAGTGACAAGCTGCTCTTTTGGAACTGTGGCAGAAGCTGTCAGCAGAGAGAAGACTTTAGTTCAATGATTTTTGGTTGGTCAGAGAGAACTGGCCAGTAGTTGTGGAGATAGCTTTGCCCTTCAGCACCACATAGAGTTAGAGAAGGGGTAAAGCTTCATAAAAATGGGTTTAAGGGACTAACAGTCATTCACATGTTATTATGAATTACCTTAATCATATTGTTTTCTTCAAAGCAGAGCCAAGAATTGATCTGAGAGAATAAAAGCAAGTGGTTTGATTTGGTATGGGCTTGGGTAAAGTACTATGAGGATTTTCATGTAACCTGAGAGCTCTTGATATCTTAGGGTGATGGAGTAAAACATGATGAAGTCTTGCCCTAGCCTTTATTCCTTTAATTTATATTCACAACCTTATAATATTTATGACTAGTAAATACTTTCCTTACAAAAATTCTTCAAGGTGCCTGGTGCAATTTTTTTTAATTTAAAAACCTACTGACACATACTGGCTGTGTGACCCTGAGCAAGTCACCTAACTTCTCAGCTCCCTGAGCAACTCTCAAAGACTTTTAAGTTACAAAGAAGATGATGACATTGTTAGAGGAAGTCCTCGTTGGAAGCTCGCTACACTGATGAAGTTATAGATCTAGTCCAACCTCTTTTGCCCCCTAGAAAAGAAAAGAAAACCTAGGCAGGGAGAAGTTAAGTGACTTATCCTTAGTCACACAATTAATAAGGATTAGAATTGAGACTTAAATTCAGAGTTCCCAACTCTAAGCTAATGCTAACACATTTTCCCTGGAATTTCACCTGTTTCAGAAAGCTGCAGAGTACTGAAAGTTGCATCAGGTCAGATCTGGACCCAAGAAAAAGGGTAAAAGCTCTTCCTTTTCCCTGCTTCTATGGTTCTATGTTTCAAATATAATGATATAATGGAGTAATCTGTGACTTATTTTCATGAACTCCAAATGAAACACCCATTATGCTGTTACAGGATCTATCAAGTGGAGTTTATAGACAGTTCACACACTGTAGAGGATTGATGGCTTCCCACCTCTCTCTTAGGTGTGAGAAACATTCTACTTCTTCTAGGTTGGGCTCAATTCCCAACGTGTTCTCCTACTAACAAGTCTAGATTCAAAGAGATTAAACAATACCACACAATTACCTTCAAACTCTTTCAGGGTTCTAGAAATGGTAATCCTGCTTTGTATAAGGAAATATGCTTCTTCTACTCACCGCTCCCAACTTCTTGAGCCTCCGATTTATATGCTTTGTATCTTTAAGAGCAGCCATTCACAAGAATGACAATTTAGATGTTAAACAAAGCCATTTACCTAGTAATGAGGTGAAATCAACACTATATAGACACTAATATGTTAAAGGAAATTTATAAGTAATAAAATATATCACCATGAACAAATAAGTCAAGATTATACTTTTTCAACATTATACTCTTTCTTTTCATATGCATTCATACATGTGGCAAAAAGTGGGCATTTACTTTAATCAGTCAACATTTATTAAGTGCCTACCATGTGCCAGGTTTAAGCATGCTTATAGGAACCTGGCAGTGAAACACCTGAGAAAGAAAAACATATGTTCATATGTTTAGGGCAACTCAAATTTCTAGATTGTTCACTGCTTGACTGAACAGTCTTCAGCAGGAGAAATCTCTATAAAAAGATCCTTTCCAAGTTTTTACAATTAACTATCATCCTTAAAATGCCATTATGAAAATGTTCTTAATATGAATCACAATTCTCTTGAAGTTTAAGATCTGCAAAACTCATCCAATCATCTATTTCAGCTAGACAGACCAGACATTCCAATTATTCATTCATTTGGATGTTGAGCCGTCCAGGCAAAAGAGAGCTGAAAGCAACCCGGCCTCCCTCTCCATGATATCAAAGCAATTTCTTTTTTTTCCCTTTTCCCCCTTTTTATTGTCATGCAAAACACACTTTCATATTGGTCATTGTTGTAAGAGCACACTCATATGTAACCAAACTCCCAAAGTAAAACCAGATACACTGATGTGAAAGACAAATCCAACAGTTCTTTCTCTAGAGGTGGATAACATTCCCCATCATAAGTCTTTCAGGATTATCCCAGATCAGTGGATTGTTGAGAGTAGCCAAGTTTTCACAGATAATCATTGATAACAACAGTATTGTTGTTACTGTGTACAAGGTTCTCCCAGTTCTTCTTATTTCACTCTGCATCAGATCCCACAGATCTTTCCAGCTTTTTCTGAAATCATCTTGTTTGTCATTCCATCACCAACATGTACCACTGTTTGTTCATCCCTTCCCCAATTGATGGGCATCCCCATAATTTCCAATTCTTTGCCACCACAGAAAGAACAGATATAAATATTTTTGGACAACAAGGTCCTTTCCCCTTTCAGAGCAATTTCAAAAACCCTCTGACTTTCCTTCTCAAGCCAGAGTTTAGAGCAGAACACTCATATGAATCTTTAGCCCTTCTTTAACTTTAAGGGGTGCTGAAGAGCAATAACTGACTTTTTCTCAGTTTATTTTGTATGAGACACATAACTAATGGGGAGAAATGAGTCAGCATCTCTTGGTTTTTTGTTTCTAATCATCTGAATGTTGATCACAGAATCCATAAATCTCAATCAATTAGCTAAGCTAACTAATCATGCCGCTATTTTGAATTGGCCACAGGGTTCAGTTTAGAGTCCCTTAGGGGCAAAATATTCAGTTTGTTATCTTAGGGGAACTGTTGGCTCCAGGTTCCTCAGTCATGAAAATGGGGTATCCCTTTCTTTTCTTTTTAAAAACCCTTACCTTCCATCTTAGAGTCAGTGCAAAGTAATGGCTCCAAGGTAGAAGAGTAGTAAGGGTAGGCAATTGTGGTTGAGTGACTTGATTAGGGTCTCACAGCTAGGAAGTGGCTGAAGCCAGATTTCAATCCAGGACTTCTTGTCTTCTGGCTTCCTTTCTCATTTGGACAATTTTACTAATAAAAAGGGCAAAAAGATGTGTGCTTATATAGGTTGTTTTACATTAGCAGACATATGCTATATGCAGTCCGGTTTTGTTTCAGTCTTTTTTCAGGCATGTCCAACTCTTCATTATCCCATTTGGGGTTTTCTAAGCAAAGAGACTGGCGTGGTTTGCCATTTCCTTCTCCAGCTCATTTTACAGATGAAAAACTAAGGCAAGCAAAAGGAGTTGAGTGACTTGCCCAGAATCACACAGCTAATGTCAGGCCAGATTTGATCCCAGGAAGATGAATCTTCCTGACTCCAAGCCTGACACTCTATTTACTGTGTCACCTACTTGAGCCTGCAATCCAGTTTTACTTATAAGGAAACTGAGGCTGGAGAACATTAGAAGAGGTCATAATAGCAATTGGTAGAGCCAAATCTTTTGCTTCAAATATAACATGTCATCTATAGCATCATACTGTCCTAAGGAGGTAGCACATTCCTTATATTTTTTCTTTTGTTAAAAAGGATAGGTATGAAAGCATGGCCCACTATTCAAGAATATAAATAAGTTCTTACATTTTCTCCAGTGGTGTTCGTTTATTTATGGAAAGTGATTTTCTCAAAATGAGGCTTATTTTAAAAAATAACAGTTTCTGGATTCTTATTTATTGAAATGAATAGCATAATTCTAATGCTGACACCATGAACATTATAAAAATATAAACATAAAAATGAAACATTTACATATAAATTATAAAAATAAAAATGAAATATATCATTTATAAAATAAAATGTAAAACATAAATGTTTTCTGTAAAATATTTTTCCTACTAATAAAAATTTTTAATGCTGACAGAAGAGGGTACTTTTGTAAGGAATTGCATCCCCACATCATTGTGGTTTCATTTTTTATCTTAATGACAAATGCAATTCTTTAGGGGACCCTAATTTTTCAATTAGAAATAACTCATGAAAAATGTAGGCATGGACCTTGTTCTTTTTGGTTTGGGAACTTAACATTAGATTGTTTGAAAAAGAAGATAGTTGAGCAAAATATCTAAACAAAATAATAAGGAATAACAGACTAATTAGAGGACTGGGTATATGACACAATATTAGGCCACTGTGAGATCTAACATTTATGTTTTATTTTGTTTTATAAGATCTGAAGTTAATATCATGGGAATGTGTGGATTTTTAAGTGAATGATGAAATTCAATCTTTTGATCAAAAAACGATCTTTGGTTTTCTCCCATGATTAGTCCACTAGATGTCACTACATGACTACCAAAAATTGGTTTCTCAGCGATTGTGTTCATATGTAGCTAATTATAGGTAACCAGTTATTTTACCCTTTGTCATGATCAAGATTGTGTCAAATTGTGAAAAAAAAAGCTTCCCAAAACATTGCCTTATACCAGAGACTTAGTCTTGAAGCACTAAAAAAAAATATAATTTCTGTACAATCAGGTGAATCTTTTAAAGAGTCAGAGAATCAATAGTCAATTAATAAGAATATGTTATGTTCGAGGTACTGTGCTAAACAATGAGGATAAAAGGAAGGCACAAACTCTTTTCTCAAGGAACTCACATTCTAATGGTGGAGATAATGTGCAAATAGCTATGTATGACCTAGGGGTGTGTGTGTGTGTGTGTGTGTGTGTGTGTGTGTGTGTGTGTGTGTAATAAATTGTAGGAAATCTGAGAGGGAAAAGACTTGCATTAAGAGGAACAGGGGGAAGCTTTCTTTTAGGAAATGAGATTGTAGCTGAGACTTAAAGGAAGTCAGGGAAGCCATGAAGCAGCAAGAAGAAGGGAGAAAAAGGGCACAGAGTCAGGAGATGGAGAGTCTTGTTCAAGGACCAGCAAGGAGGTCAGTAACACTGTACTGTAGAGTAAATGGAAAGAAGCGGAAGACTGAAAAGATAGAAAGGGGCTCCTTGGGAAGGACTCTAAAAACCAAACAGAGGCAATTAGGTTGATAGACTGCTGGCTGGGGTCAGGAGGATCTGACCGAGTTCTGTTATGTTCAAACCCTGGGAAATGTTGGTCTCACCTTGATTGACAGGGGAGACAGTTGGAGACATCGGGATGTTCCCAGATGCTGTGAGCCAGGGGCAAAAGTCTGTTGGCCTGAGAGTATAAATGCCCTTAACAGCCATCTGGGAGAGGTCTTGGTCTTTGACCACTGATCTTTGGGTCTCTGACCATTGGTCATTGGTTCTCTCTGAATCTCCCTAGATCTTTAGGCATCTGAATCATCATAGCTCTATAGGTCTCTGAGTCCCCGGGTGGTGAACGGGAGGAAGGGAGGTCTGAGAAGAAGAGGGTGGTTTTTAAGGGTGGAATACTTCCTGAAGGCTGTGAAGGCTAACACATCACAAACTGATAATAAGAAAGCTGAGAGGAAATCATCAATACAGCTGCACCCACAGAGCAGACTACTCTCTCTGGTTTGGCAGTGGCTAAGCTGAATCAGAGGGGGTATGAAGAACAATAGCTCCAGCTTTACTGAATCAATAGCCTCCAGTCCTGAGGGATTATAATTTATAGATATTAGCTTGACAGGGTCTCCAATCCCCAATCCGTATCCTGATTATCCTTTCCCTAATTAAGATCATAAAGCATTTAATAAGTACCTTCCTGAGTGGTCTTTATATCATGACCCTTGGGGAGGGAACAAACACAGTCAGATGAACAACATGATCCAAAGCTAATCAGAGCCCAATATTAATAATTGATCCAACCTCAGGTGGGACCTGAAAGGGTTACTCATCCACCTGACCATTTGGGGTCCTTCCTGGGCACTGTTATTTAGAAGGGGAAATTATAACATCTAACAAGGGTGATTGGGGTTGGTGTTCCCCCATCACCAGCAAACTAGGGGAATACAGAGACACAGCTTCCCTCACCAGTATCCATATATTCCCCTAATAGGAGTAGCCCCTATTTCTTTATAACAGTTCTGATCTCTCTAAAAACATTTACTAGCTGGTGACCCTAGGCAAGTCACTTAGTTTGTTTGCATCTGTTTCCTCAACTGTAAAATGGGTATAATAACAGCCCCTACTGTCAGAGTTGTGAGAATCAAGTGAAATATTTGTGAAGTACCTGGCAAGATTGAGGAATAGAGGGTGGCAACCTAAGATTTTAGAAGAGTAGTGTGTTGAGAAGGAAGGAGATATTGAACTCAATTTGGGACATATTCCATTCAACATGTTTGCATTTGTTCAATATCAAATTCAATATAAGCAATAAGCAGCTGGAGATACCAGACTGGAGGTCAGGAGAGAGACCAAGACTGGATAAATAGAATCATCTACATAGAGGTGATATTGAATCCATGGAAGCTTATGAGATTACCATGTAAAAATTAGATAAGCAGAAGCATCAGACTTGGCCTAAACTCTAGTTGTAAACATTTAATAAAATAAATAAAAATGCAATACAGTATAGATAATGTTATAGTTTTCTAAGTCATAGGTACCTGCAAGAATTCCTTTTATTTGAACTTAACATCACTCTGGGAAAGATATGAAATAAACAGGATAAAGCACTAAGGCAGTTATTGGAAAGATACAAGAAAGGTAAGAAGACCTAAAATTTATATAATTCTTAGCATGTGATTGATGTTATGGTGGAACTATTAACTTGAACTTCCCTAATTAAAACTTTATGAATATTTGGAGGAAGGCTTGCCTTGTTTTCCTCTGTGGAGGAAAAAAGTATTTAAAGTAAACTATAGGATAATAGACCTAAAGCTGACACAGACCATAGAGGAACCAATTCATCTTTATGGATGAAGAAAGCGAGCCTCAGGGAGATAAGGGGAGTTATCCAAACTCATAAAGTTAGAATCAGAATTTAAATTTGGGTCCTATGACTCTAAATTCAGCACTCTTTTCACTGTCCAATACTGATTCACTATATGCATAACTTATTTAACAGAATTAAGTTGTATCTAATGGCTGCCACTTGGTAGCACAGTGGATAAAGTGCTGGGTCTGTAGTGAGGAAGACTCCTTTTCATGAGTTCAAATCTGTTCTGAGACACTTACTAGCTATGTGACTCTGGGCAAATCACTTAACCATGTTTGGCTCATTTTCCTCATCAATAAAATGAGCTTGAGAAGGAAATGGCAAGCCACCCTAATATCTGCCAAGAAAACCCCAAATGGGGTCACAAAGAGTTGAACACAACTAAACAACTGAACAACAAAAATACTTATCATAGAGCCATTTATTTCTTATAAAATACTAGAGCTAAAAAGAACTTTTGAGAATGTTTTTTCTTGGAATAAAAAAAAATTCAGAAAGAACAGGACCTCAGATGTCACCCAAAGTAGAAATGTCTTCTACAGAATCACTGACAGGTATTCTTTTAGCTTCTACTGGAAGAATGTTTTTCCTAAAAAGGAACTCACTTCCTTTTGAGGCAGCCTATTTCCATGTGGGGCAATTTTAATGGTTATTAAATGTTTATATTAAGTTAAAATCTGCCTCTCTGTTACCCCCAACTACAGTTATACTTCTACCTTCTAGAGCCAAGTATTACAATGTGATATCTTCTCCTTAGGACATTCTTCCAAATAACATTAGACAATTGTTATATCCCTGCTAAGTCTTCTCTTTTCCAAGTTAACACTTACAATTCCTTCAACTTGTTATTTTTGTTGTTGAGTTGTTTCAGCTATGTCTGACTCTTCATGATCCTGTTTGGGATTTTCTTGGCCAAGATACTGGAATGGTTTGCCATTTCCTCCTTCAGCTTATTTTACAGATGAGGAAACCAAGGCAAACAGAATAAAGTGATTTGCCCAGAATCACATAGCTAGTGTTTGACTCTGGATTTGAATTTTGGAAGATAAATCCTCTGGATTTCAAGCTCTTTCCTCTATGCACTATGGAGCCTCTTTGTGCCCGTCACTATGTCATTACCTAGTTTGGTTTCAAGTCAATCCTGATCTCTCTTCTCTCACTGTTCTCCAGTTTGTCCACATCTTCCCTTAAATATGACATCATAAATTTAATGTAATATCTCAGACTTGGTATGAGCAAGGCAGATCTCAATGGAGATCTCATGTCCTTCATTTGAGATACTATGGTTCTCTATTGAGCTTATAGTCAACTTAGTCTGCAGATCTTTTTCTCATAAACTACTGCTTAGTCTACTTCTCTCCCTATATTTTTAAGAGTCTGAGTTTTTTAAAAATATACAGGAATTATAGGATTTTATATTCTTCCACATTACATTTTATTTCAATCAATTCAAGCCATCATTCTCAACTATTAAGATCTTTTTGGATATTGATTCTGTCATTCAGTGTAATAGTTTTTCATCTAAATTTCTTATCATCTGAAAATATAAGTGCCACTTATGTCTTCTTCTAAGTTATAGATAAATGTTGAATGAAGCATGGCCAGTGGCAGATCCTTGGGGAATTTTACTAGGGACTTGTTTACAAGTTTAAAATGATCCATTAATCACTTTTCTTTGGCTCTGTATATTCAACCAGGTTTTCATCTAACTAATTATACTGCTATCCAACTGACATTTTCCATTTTGTCTGCAATAATATTATGAGAAACTTTATCAAATATCTTTTTGAGACCTAAATAGTTTATATCTAGAGTATTGTATTAATTTACCAGTTTATTCATTCTGTCAAAGATGGAAAGGAAGTTACTCACAAGCACCATTTTTGATGAATTTGTTGATTTATAGAAATCACCAAATTTCCATCTAAATATTCTCTAATTGTGCCCTTCCTAATCTATTAGGGACTTTTACCAAGAATCAAATTCAGGCTAACAGTATTTTAAATTCTCTTAAAAATTCTCTTCAAAAATTTTTATTGGTGTCTTTTGTTTTAAGATTACTTTTCTTTCACAGTATATGCCTTCAACTTAACTTCTCTAATGAATACTCCCATGTAATAAAGATTAAAAAAGAAATAGAAAAAAAGGGTTAGCAAAAGCAACCAACAAATTGAATGAATCTGAGAGTATATGCAATAAAGGAAAGGAGTACTTTTTCTCCATTCTTTCTCTAGGGCCAACCTTGGACATTATACCCCCACACAAACACACACACACACTCCGCCAACATTCTATTTTCTCTTATTATTTTATTTACATTGTCGTAGTTACTGTGTTTTCTTGGTTCTGAATATTTCATTCTGTATGAATTCATCTAAGTCCTCCCATGTTCCTCTGTATTCCTTATGTTTGTCATTTACTACAATGCAATAATATTCTATTACATCAGTGTATATTACAATTTGTTGAGCCTTTTTCCAGTTGATAGGTACCTGCTGTATTTCTAGTTCTTTGCTAACCTGAAAAGTGTTGCTATAAATATTATATATATATACATATATATGTATATATATATATGAACTTTAGTTCTGTCTTTAACTTTCTTAATATATGTATGTTGAGCAGTAGGATCTCTGGGTAGAATAATTGTTTTAATCACTTTTTTAGCACTTTAAAGTTAATTTAAAATTATTTAAAAAGAAATTCTGTTAAAAACCACAAATCTCAAAACATAGAGAACAACAGAGTAATTCAAGAAAATGAAAAATTTTGCCATGTATATTCAAGTATATACCAACTGTTGCAAATGTCTGCACTTTATTTTTTGTTTAATTAAAGTATTTTTAAAATTTATTTAATTAATTTAGAATATTTTTCCATGGTTCATGTTCTTTCTCTCCCCTCCACCTTCCCACCTCCCATAGCTGACATGCAATTCCATTGGATTTTATATATGTCATTTATCAAGACCTATTTCCATATTATTGATATTTGCACTAGGGTGACGGTTTAGAGTCTATATCCCTAATCATATCCCCATCAAACCATGTAATCAAGCAGTTGTTTTTCTTCTATATTTCTGCTCCCACAGTTCTTTCTCTGAATGTGGATTATATTCTTTCTCATAAGTCCCTCAGAATTGTCCTGGATTGCATTGGTGCTAGTAGAGAAGTCCATTACATTCAATTTTACCACGTTGTATCAGTCTCTGTGTACAACCTTCTTCTGGTTCTGCTCCTTTCACTCTGCATCAATTCCTGGAGGTCATTCCAGTTCATATGTAATTCCTCCAGTTCATTATTCCTTTGAGCATAATAGTATTTCATCACTAACAGATACCACAATTTATTCAGTCATTCTTCAATTGAAGGGCATACCCTCATTTTCCAATTTATTGTCACCAGAAAGACCGTGGTTGTAAATATTTTTGTACAAGTCTTTTCCCTATTATATCTTTGGGATATAAACCCAGCAGTGGTATGGCTGGATCAAAGGTCAGGCAGTCTTTCAGTGCCCTTTGGGTATAGTTCAAAATTGCCCTCCAGAATGATTAGATCAATTCACAGCTCCACCAGCAATGCATCAATGTCCTAATTTTGCCATATCCCTCCAACATTTATCACTTTCCTTTGCTATCATGTTAGCCAATCTGCTAGGTGTGAGGTGGCACATCAGAGTTGTTTTGATTTGCATTTCTCTAATTATAAGAGATGTAGAACACTTTTTGCTATGTTTATTGATAGTTTTGATTTCCTCATCTGAAAACTGCCTATCCATATCCTTTACCCATTTATCAACTAGGGAATGGCTTGATTTTTTTGTACAATTTATTTAGCTCCTTATAAATTTGAGTAATTAGACCTTTGTCAGAGGTTTTTGTTATGAAGATTTTTTTCCCAATTTGTTACTTCCCTTTTAATTTTGGTTGCATTGATTTTGTTTGTACAAAATCATTTTAATTTAACATAATTAAAATTATTTAGTTTAAATTTTTAAATTTTTTTGTAACTCTTGCTTGGTCTTAAAATCTTTCCTTTCCCAAAGATCTGACAAGTATACTATTCTGTGTTCACCTAATTTACTTACAGTTTCCTTCTTTATATTCAAGTCATTCACCCATTCTGAATTTATCTTGGTATAGGGTGTGTGATTTGATCTAGACCCAATCATTATCATATTGTTTTCCAAATTTCCCAGCAGTTTTTGTCAAATAGTGGGCTTTTGTCCCCAATGTTGGATTCTTTGAGTTTATCATACGCTGTCTTACTGAGGTCACTTACCCCAAGTGTATTCCATTGATCTTCCCTTCTGTCTCTTCACCAGTACCATATTGTTTTGATGACTACTGCTTTATAGTACAGATTAGGATCTGGAACTGCTAGGCCACCTTCCTTCATATTTTTTTCATTATTTCCCTTGATATTCTTTGTCTTTTGTTCTTCCAAATGAACTTTGTTATAGTTTTTTTTTTCTAATTCAAGTAAAATAGTTTTTTGGTAGTTTGATAGGTATAGCACTAAATAAGTAAATTAATTTGGGTAGGAAGGTCATTTTTATTATGTTAGGTTGTCCTACACATGAGAGATCAATGGTTTTCTAGTTATTTAGATTTAGTTTTAATTGTCTGGAAAGGGTTTTGTACTTGTGTTCATATAATTCCTGTTTTTGTCTTGGCAGATAGATTACTAAGTATTTTATATTCTCTGGGGTAATTTTAAATGGAATTTCTCTCTCTAACTCTTGCTACTGTGATGTGTTGGAAATATATAGAAATGTTGATGATTTATGTGCATTTATTTTGTATCCTGCAACTTTGCTAAAGTTGTTGATCATTTCCACTAACTTTTTAGTTGATTTTCTAGAATTTTTTAAGTGGACCATCATATCATCTGCAAAGAGTGATAGCTTAGTCTCCTCATTGCCTATTTTAATGCCTTCAATTTCTTTTTTTCCTCTAATTGATACTGCTAGTGTTTCTAGTACAATGTTAAATAATAGAGGTGACAATGGGAATCCTTGTTTCACTCCAGATCTTATTGGGAAGGCTTCTAATTTCTCTCCATTGCAGATGATGTTTGTTGATGGTTTTAGATATATACCATTTATTGCTTTTAGGAAAGGCCCTTCTATTCCTATACTTTCTAGTGTTTTCAGTAGGAATTTGTGTTGTATTTTGTGAAAGACTTTTTCAGCATCTAATGAGATAATCATGTGATTTTTGTTGGTTTGCTTATTGATATAGTCAATTATGTGAATGGTTTTCCTAATATTGAACCATCCTTGCATTCCTGGTATAAACCCCACCTGATCATAATGAATAACCCTCATGAACACTAGCTGGAGTCTTTTTGCCAGTATTCTTTTTAAGATTTTTGCATCTCTGTTCATTAAGGAGATTGGTCTATAGTTTTCATTCTCTGTTTTTGACCTGCTTCGCTTTGGGATCAGTACCATATTTGTGTCATAAAAGGAATTTGGTAGAACTCCTTTGCTTATCATGTCAAATACTTTGTATAGTATTGGGATTAGTTGTTCTTTGAATGTTTGATAGAATTTACTTGTGAATCCATCCTGTCCTGGTGATTTTTTCTTAGGGAGTCCTTTGATGGCTAGTTCAATTTCTTTTTTCTGTTATGGGATTATTTAAGAATTCTATTTTTTCTGTTAATCTAGGCAATTTATATTTTTGTTAATATTAATCTATATCATCTAGATTGCCATATTTATTGCCATATAATTGGGCAAAGTAGTTTTTAATAATTGCTGTAATTTCTTCTTCATTAGAGGTGAGGTCTCCTTTTTCATCTTTGATACTATTAATTTGGTTTTCTTTTCTCCTTTTTTATTAGATTAACCAGTACTTTATCTTTTTTATTTGTTTTTTCCAAGTACCAGCTTCTAGTCTTATTTATTAGTTCAATAATTCTTTTACTTTCAATTTTATTAATTTTTCATTTAATTTGTAGGATTTCTAATTTAGTTTTCACCTGGGGATTTTTAGTTTGTTCAGTTTCTAGTTTTTTAAGTTGCATAACCAATTCATTGACCTCTGCCCTCCCTAATTTGTTAATATATGCACTCAAGGTTATGAATTTCCCCCTGAGTACTGCTTTGGATGCATCCAATAGATTTTGGTAAGAAGTCTCATCATTGCCATTCTCTTCAGTGAAATTATTAATTATTTCTATGATTTATTCTTTAAATAACTGATTTTGAAGAATCATATTATTTAGTTTCCAATTAATTTTTGATTTGCTTTTCCATGTACCCTTACTAATTATTATTTTTATTGCATTATGATCTGAAAAGGTTTGCATTTATTATTTTTGTTCTTTTGCACTTGTTTGCCATGCTTTTATTCCCTCTTACTGATCAATCTTTGTTAATGTACCATGTGCTGCTGAAAAGAAGGTGTATCCCTTTTTATCCCTATTTATTTTTCTCCACATATCTATTAACTCTAATTTTTCTAAGATTTCATTCACATCTCTTACTTCATTCTTATTTTTTTTTTTGGTTTGATTATCTAGATCTGATAGAGGAAGGTTCAGGTTTCCCACTAGCATATTTTACTATCTATTTCATCCTTGAGCTCCACTAGTTTTTCCTTTAGAAATACATATGAATGCTATACCATTTGGTGCATACATGTTGAGTACTGATATTTCCTCATTGTCTATACTGCATTTTATCAGGATGTAATTACCTTCCCTATCTCTTTTAACTAGATCTATTTGTAATTTGGCTTTGTCAGATATCATGATTGTGACTCCTACCTTCTTTTTCTCAGTTGATGCCCAATAGATTTTGCTCCAGTCTTTTACCTTTTCCCTGCGTGTGTCTATCTGTCTCATGTGTGTTTCTTGTAGACAACATATGATAGGATTTTGGTTTCTAATCCACTCTGCTATTTGCTTCCATTTTATGGGTGAATTCATCCCATTCATATTCAGAGTTATAATTATCCCCTATGTATATTCCCAATCATTTTTGTTTCTTCTCCTAGTCCCATCCTTTCTTCTTTTAGTGTTTCCTTCTAAACCACCATTTTGATTTTAATTCATTCCCCTAATCCCCATCCTTATTTTACTTCCTTTCCCACCACCTTCCTTCTTATTACCTCTTATTTTCCTTTATGGTCTATTAAATTCTGTCCCTCCTCTCTTTCCCTCCCTTTTTGTACTCCCTTTCCCACTCTCCCACTTTGATTTTTCCCTGTTAACTTCCATGTAGGATAAGATAGAATTCAATACCTCAATAGATCTCTCAGAACTGATTCCATTGAAAGTAATGTTTAAGTGTTATCTATTAGCACTCTCTTCCTCTCCTTCTTATGATTGTATTCTTCCTCTCCCCTCCCATGCGCCTATTTATGTCATATAAATTATCCTATTTTTCTTATTCATTCAAGTTTCCCTTGGTTCCATATTCTATCCTCCATATATATATATATATAAATATATATATAATTATATATGTATATATAATTTTAAATCACTCAGTACCTCAACCTCTACCTATGCATAATTCTTTTAATTACTATGACAGTGAATACAGTTTTTGAGCATTAAAATATTTTTTCCATATAGGAATATTAACAATTTGACCTTACTGAAGTCCTTAAAAATTTTTTCCCCTCTTTCTTGTTTACCTTTTCATGTTTCTCTTGAGTTTTATATTTGGACATCAAAGTTTCCATTTAGTTTTGGTGTTTTCTTTATAATACTTGGAAATCTTCTATTTTGTTAATTGCCCATACTTTCCCCTGGAAGTATATAGTCAGTTTTGATGGGAAGGTGATCCTTGGTTGTAGACTCAATTCTCTTGCCTTTCTGAATATTATATTCCAAGCCTTGTGGTCCTTTAATGTGGAGGCTGCCAGATGCTGTGTAATACTGATTGGTGCTCCTTGATATCTGAATTGCCTCTTTTTAGCTTCTTGTAATATTTTCTCCTTAACTTGGAAGCTCTTGAATTTGGAAATTATATTCCTGGGACCTGTCTTTTGAGGATTTAATGTAGAAGGTCATCTATGGGCTCTTTCAATGTCTTTTTTGCCCTCTTGTTCAAGATTATCAGGGCAGTTTTCTTGGATAATTTTTGTAGTATGATGTCAAGATTCCTGTTTGTCTCTGGGTTATCAGGTAGACTAATGTTTCTCAAATTCTCTTCTAGACCTGTTTTCTTGGTCAGTCAATTTCTCAGTGAAATATTTCGTGTTTCCTTATATTTTGTCAGTATTTTGGCTTTGCTTTATTAATTCTTGCTGTCTTGTGAGATCATTAGCTTTTACTTGCCCAATTCTTGTCTTTAAAGACTGGTTTTCAGCTACAATATTTTGATTTTTCTTTTTGGTCTGGTCTATTCTGCTTTTCATTACTTCCAGCAGGCCATTTCTGGTATTGAACTTGCTTATCATTTCTTTTGATTTCTGGACCTCAATTTCCAGGTATGAAATTTTGTCTTTTATACTGTTATTTTCTTTTTGAACTATTTCCCACTTTTCTTGCCAAGATTCTCCTTTTTTTTTTTTTTTAACTTGGTTCTCTTGGAGATTTCTGGGAGAGCTTCTGACCACTTTCCATTTTTTTGAAAGTTTGGATGTGTTTGCTTGTTTGTCCTCCTCTGCTGTCTCCTCTGTAGTTTGTTATTTCTCTAAGACAGTGATTCCCAAAGTGGGCACCATCGCCCCTTGGTGAGTGCTGCAGCGATCCAGTGGGGCAGTGATGGTCACAGGTGCATTTATCTTTCTTATTAATTGATATTAAAATTTTAAAAATTAATTTCCAGGGGGCTAAATAAATTTTTTCTGGAAAGGGGATGGTAGGCCAAAAAAGTTTGGTTGGTGGTGAGGAGACAAAGCCCCTTGCTACTACTCTGAGGCTGTCTTAGCCAGGAAATCCAAGAAGCTGCACTTTAAATCTAATTGGTAATAATAAGTTGTCTTCTTTTTGACTTTGCATCCTTTTGTATCTCCCCTTCCTTTCATCAGTGCAACTTTTATTTTATTTTAAAATATTTTTGTATAGTTTTATTGATTTGATTTTGTAAAAAATAATTATACTTTACTTAAACATTTATTTTTAAAATATTTGAATTCTGCCTTAATTCACCAGCCAAGTGCCAATTGAATCATCAGGGAAAAGGGGCTCCCAGAGCTCTCAGCCCTCAGACCCAGAAAATAACATCAAGCAAGGACTGAAGCTTAAGAAGGTATCCCAACTTTCCAAGAAAACAGAGCCTACTTATAATTAGATAGGAAAAATGAGCAAACATAAAAAAAACACCTAACTGAAGAAATTTTATGGAGATCAAGAGCAAGGAAGAATTATCTTGGAGTCAGGGATTTGGTATAATTTGCATGTGAAGCCCTTGTCTGTCTCTCTTCTGGACCTGGAATTTATTTTCATGGTTTCTTTGCACAATCACATATTGGGAGTTCATGGCTTCATTTTTAGCTCCAGATTAGGCTACTTCAGTCTCATTTCCTGAGGCATCCATGGAACTCTAGTAATGGGCCCACTGGGTTCATTGTTTGGTCACCTTATGGCATCATGGTTCGGTACTAGGCTTTGACTTCTAAAGAGTACTTTAGGCAGGTGAATATTGATGGTAGATGGGTGAGTATCTAGACTGCCCCCTTGTTAGCTTTCAATGGGCTAGATCAGCTATTAACTCACCTACACCCCAGAGAAGACCTATGAGGGAATAAACTCAAAAAGGTTCCCAACTTGCAAAGTTATAGTGCGCATGTTGAAGGAAGGTGTTGGGGATCAGTTGTGACCCTAATGGATGGGATCTCACCCCCAGAGCCTGCACTATGGAGACAAGCCTCCCCACTCCTAAGTTCTAGTAACTTTGAACTTCAAGATGGTATTTGGTATTTGTCTTCCCCTCAGCCACTAGATCAGTCTTCCTCCCCTCCAAGTAACAGCCCCAAACTACCACTAATAAACTAATAAAGATGAAGGCATTCAAGATAGGGTAAGGGATGTTTGAGGACTTTTTAAGGAAGGAGGGAACTGGAATAACTTCTCTATCAACTGTGAACCCCACAACAAGAGAACAGTTCTGGTTTCTTCTGTAGCTTTGACTCATAAGCTCACTCTTCCTCCCCTCACAATATCTTATCCCCAAGTGCCTGCTCACTCCATAGTCCAGGCACTAATGCCAATTATGGAGCACAACTCTTCGTCATTAGCAATGAAGTCAGTAGAAAGGTTTTGCTGTTGAAATCTCCAGATTGCCCCTGAATTTTGGGTTCAGAAGACCTAAATTCCTGTCCAGAACCTCCCAGTCACCCACAACCATCCACCCCAAGCCCACCAAAGACTTGAATGTCCTCTCAGGAATCTTTGGCAGTTGGCCTTTGGCAGTTTAGAATCTTCAGAATTTTCAACAAACTCCCTCCTTCACTAGCCCCTCCCAAATGGAAGGGTAAGGCTATCTTCAACTCCAATTGCCTGCTCACTTTTGCAAAAGTCAGTCCACACTATTACACAGGTCTACTGTAATGCACCTAGGTATGGATGTCTGAAGCCAGGCTGGTGTTCTGTCATTGGTCTGATTTCCTTGTACCATCACCTATTGGGGGTAGAGACCTACCCCTCCCTCTGGAAGTTCCCATTTCCCATTTTACAGATCTAAAATAATAATCATCATATTCAAGCAGATTGGGGAATCTCTGCAAAAGTTATTTCCTAAGCTGATCTAAATATCTAATAAAGCTTTCAGCAATCTTATCTACCAACCAGAGAAGTGATTTTTATTCTATAATAGCAGTCATTTATTTTTTACATGTTTTTTTACAGTTACATGTAGAAACAATTTTTAAACCCTTAACTTCTGTGTATTGGCTCCTAGGTGGAAGATTGGTAAGGGTGGGCAATGGGGGTCAAGTAACTTGCCCAGGGTCACACAGCTGGGAAGTGTCTGAGGCTGGATTTGAACCTAGCACCTCCCATCTCTAGGCCTGACTCTCAATCCACTGAGCTACCCAGCTACCCCTAGAAACAATTTTTGACCTTTTAGGATTCTTTCTTTCCCTTCTTTCTCCCTTCATACCTTCCCCCAAGGCTATAAATAGTCTGATATAGGTTATACTAGTACTTTCTTGCAGTACATATTTCTATATTGTTCATGTTGTGATAGAAGACATCACACATACAATAAAAAAAACTCATAAAGGAAATAATGTGGAAGATGGTATGTTTTGATCTGCACTCAGACTCCAACTATCTGCCTTTCTTTGGTTGGATGGCATTTTCATCATGACCTCCTTGTGGTTATCTTAGAAACTTGCTCTGCTGATTATGATTTAGTCCTTCATAGTTGAACATCATATAATATTTCTGTTTACGTATACATTGTTCTTCTGGTTCAATTGTTACATATTATAGCATACTCACATCCATTAGATGCCTCTCTGTTGCCCACTGAGTGATATTCATTTTTAATCTTTCTGAATATTTTATTCTACATCCAATAGATATGTAGCAACATTGGTAGAATATTGATATTAAAAGGGTAGACCTTTGTTTTGGGAGAAGGTTAGAGTGATCCAATATGCTTTATAATTTCCTGAAGTTAACCCAACCTGTTCTCCTTTTGCTTGATTCTGCTCTGATTCTTGGCACTTTCCAAAGGAGACCTTTTCTAACTGTAAATCTTTGATACTATGACATATACATTAATAGATCATCAAATCCAACTCCTATTTTACAGATGATGAAACAGGCTAGGAGAGATGAAATGATGTTCCCAAGGTAACATTTATAGTAAATCCAGGTTAGGCATATCTTGGAGATATCTCAGGTTTGGTTCCATACCAATAGAGTAAAGCAAATATCACAATAAAGTGACTCCCACCAATTTTTTGGTTTCCAAGTGCATATAAAAGTTATGTTTATGCTGCACTGCAGTCAATGAAATATTCAATATCATGTCCCAAAAAACCATTGCATATACCTTAATTAAAATTATTTGTTTCTAAAAAAGTCTATCCATCGTTTAGCCTTCTGCAAGACAATCTTTTTGCTGGTAGGGGGCCTTGCCTCTGTGTTGATGGCTGCTGACTGATGAAGGTAGTGGTTGCTCAAGGTTGGGATGGCTGTGACAATTTCTTAAAATAAGACAATGATGAAGTTTGCCACATTGATCGACATTTCCTTTCACTTGAGCACTTAGAAGCTATTATAGAGTTATTAATTGTCCTCATTTCAACACTGTTATGTCTCATGGAACAGGGAGGTCTAAGGAAAGAGAGATAGGAGAACAGCTGGTAGGTGGAGCAGTCAGAACATACAGGACATTTGTCCACTTAGTTCACTGTCTTTTTTGAGTTTGTGGGACCCAAATTACAATGGTAATATTAAAAATTACTAATCGCCATTAAAATATAATAATAATGGATGAGTTTGAATTATTGCTAGAATTACCAAATGTGACACAGAGGACATGATGTGAACACATGATTTTGGAAAAATAGAACCAATAAATTTGCTTGTCTCAGAGTTGCCACAAACTTGCAATTTGTAGAAAGATTATTATTATTATTAAAATATTTTTAAAAATCTATGAAGTACAATAAAGTGAAGTGCAAAAATTGAAGCCTGTCTATATTCCATTTACTAAACCATCTAGGTGCCTTTCTGAATCTGTTTCCTGAATTGCAGATAATAATAATAATAATAATAATAACAACAATAACAATAATTTACCTTCTTACCAAAACTGAGAAGAATATGGTGCAATGAAAATAGCACCCAATTTTGAAGTCAAAGGGCCTGATTTCAAGGTCTGCTGATGATACATGTCTCTGTGTGACTTTGGTGAAGTAACTTCACTTCTCTGGGTCCCATTTTCTCAAGTGTCAAATGAGAGTTAAAGCTTTTAAGGTCCCTCTAAATGCACACTTTTTAGAATTCTGCCTCAGTCACCAAATGACTGTATGATATCATATGAGGCAGCTAAGTGAGGCAGTGGATGGTATTCAGGGCCAGAAGTAAGAAAGGCCCCAATTCAAATATAGTCTCAGACACTTCTTAGCAATGTAACCTTGGGCCAGATACTTAGAAACTTTGATTTGCCCGTTTCCTCTTATGTAAAATGGAGATAATAATAGCATCTACCTGCCAGGATTGTTATGAGATCAAATGAGACAATCATTCTAAAGTACTTAACACAGTGCCTGGCACATAGTAAGTGTTATATAAATATTAGCTATTATTATATATAATATATTAATTATTATTATTATTATTATTATCATGCAGTTTGGGAATCAGTTTCCTCAAATGAAAAATATGGGAGCTGTATTAGTTCAGGAGTCCCTTTTGGTGTCTGTAGAACCATGGCCAAGTAATTTCACCTCTCTGAATCTATTTGCTTATTTGTAAAATTAGGGGATTGGTTTGGATAATTTCTGAGTTCTCTTCCAACTCTAGTATTCTATGTTTCTGACCAAATTTAATAATTCAAACCTTATTTTTTAAATTAAAGAAAAAAATAACACTAATTTTAACACAACTAAAATTATGTTAAATGACCCAAAAGAAATTATTTAGTATCCACAACTTCAATATGTATACAATATATGAAAGTGCCAAACTAATCTTAATTTATTATTAAACCCAGGAAGGCATCCCAAATTGGCCCCATACATGGAATATACTCCATTCTTATTTTTATTTCTCAAAATCCTTATCTTCCTATAAATTCTAGTTTAATAGAAGTGTGAATGTTTTTGTGCATATGGATTTTTTCTTTCACCCTTTTAACTCCTTGAGGCATATGCCTAGTAGTAAGGTCTCAGAGTAAAAAAGATATAGTTTTAGTTGCTTTAAACAATGATTCTAAAATATTTTCCAGGATGGTTGGACCAATTAGCTCCACCACTAATAGTATGTTAATATAACTTTCTGCTTGTAGCCTGAATAAAATTTGCTATTTCCATCTTTAGTCATCTTTGGCAATTTTAAGGGGTCTAAGGTGATATCTCAGAACCGTTTTTGCTTTCGTTTCTATTATTATTAGTGATTTAGAATGGTCTTTTTTATGAATATTAATAGTTCTCAATATTTCTTTTGAAAGAATTGCTTTTTGTTTGTTTTTATCCTTTGATGACTTATTTCCTGGGTAATAATACAACTTCTGAGCTCAAGTGATCCATTAAAATTTCAGATTTCTCTAGTAGGAGAAGTTAGTAGCAAAGACTTACAGGAATGGAGCACCTTGCACAGCATTAAAAACTAAAGAAATGTGGGGGCAGCTAGGTGGCTCAGTGGATTGAGAGTCAGGCCCAGAGATGGGAGGTCCTGGGTTCAAATCTGGCTTCAGATACTTCCTAGCTGTGTGACCCTGGCCAAGTCACTTTAACCCCCCATTGCCTAGCCCTTACCACTCTTCTGCCTTAGAACCAATACATAGTATTCATTCCAAGATGGAAGGTAAGGGTTTAATTTTTAAAAATGTAAACTTTAGGTAATTTTGCATTTCAGAAATGCCCCACTATTACATACAGCTTTTTGGTTATATAGTCCAGTTAACTTTTCTGCTTATATATTTATAGAAAAAACTAAAAACACTAAAGAAATGTGAAAATAAATAAACATAGTTTTTAAGAAACCGAAGAGACAAACAGCCTTGTTAGAGACTTAAAAGATAGCACACCTCATCTAACTTATTTGAACATGCTTTATAACTAAAGCAGATAAAATTAAGAAGACAGAAAAGTCAAATAAATATTTGGAGAACCAGGTATGATTTTAAAAAGAAGTATCAATTTGATTGTCACTGAGAGTCAGGTTTTTCTTATTTAAGCTACTGAACTATGACTTCTGCAAGAGAGCAGAAGGAGAAAGGCAGGCAGCAGAAAAGACAAACCTGAGTAGAAGTACAGGAGAGGTGGGGAGAGAACTGGAGAGTGAAGGCACTTGGGAATCAGTAGAGAGATTTCAGGTGAGTTATTTCTGATTGGTTCAACAAACATGATTTCACTGGCCAGAAGTCCCTTGTATGTACCCTTTTGTAGTTCCTTGAGCTGGAGAATGTTGAAGTTTTGCCTAAGGCAGTGATGGCAAACCTTTTAGAGATGGAGTGCCAGGCCTTCTCACTACCCCATGTCCCTCACCAAGTGCTAGGCACATCCTGACACACCTTACCCCACACTGGGGAGGGAAGAAACACTCCCATTGTGCTACAGGGAGGAGGAGGGGGTGAAGTGAAAAAATGTCATCAGGTGCAGTGGAGAGGAGAAAGAGCCAGAGTCCCTCTGCAGTTCTAGTAACAAACTCTGGTTAGGGGGGAAGGTAGCCCACATTCCCACATCTTTGGAACCCATGCCATAGGTTCACCATCACTGGCCTAAGGGTTTGTTGATCTCTGCTTCCACCTCTCCTTTGAAAAAAGAAAGGAGAGGAGTTTTGGATCCAGCAGTGTTACTATGAACTCTGTTTTGATTGAGTAGCTCAGATTTCAACTGAGTGAATAATTGATTGGATTGGTCAGAGACAGCAAGTTGATGATGGACTTTACAGCCTTTTAGTTTTCGCTTAAAGAGAACTGCTATTCTCATTAAAAGCTAAATTTTTCTAAATGCCCTTTTAATGGTTATCATTAATTGAAAGTACTGGTGAAGGATAATTTTAAGAAGAGAATTTCCTCACCTGAAAAGTGGTGAGGACTTGCATACTCAAGCAGTGAGCAGAGAAGCAGATTTTTGTCATGCAGATATTCCTGAATGAACAAATAAAATAGAAGCCTGGGCGACTGAAGTCTAGAGTTAGGAATTGCCTTAAACATATGAGTTTTCCTTTTTTTCCCCAAGGGGCTGATATATATATAATGCCCACCTTTCAGCATATCTATCAGGTACATATTTGGTAGAGCATGATCTGTGTTTATTTGTATATTGTGATGAATTTAATTTTTTTATGTATCTATTTTGATGTTAGTGTCTAAAATCTAAATTTTTTAATATTGTGAATGAGTTGTATAGGTGGAAGATATAGGTAAAGATATGCAACAGTGAGCTTTTGCTAAGGAATATTTACTTCCCAAGGCAAAATCATAAATATACAAATTTAATTCTTCCAACATGTGGGAGGCACAATCCCTCTCTAGCATCACTACATCTGCAATCTGGTTCCAGTGTTGTGATAGTGATAGCTAGAACTGGTGTAAGTAAGAGTTGCCAAAGAGACTACAGAAGAAAAGATGATAGAAATAAGTTGACTGAAAGAGAGAAATTGATCTTTCCAGTTTTAAAGAAACAAACAGCTAATCAAGGAGGATACCCCACTTACATGGTCGAGAATGAAAGCAGTCAATAGGTCTTCTTAAAGGGCAGGTTAGAGATAGACAAATAATATAGAAAGAGGTGAGCAGAAGTATATTTTATCTTCGACAAGGCCCCAGGACTCTGAAAGAGATTGAATATAACCATAATGAAATGGTCTATCTCTGGAAACTGTGAAAATAGATAATGGAGGCACCAGGGATGTTACAATAAATCTAAATAGTTGTGGGTACACACACTGGGTTGTAGGAGAGACTGGACCAGGATAGGGAGACCAGAGTTCACTGGGTTAACACAGGAATGGCAGTTGGTCTTAACTGTCACCCAGATTTCCCTAGGCCAAAGTCTAGAAACCAGAAGGCAAGGTAAAAGGTTTTAACAGGTTTAATTATGTTTAACTAAAAGGTGGGAAAGGGATTTCTATACTTAAAACCTAAAGGGCAAAACCACAGGGCAAGGGGAGGACTTCTCTACTCTAATCTTAGTGATCTAAGCAGACAGGGCCAAAGGAGCAGTAATAGAGTCTCTGGGAGATGGCATCAAACCTGGTTCGTGCCAGGCTTGACCAGCACAACTAAGAGATGAGGGTGGTTTTGGGGTTCCTCACAGTAATCCACAGATGACCTCAGGATGCCAAAAGCCAAGATGGTCCAAGGTAACCAAGTAGAGAAGGTGTGCTTGAGATGCTGTCCACCAGATCCCAAACTCCTCCTTCCCTTGGTGCTGCTCTGTAGTTCTTGTCCACTTGCTGAAGCCACCACCACTCAGGATCCCAGGGAAATCAGGACGCAGGGTATCCTTTACTCTGAGATCTCCCAGGGCTAACAACAGTTTGTGCCAACCCCTAATGGAGTCTCTCTCAGGGCACAAGTCCCTTCCTGCTCCTTCATTCCATCTTGGAATGCTCCAGCTCCAGCCCTTCCTGCTAGGTCAACCTTAATACTTAATTACTAACTAATCTTCCTCACAACAAAACTTAGTGTGTGGTAGTGAAATTTTGAGGGGGAATCCAAGAAGGTCAATACTCACTAAATTGGAGTATAGTAGTAAGGAGTCAATCATAGGTAAAGTGGCCATTTATTTCAGCCAGTCAGGGCAGATATCAAGATGAATGACAGCATCTACAATGAAACTCATGCAAAAGATTCCACATATACATATATGATATTAGTGCAGCATTCAAAAGCTAAACATTGTTCAAAATAACATTGAGTGAAACAAAGAATATGGCAATTCATAAAACACAGGTTGTGGAAGGCCAACTGGAGAAATAGCTCGTGGTTAGGACCTTTTATCTGGATTCTCTTCATGATCAATCCAGGCTGAGGCAGCCTTTGTGGTTGGTCCTGGTAACCTGAGCCCTGAAAAGCTAGGATACCAGCAGGTTGGTTAATCCAAAACAATTGACCCCCTCCTGAAGGTTTATTTTATAATTGGAAGTCATTGAGAGAAATAGAGTCTATAATAGATATTTTTATCTGAACCCCATCAAAAGATAAATGCAGCAAGGCTGTGCTTTGACCTTTCTACTCTGTAAGTCAGAGCCAGACAGGATGGGCTATATAAGATAAAAATCTGAGACTCCTCTTTTGATTCCTTTTATGACCCATACCTTTTCTTATTGGAAAGCATTATAGCCTTATTGGAAAGTTTTAAGTTCTTAGCATACCAACAGTTAAGGGGTTAAAAGTTTCTCTCCAAGACAGAAATGCAGAAAATTAAGCTGTCTGACCTCTGAAACTGTTTCTAGACAGTCAAGGTCAAAGTTAGACAAGACCTCACCCAACCAGGTGCTTTCTTACCAATAAAGTACTTATAAGGTATAATATAAATATATTATATATATATATGTTTGTATATATAATATATAAGGTATAAAAGTATGAGGTATAATATAATATAATAAAGTATAATAAAATTATTCATTAAAATATAGTAACTATTCCCAGAAATAACTTTCTGTTAATAAGGCAGCTAAAACTTAGTCTTGAATCTTATTCTATTCCAGGCTAATCTTTACCTTGAGCCACTGAGGCTCTTTTGTGCTTTGACATGACCTAATTTGTGACTTTTGCGCAACTGCAAAGCTTCTTTGTGTTCTTTGTGTGAAATGAGGTTTGAATTCTGTATATATTAAACTTATGACTCCATGGAAATTTGGAGTAAGTTTGAGCTAACCATTAGCCGTTATTCTCAGTCTTTTTCGCCTTAACATTCATCTTAGGCCATTCAAAACCCTGTCAGTATATAGAGCTGGCTCTCTTATAACAGGTAGTTATATAGAAAGAATAATATACCTGTTGGATAAAAACATATATTATTTGTTTCAGGAGATAGATAAGAGATTTATTTTCTGAGTATGGCTAGTCTCATTAAATCAAAGAATGCCTTTGGACCAGACAGAGAAGAAAAATTTTGCAGGACTTTGGAATCTTTCACCTTCAGCACCTAAGATTTGCTTTAATGTTTTAGTTTGTTCTAATAACCTATAAAAATAATTTTGAACATTCTTTTTAAATAATATTTTTGTTCCTCACTCACATAAAAACATTTTAACCTTCTTTTTTAAAGTATGAGCCATATTTCACCCATCCTACCTCCACAATACCCTCACCATGAGATGGAAAGTAATCTAGGATAGATTTTAATGTGTATTAGTGAAGAACATTTCCCCATATTAATCATTTTGTGAAAGAGAACTTGAACAAATAAAAGAAATAATGAAGAAATAATGTGAATCATAATGTCTTTTTCAGCCTTCATATTCCTTCAGGTCTTTCTCTAGAGATGGACAGCATTTTTCATCATGAGTCCTTGAGGTTTGTCTTGGATCACTGTATTACTGAAAATAGTTGTCACTTGCAGTTTATCATTGCTACAGTATTGCTATGTATAATGTTCTGGTTCTGCTCCCTTTACTTTGTAGTAGTTCATACAAATCTTTCCAGATTTTTCCAAAAGCATCCTAGCATCATTTCTTATAGCACAACAGTATTCCATCACAATTATATACTTCCACTTGTTTAGGCATTCTCCAATTGATCCCCTCAATTTCCAATTCTTTGACACAACAAAAAGAGCTGCTATAAATAATTTTGTACACATAAGTTCCCCACCTTTTTTTTCCGTGGAATATAATCCTAGTGGTGGAACTAATGAGTCAAAGGGTATGCACAGTTTTAGAGCCCTTTGGGCATGGTTCCAAGGTGCTCTCCAGAATAGTTAGATCAGTTCACAATTCTGATCAGTGATGTTTTAGTGTCTTAATTTTCCCATATCCCCTCCAACATTTGTAATTTTCCTTTTATGGCTGTCACATTAGCCAGTCTGATAGGTTTGATTGGCACCTCAAAGTTGTTTTAATTTGCATTTCTCTAATCATTAATGATTGAGAGCATTTTTTCATGACTATAGGTAAATTTGATTTCTTTGTATGAAAATTGAGTATTCATATCCTTTGACCTTTTATCAATTGGAAGATGATGTGTATTCTTATACATTTGACTCAGTCTCTATATATTTGATAAAAGAAGCCTTTATTAGAAAAACTTACTGTAATTTTTTCACAATTATGATTACTGTGGATTTCTTTCTATCCTATATTACCCCTATTTATCCTCCTCTCCCTTACCTTTCACCCTTCAATTCTTAAAATCATTTTTCTTCTGACTACCATCTCCCCTAATCTGCCCTTCATTCCATCAGTACCACCTCCTTCTTTCAAACATGTCCCTTCCTACTTCTCTCAATCCTACCCACCCCTTACCTCCCCATTCAGTATGATATCTTTCTATATCCAATCGAGTTTATTCCCTCTTTGAGCCAATTCCAATGAACATAAGATTCAAGCATTTTCTGCCACTGTCACACCTTCTTCTTCACAGTAAAAGGTGTTTCATATCTCATTGGTAATTACTCCTTTCAATCTTCCACCTTCTCCCACTACATTCCTCTTTCTTACCCCTTAATTTTGTTTTTAGAAATCATCCCATTATAGTCAACCCACACTCATATCTTCTGTGTGTTACACAGACACACACACACGTATATATACTCCTAACTGCCCTAATAATAGAAAAGTTCTCATGAGTTACAAGTTTCATTTTCTCATATAGGAATATAAACAGTTTAACTTTACTGAATACCTTATTATTATTCTTTCCTGTCTACTTTTTAATATTACTTTTGATTCTTATATTTGAAAGTCAAATTTTCTGTTCACCTCTGGTTTTTTCATCAGAAATGCTCGAAAGTCTTCAATTTCATTAAATATCCATTTTCCCCAGGAAGGATTATATTCAGTTTTGCTGGTTAAGTGATTTTCAGTTGTGATCTTTTCTCCTTTGCCCTTTACAATATCACATTCCAAATATGTTGAGGAGTATGTCTATCACTCTCACACTAGTGAGACTAACCTGTCTTACAGACTTTCTAAATTGTCTTGGGATGGGAAATGGATTCACCTCATTCTTTTGTTAGTTATTTCTCTCCAGAGTTTGTTTTTTACCATGATTTTAAAGTCATTTGAAGGAGAATTTGGTTGAACTCAGGCAAGTCCTCTGCCCATTATCAGTTAATTTTTTTTACAAGGCAAAAAGGAGACCCTTGAAGCCACTAGATGCTACAACTAGTTTTATGTTAGAAAAGAGGTAATTTACAGCAAAATCGCTGATACAGAGCAAGTTGGAGTGAGTATTGTTATAAAGAAAGACTGTCCTAAGGTCCTAGTACTCAGGGGGTATATGAATACTGATGAGGTGAATGTATCTCTGTATTCTCCCTAGGTGCTGGTGATGGGGGAACATCAACTCCAATCACTCTTGCTAGATGTTATAAATTCCCCTTTCAATAACAGTTGCCCAGGGAAAGACCCGAAAGGTCAGGTGGATGGGTAACCCTTTCAGGTCCAACCTGGGGTTGGATCAATTATTAATATTGGGCTCTGATTAGCCTTGTTGTTCATCTGACTGCATTTGCTCCCTCCCCAAGGGTTGTGATATAAAGACCACTCAGGAAGGTACTTATTAAATACTTTATCTATGATCTTAATTAGGGAAAGGATATCAGGATAAGGATTGGGGATTGGAGACCCTGTCAATCTAATATCTGTAATCTATAATCACTCAGGGCTGAAGTCTATTGTCTCAGTAAAGCTGGAGCTATTGTTCTTCACAATCCCTCTGGTTCAACTTGGCACTGCCAAACCAGAGAAGTGACTGCCCTTGCTGCAGCTGTGTTGGTGATTTCCTCTCAGCTTTCTTAGCAGTTTTGGTGATGTGTTAGCCTTCACAGCCTTCAGGAAGTATTCAAATCCTACCACCCTCTTCTTCTTCAGACCTCCCTTCCTCCCTTCAGCACCCAGGGACCCAGAGACCTAAAGAGCTAGGAAGATTCAGAGACCTAAAGATCTAGGGACCAAAAGACCAAAAGGTCAAAGACCAAAGACCAAAGGTCAAAGACCCCCTCCAGATGGCTATTAGGGGTATTTATACTCTCAGGCCAACTGACTTTTGCCCTTGGCTCACTGCATCTGGGAACACTCAATCTCTCCAACAGCCTCCCCTGTCAATAAAGGTGAAACCAACATTTCTCAGGATTTGAATATAACAGTATGTGTTGTGGTGGGACTGTTTTTATGAAGGGGAGGGCTATGTGTTACAGAAATATGTCAGTGAAATTTATGGTGCAATACTAAGGGGTTAGTAAAGGGATATAAAGGCAAGAAAGAAAAAGAAGCTCACTGGAAGCCGCCAACATCAGGAAGTCTGCCAAAGTCAGTCTCTGGGATTTATTGGGGAAGGGTAATTTGTCCACTTCTCCTACAAAAGGAAGAGAGGACAAATCCAGACAAAGAGTAGGGATAGTTCTGCCCCACTCTGTGTCTAGGCACCTCATCTATATCTGAGAAAACAATAGTGACTAAGGAGTTTTTCTCTATATGCACTAGACCATAATATTTGCAGTGGCTTCTCACATGTCACTTATGTTGACCCAGATGATTTGCAGTAAGCTAATAATATAAACAAGTCAGAATGGAACCAACAGCTTTGAGGCTTAGAAGCACTACCTGTGGTGCAAAGGGCACACTAGAAAATATATGGCCTCTTTCAACAGGTTTCTGGAACCTTCTATAAGACCCACTGAAAGTTATCACTGATTGCAGTCTCAGACCTTGGTACCAGTATCTACCTCATGCAATATTTGATCCTGACCTCTCTGCCTATTGATGAACCTTAGACTGTCTTGCCTGTGAAGCCTGTCTTGCTTCTAATTTACTAGACTTAGGTCTGCCAACTTGGCCAACTTTTTCATGAATCCCTATTTGTGCAAAACCCTTAGCTTCAGTTCTATTTTGATTCTTACTGAGTCATAAGCTCTCCTTGCCAAGCCATACCTTTTGCTTTAGGTTATTTCTCTTTCCCCTCGGTCTACACTTTGATTGCAATCCCAACTGACAAACCATCATTTACTCAAGTCTCTTACTTATTTAATCTAGCCTACCATAGCTACTCAAGGCCAGTGGCCCAAGGTTTAATCTCCATGGGGTCGCAGACTGTATTTTTCAGTCCAGTCAGCTTTCTCAGAAATATTAGTCACAGGAGAACTTGGTATTAACAGTGCATGGGCGGATTAATTCACTTCAGCTTCTATTTCCAGGGAAACTACTCCAAGTCTGTGTCATATTGCTAATGGGTTACTAGTTTACTATTCATATGTAAAGAGTAGCTCACTATTGCGAACCTTTGTTCTCAGGATTTGGAAGTCTGATGATTCAGTGTTGTCTAAATCCCTTGCTTAATTTCAAAAGTCAAATCCCATGGTTCAGGACACTATCACCAATAATTTGTAATATATTTCCTAATCATTAACTCTCATGTTCTTTGTATGAGTTCACTCTGCATATCCAAAGACGAAAAAATATTTTTTCAAAGAAATCATGCAACCTGAGTCATACACAATAATGAATAACACTCTTGCCAGCCACAATCAACTAAAACCTTGCTTCCATTTAATTATGGGGATTTTAAAAAAAACCAACCATGAATCCATCAAAACTGAATAAGATGGGGACAGCTGGGTAGCTCAATTTATTGAGAGCCAGGCCTAAAGATGGGAGGACCTACATTCAAATCTGGCCTCAGACACTTCCTAGCTGTGTGACCCTGGGCAAGTCACCTAAACCCCATTGCCTAGTCCTTACTTCTCTTCTGCCTTAGAACCAATACATAGTATTTATTCTAAGGTGGAAGGTAAGGGTTAAAAAAAAAACTGAATAAACTAAATCCTCACATATTGGATGTTTCAGGAAGGCAGGAGATGTTCCTTTCCTTAGTGGTGTTTCCCATTGTGACCTATGGTCTTAAAAATTCAATAATGGGTTGATCACAGAATAGCAAGGGTGGGGAATAATTAGTTGTAATTTAGTAATATATTTAGGAGCTCTGGGAAGTAAACAAGATTGTTGATGTATGACAATAGGTGATGGCCAGTGAGGCCAGAATTGGTCTGAAAGGTATTAAACTGAAGACAGAGAATCAGTTGCTGTAGTGACCTAAAGGTTAGTTGGAGTATAAGTATTGAGTGTCATGAAGAGAAGAGGCTGGGAAGTATAGTGGTAAGTGGCAGATGTCTTGGTGTTTTATTTCAATCAATTAAGACGCATTTATTTATTTTTAAAGTTTAATATTTGTTTATTTAATTAATTTAGAATATTTTTCCCATGCTTACATGATTCATGTTCTTTCCCTTCCCTCCTCCCTCCCCTCTCCCATAGCCAACAAGCAATTCCACTGGGTTTTACGGGTATCATTGATCAAGACCCATTTCTATATTATTATTATTATTATTATTATTATTATTATTTGCAATAGAGTGATCATTTAAAGTCAATATCCCTAATCATATCCCCATTGAACCATATGATCAAGCAGTTGTTTTTCTTCTGCGTTTCTGCTCCCACGGTTCTTCCTTTGGATGTGGATAGCATTTTAAGAAGCATTTATTAAGCACCTACTATATTACGGACCTACTATATGCTAGGAACTGGGGATACAAAGACAAACAGAAAGAGCCCTTGCCCCTAAAGAGCTTACCATGTATCACATTTGCTTCAGCTCTGTTTCTTCCACCTTGTCCTTATGGCATTAAGTGGTGTGCTTGTTGGTGTTTATTTCAATCAGGGGTTCTAGTTTGATAGATCAAGCATTAGCCCTACTCTCAAGACCCATATAGAGTATACTAGTACAGAGTAATCAGTGATACCAGCTAAGGGTTCAGATGTAGGGATAATCTGAATGGCGTCACAGCAGAATTTGCCTCAACTAAAAAAGAGTGTCTGAGGCAATACTCAACAACTCACCCAAAAATCGTTCTACTGTCTCTTCTGACCCTTTGATATGAGCTGGCCCTCAATATCTGCTGTTGACTGCCTTCTTTCTCTCTCTGTAACTTTTCCCTTTGAAATGTAGTTCTTCCACTAATACAATTACTATCTCTATGTCTACCCTGGACTATACTCAGATATGTCATATATCATTTTTCTACCCTGGACTATACTCAGATATGTCATATATCATTTTTCTAAGTTTAAGCCCCTATCTCTACTGCTCCAGAAGATGATTCCATTTGAATGGTACATCAGCACCTCAAAAACAAAATGTCTAAAACTTTCTTCCTAAGCCTGCACTTTCTACTAGCTTTAGTATTTCTGGCTATAGCACTACTTTTACTCTGTCTCTCATTTTCAAAACCTTGAATTTATCTTTGATTTGTCCCTTCTCCCTCATTTCTCATGCCTAACTGGTTGTCAAATAATGTTGATTCCACTCTAATATATTTTGCATGTCTTCTTTTCTTTAGCTCCACAACTTCTGCCCTGGTCTAGGCTTCTGTTGCTTCTGGACCATAAAAATGGCTTCCTAACAAATATTTTCATTTCCACTCTGATCCAACCTTATTGTTTATAAGAATAATTTTCCTTATGAATAAATCATGTGCCTGCTGACAGATCTTCATCAGCTCTCTATTGCCTAATAGACAAAATTCAAACTAATTTACCTAGCATTTTACATTCTTGATAAATCTCCTGAAACTTGCCTTTCTGTCTCTTTTTATATCCCCTTCAGGCCTTGTATGATCTAACTAAATTAAATAATTCTCTGTTCTGCCTCTTAAATCTGCACTTTAATATTCTACTCCTTTGCTTTCATTAATTCTATTTTCTATGTCTGGAAGAGTCCTTCTGCACCTCACTTAACAGTATAATGCAATGAAAAGTCTAGGGTATTTGGAGGCAGAGAAGCTAGGCTGATTCCTATTTGCTACTTTGGAAAAATCAGTTATCTCTTTGGACTTTAACTCCCTCATACCTAAAATAAGGGAGTTGCACTAAAGGTGACTTCTAAGATCTCTTCCAGCTCCAGAGTCCATCAACACTTTGCTTCACAGATCTCTGAATTGATCATTTAGTACTGTGGCCAATAGTTATCTATTTTTGGCTCATTGCCATACTAGAGTAGAAGCTCCATCTTGGGAGGCACCATGGTTTATCTCAAAACTTTACCTCTCCCTATAACTAGTACAGTGCTCTGTGTACCATAGGCACTTAGCAAGCATTTGTTGAATGATTTAATTTCTCACTTTATGCAAATATATCCTACTAGCAGTGCTCCCATCTCCTAATTAGATGCAAGCCAGTGATCGCCCATCCTTATAGAGGATAAGTTGACCAAAAATAGAACATGCTGCCTTGAAAGGCTCCTTGTCACTGCAGATCTGGATGACATGGCAACTCCAGGACCAGGAAGGGGTTTCGATGTGATGACCTCTGAGGGACCTTCCACTTCAAAGATTCTGAGATGACTTCCAGTAAATACTGATAACTAGTTATGGTGGCAAACCTCAAATGATAATGTTGCACTGAATTTCAAGTTGCACGTTTGGTCCCAACCCTACCTACTCCCCAAATGATAAATAAGACTTCATCATTTGGTACAGATTGGCCTCGTTCTATCTGGGTCATATTATACACCTACACATTCCAAAACTCATCAGCCCTTTCTCTTGTGGCTTTGCTTCACTTCAACAATCCAACAAAACTAAATTACAAATTCCTCTCCTGACTAAGCAAAAATGGAGAAGAGGTTGCAGGTGTGCTTATTAGCTCCATTAAATGAAGTGGAATTTCTCAGCTACCTGCAGTTAGGAGAAGAGACAAGAATACTCTCACTACATCAGGGAAAAGCTTGAATCTTATAAAGAACCTAAACCAGCACCAGGGAGCAGTTCAGTCACTGGAAGAAGCTGCCCAGATGGTTTGTGGGGGAGGAGTGAACATTATCATCTGTTCTCATTTGTAACCTAATTTAGACATTCATTGGTCTTGCAATTGTTAATATAGGCATAGGGAATACATTTTGATAACATCCATTACTGGGTTTTGCACAGTAGTAAAGAAATTGAACTTTCCATCTGATGCCTCAACTTTACTGCCGAGCCAGAGAGAAAAGGATGTCTGAGAGAGCCTCGACAATATAGATCTTAATAAAAAAGAATTGTAATTATTTTTGTCCCTTCAAAGTGAAAATTCAATACAGGTTGCTATGCTCCAAGATGTTGAGAATCAATATCAAAAGAGATATTTGAATATAGTTTGAATTTCCATGAAAGCTACTTATTCATTTATCACAAAATATTACCTGTTCACTGACACTAATGAGAGATCCCATTTGGTGCGCTTTCATATGGTAATGTGGCAGCTGTAGAGCATTACTAGATAATCTAATTATTTCCAAGGAGATCTTATCTATGTGCTGCAAATGAAAATGTATTCTGAGGAAGGAAGCCTATCTCTACATCAAATTGACCACAAAATGTGGAGAGACAGCATATACCTTGTGGGCCACCTTTATTCGCAATTCTTTGAAAATTAGCTTAATGGGGAGCCCAGTTCTTAAGTGGCAAAGAGGAAAATCAAAGCAATTATGTAGATAATTAAGGGGGGAAAATATGTTTTTTCCCCTGAATTACATAGGCAATTAACATGGAAGTATTATTTTTTTTTTCTGAATTGTCTGAGTAATTGTTTTAATTTTCCATTTGGCTCTGCCAGTCGAGTCTTGGCCAGTGGGAATTCTGTTTTGTGGGAACAAATTGAGTCCTGTGATATTTGTTTACTACTAATAATTAAATTAATTTAAGTTTAGCTGAGATTCAGTTTCTTCCATGGGAGGAAACCAATGTGAGAGAAGTGTTGGACTTGAAGTCTCTGTCATTCAGGGCACCGCCTTGATCTCATGTGGACCTCCTCCTCCCTGGGTCATAAATCCTACTCTGGCAAGGGGTCTACCAAATTTCCTCTTGCCCAGGAAACTTTCTCTAACCGCCTCAGTCTGTTTCCCTGCTAATTATCAGAGGTATGGCTAGTGAAAAGGATTTCTTTTTGTGTTTTTTTATTTAGTCCTTACAGATACTTCATATCCAACTTTTCATGACCCCACTTGGGGTTTTCATGGCAAAGATACTGGAGTAGTTTGCCATCTCCTTTTCTAGCTCATTTTACAGATGAGGAAATTGAGGCAAACAGGGTATGTATGACTTACTCAGGGTCACATAGCTAATAAGTGTCTGAGGCCAATTAAATTCAGCAAGGTGAGTCTTCCTGACTCCAGTCCCAGCTGTCTATCTGCTGCACCACCTAGCTGACCCCAGTGAAAGGGAGAGACAGTAAAGGGGAAAGAAACAGATAGGTAGGAGAATGGGGATAGTCAAGATGTATGTACGGCTTAAGTGAAGGGGTCCAAGTTAAAGGTAAAATTAGGAGAACATTCAAAAGACCAGGAGTCAGGCTTGGCCATTCATAAGAGAGAATGTGTGGGAAGCCGTTCTATGTAGTAAAACCTTTGGAGAAATAGGATCAAATTTAGGGCCTGTTATCTGGATTCCCTACGTGACCAATCCAGGCTGAGGCAGTCTTTGTGTTTGGTCCTGGTCACTTGAGCCCCAAAAAGGCTCTGGTACCAGAAGGTAGGTTAATCCAAAATCAACTTGATCCCTCCAAAAAGGTTATTAGGAGTCATTTAGAGAAACAGAGTCTGTAACAGATATTTTATCTGGATCCCATTACAAAATCATCGGCAAGTAAAACTGTGTGTATGATTTTTCTGCCCTGCATGTCAGGGTGCAGACTGAATGGGTCATCTAAGATAAAAATCTGAGGCTCCTCTTCTGACTCAGTCTTTGAT